>NC_136929.1:71790750-72218841 GCF_949752795.1 Hyperoodon ampullatus
CCTGACTTATTCCTGCCTGCTGACAGAAATGTCGTTGTGATGGCTGGAACCCAAGAAGTCATCTTGGACCATTAGGTAAAAGTCCTAGGTTGAGGATGGCAGAGCGACAAGAAGACTAGATCCCTGGGCTTCCCTGGTGGCGCAGTGGTTGAGAGTCTGCCTGCCGATGCAGGGGACACGGGTTCGTGCCCCGGTCCGGGAAGATCCCACATGCCGTGGAGCGGCTGGGCCCCGTGAGCCATGGCCGCTGAGCCTGCGCGTCCGGAGCCTGTGCTCCGCAACGGGAGAGACCACAACAGTGAGAGGCCTGTGTACCGCAAAAAAAAAAAAAAAAAAAAAAGAAGACTAGATCCCTGAAAAGAACTACTTTTATAGCATTTAAAAGTATTTGGAGTTTTCTCTCATCTACAGTCAAACCCAATCCTAACGGTTACAAGAGTCATGAGAGCAAAGAAGTACTGGAAGTCGTTTGAGTTCAGAGTCAAGTTTCCAAGACAAGGGTAAGGAGAGCCCGTGGCTGAGCCTGAGGGGCTCTGATGTGGAACAGCCAAGTAGAGGACGCTACCTCCGCAGAGAGACACAGAAGAAGCAGGCAGGGCGTAGAAGAAACAGGAGGATGGGGTGTCTTGGACACGGCACGGAAGGAAGAGAGTATCTCAGGGAGGAAAGAGTCGTCAAAGGTTGGAATCAAGCTGACAAGCGAGATGACAGCAGAGGGCGTGAGTTAAGTTCAGCCCATGAGAAGGACACGGGGGTAGCATGGTCTTTGAGCCCCAGAAAGTGCCCTCTGGAAGACTTAGGAAGAAAACAAAACTCCATTATGGTTATTCAAACATAATTCCTTAAAAACCAACATAATTCCTGCCAATTTTCCCAACAGCCTTAAACCACTCTCCACCCTGAGCACACTCCTAGAGGCTTGAAGAGGAGAACGACGTGGCTGCAGCCTCCAGGAGGAGCTGCCAGGGCTGATGGAGACAAGCAGATGAGCCTGGACATCACTTTTACCCTTAAACTTCAGCTCTCCCCCCACCCCACTGCCTCCGCCCACCCCCAGGCCTTCTAACAACCTGCGCCTCTCCGGCCTCTCCCTCACTCCACTCCCACTCGGCTTCTCATTATTTTCTTATGAAAGGGCTAATAACCTCACTTTCTTGCTCAGAATTCTTCCAGGAATCCCTACTGACTATGTCTTAAAGTTAAAATTCCTTAACCAGGCACACTGATCTTTCACGGTCTAACCCTGACCTTTTTCTCTGGTCTCACATCCTCGACGTTAGCCCCCAGCAACATCTGCCGGCGATCACATGAAAGACCCCCATGAGCACCACTCATCTGTGACCAGTCAACCCACAGCACAGTGAAAGATAAGAAAATATTGCTGTTTTAAGGCGCTACATTTTCGGGCGGTGTGCTACACAGCGACAGATAACCAGAATGGAAATTGGTACCAGGAATGGGGTGTTGACATTTAAAAACGTAAACCGTACGGCACTGGCTTTAAGCCTGTGTCACGGCTTAAAAGAGTTTCAGGAAGATCGTTATCGGGCCTGTAAAAGCAGCGAGGAAATTGTTATTGGAAGCTGGAGGAAAAAAATCCGTGTGATGTAGTGGTGGAAAGTTTAGCAAAGCTGTCACCTGCTCAACTGTGACAAATGTGGAAATGTGGAAAATAAAACCATCCATAGCTAATGGATAGCGGATTTGGCTAAGGAAGTTTTGGGCAGAAGGTTGAAGTGTCAACTGATTTCTTTCATCAGGTAAGGGACAGATAAAGAGAAATGAACTAGAAGAAGAAGTTTTCAGTTTCAAATATAATTCAGAGAATACATAAAGAAGCCAGGATTTTCTGGGTTCAAAATTAAACTGCTTCACACTCCCAGCCTTTCCAGAGGGCAAATTATTCTCAAAATAAGACGGCCTTAAGGTAAAAGTTCCTCTCGGACTTCCCTGGTGGCCCAGTGGTTAGGAATCCACCTGCCAATGCAGCGGACACGGGTTCGAGCCCTGGTCTGGGAACATCCCACATGCCGCGGAGCAACTAAGCCCGTGTGCCACAACTACTGAGCCTGCGCTCTAGAGCCCGCGAGCCACGACTACTGAGCCTGTGCGCCACAACTACTGAAGCCCACGTGCCTAGAGCCCACGCTCTGCAACAAAAGCCACCACAGTGAGAAGCCCGCGCACCGCAACGAAGAGTAGCCCCCGCTCGCTGCAACTAGAGAAAGGCTGCACGCAGCAACGAAGACCCAATGCAGCCATAAATTAAAAAAAAAAAAAAAAAAAAAAAAAGGGTCTGCTCAAGGATGTGGTTCTCTTTTACGATTTCAGGAATGTTTAATGGCATGTCTCCGAGACCTCTCAGCTGGTCAAGAGACTTCTAAGACTCTTAAGGGTGTTATCCTGAAGCATCCTAAATCTAATCCCAAGCCAGACAGGGTCCCATCTCAAAATATTTGTGAGTGTGACTTTTATAAATTCCTCATGATTCCGGGGAAACCCATACCATGGTTATAAGGTTTGAACTGATGGCTGCGTCATCAGTTTGAACTTAAAGGGGCGGAGATGGTTCAAAAACGAAAAGCAGCCTCTGGACCTCCAAGCTGATGTGGGCAGGAAGCAGGCTAACGAAGCTCTTCAGCAGCAAACAAGAGCCCTTTCTTGCAGCAGAGGAAGGATGCTTCAGAGGCCAGCCAATAACTGTGGAGAATAACCCCCCGAGGGCAGGGCTGTGACCTAAAATAGCTGGGTCCTGCCCAGCTGAGAAATCCAGGATGCTTGCTTTCTCTTTAATGTTGCCCGGATAGGAACAGGGTGGGAGGCCGTGGGCAACAAACTTGATAAGGGGTGCCATGCCTTAGCTCCTAACTCTTCCCACATTCCTTCAAATGGCCCGTCTGCCCTGCAGGACCGTTCTGCTGGGCTGTCACATGTCCTCAGCACTCACCCTGTGGGCCCTGGGATGGCACCCGTCGCACTGTGTACGCTGCGTGTGTCTGTTGGTGTCTCCCCAACACGATGACTAGCTTTGTGAAGACAGGCTTGCTCTCAGCATCATTTCTGAAACTGGTGGCCGGAATTCCACTGCTGTGTGCTGTCCTGGAGACGTGCTGTGGATCTGAGAAGCACTGGGGCTCGTTTCCTGTGTCGACTCAGTGCTTTCCTTAGGGTCCCTTTTTCTCCAGGGTCTGAGGTCCGGGTCTCTTGGCAAATGCGAATGTCTTTCCTCCTGTTGCAGAAGCCACCCGAGGAAAGTTGTATTTCTCTGGGTCTCTGCATACAAGGCTCCGCTTATTTTGGGGACTCGAATAGTCACAGAAATTAGAATATCTGGTCCCAGCCTGCATCTGTCCTCAGCCAATGACCTTCAGGGAACTGTCACACTCCATGGGAAATGTCAGCAGAACCTTCTATACAGCGGCACACACACACCACTGCCTTCAGCTGCACGATACTGTCACCAGCTCCCATGCCCACAACGTGCAGGGGCCTGGTAAGGCTGCCCCCAAACACATATTCCAACACATCTTCTCTTTTCCCACCTTGAGCATCGCAGTCATTACCTTTCTGGGTTGTTATTTTGTTATTTGAATTTCTGACTGCCCTCTAACATAAGCTCTGTAAGGACAGTGTCTTGTCATTTTTGTGTTCCAGGAGCTCAGGCAGTCTGGAAACGTTTGTTGAATGAATGAGTTTATAAAGGAAGCATAGTGATACGGTGAAAAAAAAAAGCACAGGGTATTTATTCGGGTGATCTGAGGGACAGCTCTGTCATGCACAACCTATGTGACACTGGGCAAATCCGTTTTCTCACTATAAAGTGAGGCTCACATGGCCTGGTCTGTCTCCCAGAGCTATTGTATTGGACAGGTGAGATCTACGACAGAGTTCTTTCTCAGCAGTGAAGTCTGAATAAATACGCATTATTGTCACGGTGAAAATCTGGAAACCTTCTTTGGGCAGACGGTCAAACAACGTGTGGTCCATCCATGCCGAAGGACACTACTCGGCAATGAAAGTGAATCCAGCGTCTACAAACAGCAACTTGGATGGAACTCCAGGGAATTGTGCTGAGTGAAGAAAGTCAATCCCAGCTACCCTAGGATCGCATTGACTTAACATGATTGAAATGATAAAGCAGATTCAGAATTTCCAGGGGCTAAGGAGTGAGTGGGGAGCTGTGAAAGGGCAACGTGAAGGATCCTTGTCATGGCAGAAATGTTCTGTATCTTGTCCGCATCAATGCCAATTTTCTGGCGGTGATCTGGACAATCGTTTTTCAAGATGGTATCACTGGGGAAAATGGAGTAATGTCTCTGTATGATTTCTTGCGATGGCATGTGAATTTACAGTCACCTCAAAATTAAAATTCTAAGAAGATGCATTAAAGTTATATGGTTGGATGAGAAGTTTATAAAATAACAACTTATGTTCATTGATTGCTCACATTGTGCCAGTTTATCTTATTCTCGTACTGTACCATTGTTACCCTATTTTACAGATGATAAAACTGGGCACAGGAAATATTAAGGCCACAAAAATAGTACGTCGTATTGATGGGGTTTGGAGCCCAGAGCCACGACACCACAGTCACCTCAGCTAAGGACAACATGGCGCTCTCCGCATTTGAACCAAAAACGGCTTAATCCTCAGACCACCTCTAGGTACATTTAATTAAGTGCAAAGACCACCAGCAATAAGGCTCATTCAAAAGTCATTGTTCAGGATTTCCCTGGGGGATGACGGACATGTTCTGGGGGTGGGTGGTGGTTACATTTGTACATATCTGAGGATATAGTAAAAACCACACACAGAACTGTATACCTTAAGCAAATGAATTTCAATGGGATGTGAATTATAAGTCAATCCAAAAACATCCCCCTCCCTCCAAACAAAGTTCTTGTGGTCAGGAAGTAAGGACTTGGCCTCTAACGGTAATGGCGGTGGTAAGGAAATTCTAAGAACGAATGAACTTATTAAATAAAAGTGGTCCACGGCAAAGACATTAAAGATGCCTGAGGTTCTGAGCCAGGTGACATGAAAAAGGAGGCACAGGAGATCACAGAGATGTGCTGAATTCGAGATGACAGCATCCCATCCTAGGGACAGCTAGTATCTGAGTCAGGGGCCCGGTGTTTGGAAGAGAAGTCACAGAGCTTTGGGATCCAGAAGTAGATGAGATATCTCAGGGAGACAGAATCAAGACGGAAGATCATTTATTAGGGGGAGATAGGGCGGAAGGAATTACCTTCTAGCAGAAAAATAGAGCTCAGCGTGTGAAATCGCCCGTCTCTGACAACTCACTGAATTCACATTTTTCTTCTCTCCCTCAAAGGGCAAAACCAGATCCAGTGGGAAAAGAATAAGACTCAGAAGAACTGGTAAGAAAAATCATGTTTCCCTGGGGAAACACATCACCTGGTTTCTCCTATGCACCTTTGCTGTTGCATGTTTTTTGTGGTCCTGAAAGGAGACTTTGAGTACCGAAACAGGCGACTTTGGTGTTAAAAATTAATACAGTGTTCAAAATTTTTTTTTTAAGTAACGCATTGTAAAACCCAGGTTTTCTCAAGCTTTTCAGTCGAACTTAACAAATCTTATGATTTCACTTAGAAATCTATTTAAATTCAAGTAATTGTTTACAAAAGGACTTTAGAACTTTTGGCTAATTAAATTCCCTTGGACATTTCATAGTGCTTTTATAATGAAAATATGTTTAATTTTATTTTTAAGCACTTTGGTTGTCTAATGAACAAAACGTTCCCAAATACTTAAACAATGCTTGCAAAATTACTAAGTCGGCCCTTACACATACGGTGAGAATTAAATTCTCTTGAGCGGGGCCGCTGGTTGCCTCTGACCACCACACAGAAGCTAGCGGCCCAGGAGTGGCCTGTGATGACACACTGTTGGGAGAAGGTGGGCACAAGAAGGCAGCTGTTTCCCTGTAAAAAGCAGGAGAACAGGCCTGGCTGACAGGATGTGGTACCAACCTGCCCGCAGGAAAATCCCAAGTTGTCCACACAGCTGGCCCTGCCTTAGGTAACACCTCCCATGGGGAAGGTTGCCCTCTACTGGCTTATGTGAGCCCACAGGTGGGAAGGTAGACAGATCAAGGGGGTTCGGTGTTCCAGAAAAGCCTGGCAGATTCCACATACGAGCGGTATTTTACGGCATTTGTTTTTCTCTTTCTGACTTACTTCACTCTGCATGACAGTCTCTAGGTCCAGCCACGTCTCTGCAAATGGCTCAACTTCCTTCCTTTTTATGGCTGAGTAGCCTAGAAAAATGATACAGATGAACTTATTTGCAAAGCAGAAACAGAGACACAGATGTAGAGAACAAATGTATAGATACCAAGGGGGGATGGGGGGATGAGATGAATTGGGAGATTGGGATTGACATATATACACAACTATGCATAAAACAGATAATTAATGAGAACCTATGTACAGCCCAGGGAACTCCCCTCGATGCTCTGTGTGGTGACCTAAATGGGAAGGAAATCCAGAAAAGAGGGGATATATGTATACGCATAGCTGATTCACTTTGTTGTACAACAGAAACTAACACAACATTGTAAAGTGACTATACACCAAAAAAAAAAAAAAGCCTGGCAGGAAAGAATCCATAGTGTTTGAGTTTCCACTGTCTCCTGATGAGGCTGTGACGGAGCTGAGCCTCTGCCTTGCATCAGGGACCCCTGTAAACACAGCACAGCTCCACCATGAACACTAATACCTTTGGGTCAAATCGCCTTCAAGTGATACCCACGTCGTGTGCCGGAAACCGAGCCTTGGGGATTGACTCCAGAATGGATTTTCCCTATTCCGTGTTCTACTCAGTGGTAAAGAGGAAGGTTCCAGATCCTACAAGCATTTGCCACGTACCTAATACGCACGAGGCCATTTCATTTATGTTTTCTCCTCTGTACCTCTAAAAAGCCTTGCGAGAGAGTTAATATTGTCACCACTTTGAGGCTGAGGACTCAGCAGAGAACTTTTCTTGGCAGCAGTTTCTGCATCTGACGCTGACGGGCTCGTTGACAAGCCTCCTTCCTCGCCGTCACTTCTCAGCAATGACTTCTAATCTTGATTCTAATACTGATCATAGCAACCGCAGGAAACCCATACCAAGCAAGTCTGTATCAGGACTAGATGACATCCTTAGAACTTATGAATGTGGCCCGGGCCACAGGGAAGTGTTGGAAATCCGGGACCCTAGGGTCCTTAATTCTTTGGTAGAGCAGGTGGGAGGTGAGGAGGATGCCACCGCTGTGGACAGATGGTTAAGGCACAACAGCTCCAGCCCCGAGGCCGGCACGGAAGCCTTCTCCCCGCCAGCCTGAGAGGAGCACTTGGTCCAACGGGTCACACTTAATCTGTCGCTCAAGGGAGCTGGTCAAACTCAAGCCTGCTTTATTCTGGATGGAGTGTCGGACCAGCAGTCTGGAAGACTGGAGGCCTGTCACCGCTCGGCCGATGGCTCCATCCTGGGCACACCCCCATCAGCCTGCAACATGCCTGCGTTCAGAGCAGGGGACAGGGCCGGGTCCCTGCAGGCTCCCGTTGCCACTGGCTTCCCCGCCGCAGAGGAGGCCCCGTCCAAGTCCACAGCGTCAGGAAACGCAGGCCTTGTGTTTCTATGGCTGGGGCCTCGGGGGCGGCTGTTTAATAAGGGGATAGACTTGGCTGTTTATAAGACACCTTGTGAGGTGCTGGGGACGCTGCCGTTTGCTGCAGTCGCCACCCGTCCCCCCCGGAGCTCAGCCATGCCGTGCCCCCTCTGGCTTTGGAAATCACTCGCCTGGAATTCATTTATTAAAAGGAATCTGGGCTTGTGCCTTTAAAAGAAAAAAACAAAAGTATGGGCTGAGGCACATCTGTTTGTTCAGACAGAAACAGGAAAAAGCATCACTGATGGGGAGGTGGGAGCCTCCATGGGTCCTCGGAGGAGCGGAACGGTGCCTCTCAATTTTTAACTTGCTTTCAAATCACCCGGGGGTCTGGTTAGAAGGCAGACTCTGACTCAGAGGGGCTGTGGGCCTGGGAGCCCGCATTTCGAACACGCTCCCCCCAGGTGATGCTGGCGCTGCCAGCCTCGGACCACACTTTGAGGAGAGAGCGACGGTGGGGTTGGCGGGGGGAGCACCGTCCTCTTTAGGGTCTTCACATGCCATCTCCTCCCACAGGAAGGACCCCCACCCTGTGGCCCAGAGTAAATGCTCATTAAATGACACCAAGCGGCTCATACATACAGTATAGAATGTAGTTAGGGGCAATGTCAGTGTCAATTTATAAATGAGAGCTGGTTTTGTTTGAGAAGCCTTGACCTTCGGGGTTAACCTATGGTGTTGGGACAATCGTGGGTGACATTGATCCCTCTCTTTTCCTCCAACACTTGGACCCATGGCTCCGGCGGGGTGACTTGGGACAGCGTTTCTCTGCCTTTACGTTTGATGAGGGGCTCTTCACGGTCCCCGTGGGCTGCACGCAGGGTGCTCCACCTGGCCCCCAGGTATGATGTGTTCCCCCTCTGCTCTAACCCTTGAGGCTCCCAACTGGACCTTCAGGCAGCATGACAGCACCTGTGTTTGAAGCTCAGCATCCTGGGGGATACAGGGAGGCCAATGTACAGCGTGGCCAGATTCTGCAGCTGGCAACTCCTGTATCCAATTCACCTGCAGATTCCTGGGCCTCACCTACGACACCTAATTGAGCTTCCTGGGAGTAGGTTGGAGTCTTTCGCACACTGGATTCTGACACTGGCTTTTCTCCTGGGGAAGCCGAGGGAGGCCTCTATGTGAGCATGAATGGCCAAGAGGTATCTGCCTGTGGGCAGCTCTCCCGTTGGCAAGGAAACCCGCAGCATCGTATGTTTTTTTCCCAGAGGCACAAACACCTGCTCTGCAAGCTCTCCGCTGGGCTCCAGCTAAGGAATCGGTTTCCTCCCCTGGGCATGATGACGTGAGCTTTTTCTCCTTGGAACACCATACCCATTTCATCAGCAAACCCTTTCCTGGAGCTTTAAGATGAGGTGAGAAATGATGGTCCTAGCTTAAACATGTGACACATAGAGAATATGACGTATCTGTATAAACAGCACCCGAATAAGCAACAAAGTGGAGAGCATAGTGCTGACAAGAAAACCCCAGCTTCCCCGGCTGGAGGGCACGGATACACAAATGCTGGGAGAAGCGGCTTGCCCTGCCCAGGAGCGGCGCGTGACCTCCCTGGGGAGGAACATCACATCGGGAAAGAACTGTACCAGGTGGTCCAGGCCAGATCTTCTGCCTGTGAGAGACTGGGTGCTCTGACCAACACTTAAGATGCTTTCCATGCTCCTATGAAATCAATGCCTTTTTTTCCCCCTGCTGAATGAATGTGGGGATTGCGCCAGAATCAGAAAGATTTCTGCGGATTTCTCCTAGAATTTCAAGGGTCTGTAAATCCTGCGGCTGGCTGGGAGCCTACTTCGATTATTTTTAATGCAGAAAAGGATGTATTTGAGCATCTGGCCTAGAAATGGACTAAATCTGTCCATAGCCTAATTGGTTTGGAAAGAGCTGGAAGACAAATTGAGATTGTGGGTGTAAACAGAAGAAAAGGTGGCAGACGGGGAGCCAGACGGATGAGCCCAGACACAAAACACACACAAACAAAAGCTGCTTGGGACACCAGAGGAGCACATGGGCATCTGCGGCCCAGAACCGGACTGGTATGAGGGTCCTCCTTGGCTTGGAAGCGTCTAGACGCAACGTCTGGCTCCAAGGACGTTCCCCGCATCTGAATAGCGGGAATTAAAACCAGCTTCCACAGGGGGTGATCCCTGGCCACACTCGGACAGGTGGCCCTCAATTGGCCTGGGTAGTGAATTCAGAACACAGACAAATCACAGAAACATCACTCGGTTCCTTAGAGAATTTAGGCTCGAGGCTGAGGCAGGGGTATGATCGGAGCCAGAGATTTGGAGAAGATGGCTTCTTGGTTACCACATATAATTGGGTCTTTGTGTGTAGCGTTCCAGGGCAGCCCAAGTATATTTTGTTTGCAGCCCCGTCAGCATGGTGCAGAGTGTCTTGCATGTGGGGGGACCGTCAATGCTCGTTTGATGACGGTGATGCTGATGTTTGGTGACAGAGATCTCCTTATTTCATGACGCCTCACTGCAGCAAGGCGGGGTGAGGGGTAGGCATCGGTAGTTAAAAACATCTACTTGTGAACCGTACCTCGTGCTCATGAGTCAGCAGCGACCGTGAGAAGCTGTTGCCCAAAAGGCATAACTTCTATCTCCACCCAGCAGATACTTATAATGTAAAAATAATAAATCTTTCATTTGCTTACAAAACTGAAAACATTTTCCGAGAGTACATAAAAGAACCTGGGAGGGATAGGCGCAGCGAGAGGTGACACCAAGCCGGGTGCCTTTAACAGCCCAACAATGAGTAGTTATGCTGCCCTTTTCAGAGCTGCGACGTGTGACCCACCCAATGAAGCCTCCGAGAGGCTCATTCTGAAGGCCCACAGTTCAAGCCATCCCTTTCATGTTTGTCATGACAGCTTTGTTTTCTGCGCCTGCTTTCCTTTGCAGTTTGCACCCCGTGCAGTCAAATTTCATGCTTCCAAAATGAAAACTACAACTGCCAGTTTTCATCTCTGGGGGAAATGAGTCTTATTTCTCCCATAAATCACGAGCACGCTTCCGCTGTGAACAGAGCATTAGCAACTCGAGAAGTAAATTAACTTCAGTTCCTGGTGAGACCCGAGGTTGCTGAGGGTGATTTGGGAATTTTGACTTAGGAAAGAGGAGGCAGGTGGCTTCACAGTGGGCGTGAGGTGCAACCATTTTCAGCTGAAGGCAGGATGCCCACGCCTTTGCCACGTTGACTAGGGGTGGCCATGTTTATGCCTGATGCCACAGGGTAATTATCAAGAGCACCCCTCTCACTCTACAAGTATCCCGTTTAGGTTGATAGACTATATTATCAGTCTAATTAAATTGCAGATGAAATAAGGAGAAAAAGCTTGTTTTGTGATAGAAGCCAGGCAGACACAAAAGACCACATATTATGTGATTCTAATAACACAAGTTATCCAAAATAGGCAAATCCACAGAGATAGAAAGTAGATTTGTGGTTGCCAGGGGCTCAGCACGCTCGGGGGAAAGTGGGGAGTGTCAGCTAATGGGGGTGACGGGTTTCTTTTTGGGGGGAGGAAAATGTTCTAAAGTTGACTGTGGTGATGGCCACAAGACTCTGAATATACTAAAACCACTGAATCATACATTTTAAATGGGTGAATTATATCACATATGAATTCATATATTATATACTGTATAATGTATGAATTCCAGGATGAATTGTATAATGTATAATTCATATATTATACAATTCATATAATATATAAATATATGAATTGTATATATTCATATATATGAATTGTATAATATATGAATTCAAGCTGCTATATTGAAACAAAAGCTTAAAAAGAGTTAAACCAGGGTGGAGGGAGGAATAAATTAGGAGATTGGGATTAACATATACACACTACTATATATGAAATAGATAATCAACAAGGACCAACTGTATAGCACAGGGAACTCTACTCAATATTCTGTAATAACCTACATGGGAAAAGAATATAAAAAAGAGTGGATATATGTATATGTATAACTGATTCACTGTGATGTACACCTGAAACTAATACAACATTGTAAATCAACTATACTCTAATAAAATATTTTTTAAAAAGAGATAAACCGCAGAAATACCGGAAGAGAAAGACAGAAAAAAACTTGGGCCCTGTGTTTCTGCCAGCGAGAAAGACTCTCTACTTGAAAGGCTGGTCCCTCTAAGGAGAGGCTGTCTTCACTTTGAGGGGATGTGGTAACCCTCGCTGGCCTCTGGGGGGCCCCATGCCACAACGCCTGCGTTTTTCTGAGACTTGCTGGAGCAAGAAAGGGAGTGTGAATTTCCCCAGGGTCACCGCTGAGAGTCAAGGTGTGTGCATTTGCCTTTAGAAGATGGAGGGGTTGGTGGCGGACCAGCACCTTAAGGTGGGGATGAGCAGGTGCACAGAGAACCCAGCGGCAGTGGGTGGCTGGACGGAAGGTGGCAGGAGATCCTGATTGGGACCTGCCCGTCTTCGCTCACGCCCATGGCCAGTGGGCTCCCATTTAGGGAGGGGAAGGGAGGAGTTCCAGGGCGGGGGGTGGGGGGAGGTAGGTTTGGGGGATAGGAGTTTGTCCCCCCAGGGGAATTAAGCCCATTATTCTACATGTAGCACAGAGTCAGTGGGGACAGATCTGCCCAGTTAGGTTGGGAAACTCTAGGACGCACAGGACAACCACGACAGGTCCACTTGACGGGAGGACCCTCAGGCCACGTCCTCTGAAAGAGATAATGGGACCTGGAATGCACCCCAGGCCCCATCCAGCCACCAGCACTGGGATCCTCATGCAGGGGAACGGAGCTGAACTTGAAACCCGTGAGAAGACTGAAAATTTACTTTGTGATGAAGACAGAAAATTTATCTTTACATTTTTATATCCTCACCCCCTCGGACAGGGCCTGGCACTCAGCAGTGGCTGTTTGGACGGATGGATAGATGGCTGGATGGGTGAACAGCACACACGGGGCTCAGATGAGCAGAAAAGGCTACCAGGGCTGCACAGCGTCCCAGCTGAAGGCCAGGGTATTACGTGCGGGTCACCAACAGAGGGTGCTGTACGCCTGAAAGAGCAAGGCCAGGCCCGGGGCCAGGAGCCTGCCTGGCGCAGGGCTGGTGGAGCTCTGGCTCCCTGCAGACCAAAGGTGGAGCCGGGGCGTTCAAACGTGGGAGCTGGGGCAGGCACTGAACCCCAGGATCCACACACTTGGGGCGGGGAGGAGACAGACGTGTTCTCCTGCCTGGGCACTTCCTCAGCATTAGGAAAGGAAGCCAACCGCCTGGGTCCAGAACAGGATCCACGCCGGGTTTGTTCACCTGCGCGCCCCCCAGCATCCTGAACAAGGGTTGGCACACGGAAGGCACACCATCAGTGTTTCTCAAGTGGAATGTATTAATGAAGCCGCCCAGGAGGACGAGACCGCAGCTGGACTGTACTATTCTTAGACTGTATCTGAGTGTAGTGGGCTGGCCACAAAGTTCGTTCGGGCGTTTCCATAAGATGCTGGGACACACCCGAACGAACTTTGTGGCCAGCCCAATACATCCTCCCAGGCTGTCCCTCTGGCCTCTGCCTTGTGTGTCTTGGGAACCAGAGTTACACATCAACCCCCACAAACCACTGGGTGAGGTCTGTACCTGGGCTGGTCTTTCCACCGGATGGAGGTTGACAAGACCAAGGGGGGCCCAGCGTCATAAGAAGGACCGTGTCTGGGCGATCCATCCCTACGCACCCGCCCTCCCCCCTGCCCGAACCACATCCACAGACACAGGGCAGACAAAGCAAAGAAGGAACAGCAGGGAAGGTAGCGCAAAGCCCTCCCGTGAGGGCTGGCACGTGAGGCCACAACACCTTCACGTGAGTGATCCCAACTCCCCCGACATCCTGAGCGTCTGGGATGCTGGGACCACTGGGATCCAGGAGTGCGTGAAATGGAGCTGCGCAGGTGCGCTGCGGAGCCCTCACCACGGCGCTTCCTGCTCTTGCACGCCCCTGGGTCTATGTCCTTCTTCAACGCAAGTCCTTGGCTTTACTGTCCTTCTTTCTCGTGGTCAAGGAAAGGGGGCACTGAGCTGCGAGGGGCCCGCCTGGGAGCTCGCCTCCCGGGCCGAGGGCGAAGCTCGCACCGGCCTCAGGCCCGCGCTGCAGGCGGCGGCCTCACCCGCTGGAGGGCGGCTCGGGGACAGACGTGAAAACCGACCGCAAGAGCGGTGCCTCGCACGGAGCAGCGGATTCCGCCCAAGGCGCTGGCTGCCGCAGACACCGGAGGAAGAGGAAGAGCATCTGAAAGCGTTCTGTTTTCTCCTTGTGGGCTTGGAGTGCCCTGTAAGCGGGAGCTGTTGAAAGCGCTCGCGAGCTCGCTGTTTCTGGTTTTAAATTCTTCTGGGACGAGCTCCACGGAAACTCAGGGTTTTAGCACTGACAGGAAAAGAGTAAGAACTCCAAAGTCTCCCTTTATTTAGTGTGAGAAGAAACTGTGGTGGCTAGTGACTGGCTCCTACCTCGACACACACACACACACACACGTTCAGTCTCACACACACGTGTACGCACACGCACATTCAGTCTCACACACACGTGTACACACGCGCACACACGTTCAGTCCACACACACGCACTTTCAGTCTCACACACACACTTTCAGTCTCACACACACACATGCACATACACACACACATTCAATCTCCCACACGCACGCATTCAGTCTCACACATATGCACACACACATTCAGTCTCACACACACATGCACGCACGCACACAGACACACAGACACAGGAGAAAAAGCGCAGTAAGGACGAACCTGCCCATCCCTCTGGCATCTCACTGTGGCTACTCAGCTCACAGAGGACCAGCTTGTCCCCTGGTGGGTGTCCCCACGGAGCCCCAACCATGAGGTGCCTCCCACCCCTTGAGAACTTGGAAATTGTGCTTAGAGTGAAACTAGAAAAATGCACACGGAAAAGATGGGATTAGCCATCTGTGGGACTTGCTGGTAAACATGTGACCAAAGAAATTGGAATCACTCAACACTCAAGGTGGGTCAACGAGGAAAACGGGCCTGTGTGATGTGGACGCGGCAGCTCCATCAGGGCCCGTTCGGAGAAGGGCTGGGAGAACCCCCGGGTGACTCTGGAGCCTAAAGCTCCAGAAGAGAGGGAAGAAGAGAAGAGAGGGAATCAGCAAAGACAAACTGACCTGCGCCCCACCTCTCTGCACCCCACCAGCAGGGTCGGAGGGCTTGGCCGGACCCCCAGAAGCTGCCCAGAGTCCAGCGGGGAGGAGGGGTCCACCCCAGAGCCGAGCGGGGGCCTTTCTGAAGCTGGACCACAGCCAGCATCTGCCTCCTGCCCAGGGCTCTGCTACAAGGGACAGCGCACTGGACAGAGGTGGCCTCCCCTTCTCGGTTGCATTTCTCCCTGGAAATAGGGAACCCCTTGCCCTGGGGATGGAGCGGGTGCAGTGTAGCTAGTGAGTCAGGCCTCAGGATGAGGGGCAGTAGAACCTTCTGTTAGTTTCCAGGGATGCTTAACTAATTACCACAAACTGGCAGCTTAAAACAACAGAGATTCACCACTCTCCACCATGGTTCTGGAGGCCAAAAGTCCAAACTCCAGGTGTTGGCCAGACCACGCCCCCACTGGAGGCTCCAGAGCAGGACCCTTGCTTTCCTCTCCCAGCTGCCTTGGCTTGTGCTCATCACTCCAGCCTCTGCTTCATCTTCTCGTGCCTTCTCCCCCGTGTGTCCGTGTCCCAGGCCTCCCTCTGCCCTTCTAAGGACACGTGGCATGGAACTTAGGACCCACTCTAAATCCAAAGTGATTTCATCTCTAGATCTTACACTTAAATACATCTGCAAAGGCATTTTCCCAAGGTAAGTCTACAGTCACAGGTTCTGGGAGTTGGGACTTGGGCGTATGTTTTGGGGGCCTCAGTTCAACCCACCACACAGATGCACAACAGGGTCCCGGGCCTGCCATGTGGTGCCAGCATCTGGAGGGGGCACACTTGGAGGAGCGCCAACCCATGGGACTATTTGGGGGCAAACTGCCTGAGCCAAGGGTGCCCCTCCCTGTCACATCTGGCTCTTATTTTAAACCGATTTTGCTGACCAGTTCAGTTCCGTCTTTGGATCTAGAAAAGCACGTGTCTAGGGCCTCTGCTCGGACTAAATGCTCAGCCTTGAGGGTCACACCACCTAAGAGGTGGAACCTACTTTAACAAACAGTGTGAGGAATTTCTCCTCCACTGCTCACATCTCAGCCACCCCCTAGGAAGGAGCTTCTGGAGAGGGCTGGGTGTGCTCAGGTGTGCAGTCAATGAGAGGCCAGGGCGAACGCATTCATAAAAACCACGATTTCCTCACCTTTTCCCCTAAGGGGAGCATAAATAGGGATCGTCCTGACTCTGCCAATCCTGGGTCTCCCTTCTGCTTTGGCCTTCAGCCCTGGCGGTGGCGGCCAGCTCCCCAAGGGGTGGCGGCTTCTGCCTGAACAGGACCAGCCTCGGGGCAGCCGCCGGGCCCAGGGAGCAGCTCCGCCAGTGCCCGGCAGGCCAGGAGCAGATGCTGAAAGTGCACAGCCACCCAGAGGCAGGGGTTAAGACCCCAGAGTCCAGAATCAGGGTTTGAGTCCTAGGTGTTCTGCTGCTCAGGTACGCGATCATGGGCAGATTCCTCAACCTCCCGACCTTCACCTGGAAAATGGGTTGTTATGAAGATGGTAAATTTTCCAGCTAAGCTACTTAACATTATGTGTGCCTGGCTCCCAGGGTGTGTTCAAAACATGCTTGCTGTTCTGGTGAGGATTATGAAGAGAGAAGAAATTCACCGATCACACCCCTTTATCTGGCCTCTCAAAGCTCAGTGCTAACGGACTGGAAACTGAATTGTGAACCACTCACTTCCAACCCAGGAATTCTTCCACTTTCTCACCTATTTGCCACTAGAAATTCTTTTTCTTTTTTTTCAATCACCCAGAGACACTGAGAGTTTCTCCTGACGGTCTGATTTATGTAAAATGCAAGGTTGGTTTTCTAGTTCTAAGAAGCCAAGAGGAAGGAAGCTATTAGAAAACTCTCTGCCTTGTCTCCTAACCGCCGTCCTGGCTATCGGGAAGGATCTCTGTCTACCGCCTTCTCAATCCGCAGCTCCCTGTCTGCGGCCTCTGAATGGGAACTAATTTCTTTCCAACAGGGTGGCCTGTGGAAGTTCGGGCAGAAGGCCTGGCAAATAAAGCTCCACTCCTGAGGCTGTGGAAGAAAAGACCAAATGCCTCTCACAAGTGGGGTCCCGGCGACCTCAGGAGACGGCCCAGCACACCACGTTCACTCCTGTCCTTGTTCCACAGTTAGGTTGCAACCTGCCTCTCCGCACCTCCCCCAGTCCCGCCTGAACGGACCTGGTCCACCCACCCCCAACTGACCCCCGCCCACCCCTCCCCACCCACCCCAGTCACGCTGCTTTTCTTTCTTTGCTTCAAATGCCCCAAGTATTCTACCCCAGGGCCTTTGAACTTGCTGTGCCTCCTGGCAGATGCATTCTCCCGGGGATCTTTGCAAGGCTGGCTCCCTTTCATCCCTCAGGTCTGTCCTCAGACGTCACCTCCTCAGAGGTTATGCCACCACACTTCATTTGCAAGTCAAGCAGCCTGTTTTATTTTCTTCACGACGCCTCTCTGTACTTTGAATTGTCTTATTTATGTGTTTACAAGTTGCTTGTCTGTCTTCTCCGAGGAGGACAACGCTGTTGAGTGGTACGCACTGTAAAGTTCCGCACTGGGAGGAGAGAGGATGCGGGGACGACCTCGTGGGTGTGGTGGCTACCAACGGCGCTGCTGGTTGGGTAGCCAAAGGATGGGAACAGCATTGCGGGTGAGGCACCAGCAGACGCGACGGCCCTGTGGGCGGCACGAAGGCGAAGCTTTTGGAAGCCCAGGGAGTCCACACCGGGGTTTCGCAGAGAGATGTTACTACTGTTACTCTACATCAACGTCAAGAGCAGCCGTGGGCAAGGTGGAGGGGAGCCCAGGAGAGGGCAGGCGTGGAGACCCTGGGCTCCCAGCCTGTGCTGGAGCAGGAAATGAGTCACCAGAGGCTCCTCGAAGGAGAGCCCACAGTCAAGCTACAAGCCCTGACTTCCACGTAGAGGGGGGCATGATTAACTGTCTGCTGAGTGGGCGGGCGGGTGAGTCAATCAGAAAGGGTGGGAAAGGCGAGCTCTGGCAGAGCTGGTCCCGCCTTGGCGACAGCCAGCATCTGTCTGTCTGCCTGGAGTCAAGGTTGCTGCCGCTCAGGAGCAGATCTTCCACGGTTTCCTCTCTTTATGGGATTAAGCTGAACTGTTCACTCCCTCACCTGTGCTTTAAGGAAACCATGAGGGTTATCTGGCTAATCTTTCCAAAGGTCTCTGTAGACCCTCCTTATAGAATGCACCAAAGGTGACTGGAATTGTGATACTGTATCTTGAATTTATGTGGTTATTTTGAAAGCTTGGAGAGCCTTATTGATAAGGGAGTGGATTTTCTCATAGTATAGTTCAACTTGCATTTCTTTGCCTCCAGAGACTATATATAAAGTGAACTCTGAACTCAGGATCTTGATCGGGATCATTTATTCAATTATTGGATTGTAAATCTTTTTATTTTTCAGTTGCACAAGTTCTTGATATGTTCTAAATACAAATCTTTTGTGAGGTATCTATCTGTGTATCTACCTATAGATGTCTCTATCTATCTATCATCTATCTATCTACCTATCTATTATCTATCTATCATATTTATGATCTATTTATAGATATCCCTATCTACCTATCTATCACAATTTTTTCCCCAATCTATGGCTTACCTATTAATTTTCTCACAGTGGCTTTTGATGGGCAGGACATTTGAATTTTATGAAGTCAATGCTTCATAAAAGAAAACATTGGTTAGTGTTCTCTGTGTCTCATCCGAGTAAATTTTGCCTATTCTAAGCTTGCAAAGATATTCTCCTATGCATACTTCTAAAACCTTTGTAGTTTTGGCTTTTACATTCAGGTTTCATAATTAGTTTGGGGTATGGTGTGAAGTAAGGTCAAGATTTATTTTTTCTATATGGACATCCAGTTGTTCTAGCACCATGTATGGAAGAGACTTTCCCCCATGGAATTGCTTTGGCAGCTATATTGAATACAAGCTAACCATATATAATTGAGGGTCTATTAACCCCACTGATGTCTAGATATATCCTTATGCCAATACCATACTTTCTTGATTAATGCACCTTTATAGTAACACTTGACATTTTGTTCAGAATTGTTACTACTTGACAGTTTATAGTTAATGTATAGTAACTTTTGAATCTCATTCAAAATTGTTTGGCTATTCTAAGTTCCCTGGTCTTCTCTATAAATTGTATTTTTTTTAAAGATTTTTTTTTGATGTGGACCATTTTTAAAGTCTTTATAGAATTTGTTACAGTATTGCCTCTGTTCTATGCCTTGGTTTTTTGGCCACGAAGCATGTGGGATCTTAGCTCCCGGACCAGGGATCGAACCCACACCCCCTGCACTGGAAGGCAAAGTCCCAACCAATGGACCTCCAGGGACGTCCCCTTTATTTATAAATTTTAGAATCAGCTTGTACATTTCTACAATAAAAGCCTTCTTGGATTTGAATGGGATTTTGCATTGAATCTATAGATCAATATGGGGAGAAATGACATCATAACAATATCGCCTTCCAACCGGTGGACAATCTACTTATTTGGATCTTCTTTAATTTCTCTCAGAAGAGAGGCTGGAAGGTGGTCGGAGGCTGGAGAAGGGGCATCCCTGGGTCTGTTCCGTCCAAACGCCACTGGAGCAGGAGCAGATCTGTGGGTCCACCGGGTGCACTGCCTGTTGTTAACTAGTTTTGGTATCAGTGTCTATCATTCAGGGTTGAATCAGAGAAACAGAACTAGTAGGAGATACATTAAGAGATTTATTGCAAGGAATATGTGATTGTGGGCACAGGGGAGGCAAGTCTGAAATCCAGATATTAATACAGACACTCAAGCTTTCTTATGATTGGTATATATATGGTATATAGGTTCCCATACTTTTAACCTATTTATACCTTTATATTTAAAATATGCCTCTTATACATAGAATAAAATTTGATCTTGCTTTCTTTATCCAGCCTGACAGTCCCCTTCAGTTGAAGTATTTAGTCCACTTACACTTAGTGTAACTTTTGAGATCTTTGTGTTTAAGTCTAATACCTTCCTATTTTTTTCTGTTGGTCCCATCTGATACCTCTCTCTCTCTCTGTTGCCCTTCCTGGTTTCTTTTGATTACCTGAGTATTTCTTAGTATTCAGTTTTTCTTTTTTTTTTTATTGGCTTTTTAACTGAACCTCTTTATTTATTTATTTATAATGTATTAATTAAATACCCGATGTCTTCATTGGAAATAAGTTCCTCAAATCTCACATCGGCCATGAGATTCTCTGAGAAGGTGGCATGAGCTAAACTAGTACAGGAAGAGTCAGGGACCTCTAGGGGACTAACTGTAAGACACTCTGCCTCAATGCGTGAGAAGAAAGGAGGACTGGTCAGAGGGCTGGAGGGAGAACCGGAGGAAAGCAGGGTGTTGGCAGTAAAGGCAGACAAGAGTCTCAAGACAGAGGTGGTTGGTGGTCAAGAGGTGACTTGAATAGACATTTCTCCAAGGACATACCAATGGCCCATATGCACATGAAAAGAGGCTCAACAACACTAATGATTAGGCACATGCAAATCAAAATCACAATGAGATACCACTTCATAGTAATTACAATGGCTATTATCCCCACCATGTCCCCCTCCAAAAAAAACCCAGAGAATAAATATTGGCAAGGATGTGGAGAAATTCGAACTCTCACACATTGCTGGTGGAAATGTAAAATGGTCCAACCACTGTGGAAGACTGTAGAGCAGTTCCCCCCAAAATTAAACACAAAATTGTAATATGATCCAACAATTCCACTTCTAGTTATAAACCCCAAAGAACTGAAAGCAGGAACTGGAACAGATATTTGTACACCAATGTTTACAGCAACATTATCCACAATAGCCAAAAGGTGGAAACAAGTCAAAAGGGCATTGTCGGATGACTGAACAAACAAAATGTGGTATATACATACAAAGTAATGTTATTTAGCCTTAAAAAGGAATTCGATTCTGATACATGCTACAACACAGATGAACTTTGAAGACACTATGCTAAGTGAAATAAACCAGACACAAAAGGACAAGTACTATACCTAGAATAGTCGAATCCATAGAGACAAAAAGTAGAATAGTGGTTACCATAGCCTGGATGGAAGACAGAATGGGGAGCTGCTTAATGGATACAGAATTCCAGTGTGGGATGATGAAAAAGTTCTGGAGATGGATGGTAATGATAATTACTCAAAAGTGTGAATGTACTCAATGCCACTGAACTATACACTTTAAAATGGTTAAAATGGTAAATTTTATGTTACGTATATTTTACTACAGTAATAAATAATAAGTACCAGCAAGGACACCGCATTCCTTCTTTTATAGAAAGAAACAGCACAGATACCAAGGAACTTGCTCAAAGTTGTACTCGGGAGAGGCAGAACTAGAATTTGCACATAGAGCGAGTTCAAAGCCTACTGTCTGTTGACCTGAAACAAAAAGACTGCCGGATATTTCTCCAGCAAAGGTGAGTTTATTTGAGATGAGCAGAGGATGGCAATTTGGGGTCTGCAACCATGGTGAGCTACGGGGGCAAGTCTTCTAATGATGGGTATTTCATTTCCAGGTTAAACAATGCTTCAATGAGAGGAGTTTGTGGGTCTCCTTGTGCACATGCTTGGGTTTCTCAAGGGAACATCTCTAGGAATCTTCATCTTCACCAGACACCATCAGATTGTTCTCTAAAATGCTTGGACCCATTTACACTCCTCCCAGGAAGGTATGAAAGTTCCTGTTTCTCCACATCCTCTCCAACACGTGACACTGTCACATTTAAACATTTTTGCTAATTTGATGAGAGTGGGAAGGCATCTCATTTTCGTTTTCATTTCTTCAATGACCAGTGAAGTAGGACATGTCATTGTATATTTATGGGCTATTCAGGTTTCCTCTTCTGTGAACTGTCAGCTAACATCCACTGCCTGCTTACCTACTGGGTTGGTTGACTCTTACTGATGTGTAGAGTTATTAAGATATTCTGGGCACTGCTGCTTTATTAGATATTTGTATTTACAAGTCCCCTCAAGCGCTGGTTGGCTTTATCATGTTGTTATGGAGACTTCTGTTGTATTCAAGTTTTTAAATTTTAGTATAATCGAATGAATCTGTTTCCCCTTTTGTTTTGGGTGTATAGCTTGGACTTTATGCTGTTCCTTGGTGTTATAAAGCTATCCTACTATGCTTCTAAAAGTTTTAACGTCTTGCTTTCCACATCTGAGTCCAACTTTGTTTTCTCATGTTGACAGTCAGTTGTCCATGACCATTTATTGACTAGGCCATCCTTTCCCTCTGAGGTGGAGAGCCACTTTGTCACAGGCCAGGTTAACCTCCTAGGGCAGCCGGGACTAGATGAAGAAACCATCTGGGTGGCCCCAGCCGTCTTCTTCCAGATCCGCTCACAGGTTACGGCACATTCTACGTATCTGCCCTGAATTCATACAGTCATGTCGCTAAAACAAAGAGTTTTAAACCAGACTTCTATCCTCCTCTAAGTCTTTGATCTTCATTTTAACTTTCCCAGGATTATAACACACGAGACGAAGGAACACTGTGATTCGTCTCAGGGCAGTGGCCCTCCACCCTGAGCGAGAAGCTGGACGCCACATCTCTCAGCCCTCCCCACACCCACACTGCCTTCACTCCGAGTCCCTTCACCTCCCTCCTCATACCAGTTTCTTGCTGTTGCTGTCATGAATCACCACAAACCTGACAGCTTAAAGCAACACACATTCATCACCTGACAGCTCCGGAGGTCAGAAGTTCTGTGGATCTCACTGGCTAAAATCAAGGTGTTAACAGGACCGCATTCCTCATGGAGCCTCCAGGGGGCAGTGTGTTTCCTCACCTTTTCCACCTTCTGGCGGCAGGCGTTCCTTGGCTTGTGGCCCCCTTCTTCCGGCCTCGAGGCCAGCGATGGCCAGCTGCCCCACTAGGACACTGTCTCCTTCCTCACATCTCTTTTTGTTCCCTTTCTCCCTTATAAAGGCCCCTGTGATAACGCGGGGCCCCCATCCCCGGGGAGTGCAGGACAACCTCCCGTCTCAGGGTCCTCAATCAAAACCAAAGGACATGGGCATCTTTGGGGGCATTATTCTGCCTACTATACACTCTTAGACTAATGTTGTTTAAACTGAAAGTTGTGACTCATTAGTGACTCATAAAATCAACAAAATGGTTCGGAACGAGCATTTCCCCCCCAGTTTTATTCAAGAATAATTGACATACATCACTGTATAAGTTTAAGGTGTACATCGTAATGGTTTGATGTACACGTATTGTGACATTACAATATGGAACCCGTATTTCTAAGTGAAATCAGAGTACTTTGCTTCTAGGAAGGTTAAGTATTGTTTCACGGGCTTCAGATTTTATATGTATGTGTGTATGTGTGTGTGTGTGTGTGTGTGTGTGTGTGTTACCTGATGAACAATATAAAACAATATAAATATATATGTCTTACTGTGAGTTTTGATTTTTTTTAAAAAAGGAAAGCAACTACCGAACTATCATAATAGCCTCCTAATTGGTCTTTCTGCCCCCAGGCTCTCCAATCCATCCTTCCATGATGCCGTCAAAAAGTTCTTCCTAAAAATAAACTGGACGTGTCACTCTGCTTAAAACTCTCTGACGGCTCTCCATAGTGAGCTAGACATTCTGTGCCTGCTCTTCCAGACTCACTATCCACTTTCCTACCTGGGGCTGACCTTCATGAACGGCCTCAACCAGGCTCCTATGCTTGGACTTCCACTTGGGTGTGGACAATGGGAGGCATGGGGAAAAGTCAGAGGGCTGGAAGAGAGAGAAGTTTCGGGCACTCTTCCTCCAGCTTCCTCTCTGCCAGGCAAGGCCAACTTCACGGGTGTGTAACCTGTACAGCAGTATGGGCCCCCATACTCAGAAAAGCCCCACGCTTGGTTTAATGCTCTGCTGTTGCCATCTTGAAATTCTTAATACTTTTTGAACAGGGGTCTTCATTTTCATTTTGCACTGCAAAGGTGTCACCAGTTCTGCTTCCAGGCCACACGCTGGAGTGGCAACGTTTGTCTACCGGAGGCATGGCTGTTGTCTGACACCCATCTCCTACCACTAAAACTGCTGGGTTCCTGCAAACCTTCCCACCTGCCTCAGCATTCCTAGCAGGGATGCCACTTCCTGCTACTGTCAACCCTGCATCATCCACCTTTCGATAGTCCCTTCATTAAACTCACTTCACCCCTTTGACGAGTGCCTGCTTCCTCTCCGGACCCTCACCAATAAACAGACTACAGGATAATATACGAAGTCTTGGCATTACTTCACAGGTTAGCCCTCCTGGTCTTTGCAGCTGACCCACCATGCTACCTTGCTCATACTACGACCCGCTCGCTCCACCAGTCCCCTTGTTTCCACAAACATGCTATGCCTTTTCAGGTCGTTAGCGTTCTGCAATTACTAAAGGTTCCCCAGTATGTTTTCCTCTTCTTCCACAGTGGCAGAATTTTTAGCTGGGCACCAAGTTATCCACATTATGACAACACATCCCAGCTTCCTCTGTAGGCAGCGTGGCCCTGAGACTAAATTCTGGCTAAAGCTATATAAGAAGTGCTTGTCTGCGGGGCTTCCCTGGTGGCGCAGTGGTTGAGAGTCCGCCTGCCAATGCAGGGGACACGGCTTCGTGCCCCGGTCCGGGAGGATCCCACGTGCCACGGAGCGGTTGGGCCCGTGAGCCATGGCCGCTGAGCCTGCGCGTCTGGAGCCTGTGCTCCGCAACAGAAGAGGCCACAACAGTAAGAGGCCCGTGTACCGCAAACAACAACAACAACAACAACAATCTAATGCAAACTCTACACCATACACAGATTGTAAATCTTTTTACGTATCTGTGTGCTATGCCTGTGTGCGGGCAGGGGGGTATATGGGCAATCTCTGTAGCTACTCATCAGTTTTGCTCTGAACCTAAAACTGCTCTAAAAAATAAAGTTTTAATATTTGAAAAACGTACCTAAATGGAACATTTTCAAAATTTAACCACAAAAAGCCTTAATAAATATATAAAGAACAGATACAAGTAACACTACCTAATCACTATACTATAAAATTTGAAATTAACATTGCAAAAAAATCTCTACCTAATTTTCTTAAAACACATACACACAGGCGTCTACATACATGTACTAAATATTTCTGGGGCTAAAGAGGAAACCAAAATGGCAACAACATAGTACTAAGAAAATAACCATAAAGAGACATCTACAGACCAACAGGTAAGGGATGAGAATTCCACTTGGGCTTGGGACCTAGACAGCCATATGGAATGTTCCTTCCACCTTAATGATGAGAGACAGTCTTGATGATCTAGAAAATCATAACTCTCTTTCAGCCCATCTCAGAGTTAAGGTTGCAGCCAATCAAGTGAACCAAATTCCGGTGGGTGACAAGCCCTCCGAGGAAAATGGGATGTAAGGACTATTTCACCCCTGTGGGAGCTCAGGAAGGAGAGGCGGCTGCATTAACGTGAGGGGGAAGAAAACAACTCAAACGTCATGGACTGTTAAAGGCCAAGTGTAGACCGCCATGAGAGTTGAGAATCCCTGGGAGCCTGAAACACGGGGTGTTGAAACACACTCAAACTCTTCTCCCCAGGCCTCCATCAGAGGTCTGCGGAAAGGCTGGGGCAGGGCAGGTGTCCCGAGGGCGCTCCCTTCCGTGACACACGGGCACAGGATCCTGCCCTCTTGCCTTTCCCTTCTCTCATGCCCCAGGGACCCAGGCAAAGATCCAGGGCTGCTGGGGAAGGAGTTATAGCAAGAGCTGTGTGATGCCAAGGGTGGGGTGGAGAACTCTTAGACACAGAGGAATCATCATTGATCGCTGAGCGAGGGACACAGGCACAAAACTGCTGCTGGAGAAGGGCAGGGACTTCTCTCCTGCCAGGGCCACCCCTGCACACACTGCAGAGGTGTGTGCCCTTGGGGAAGGGGCGCGACCACTGAGGAAGCCCTCCTCCAGGGTCCAGGTGCCCAGGGCCTGCCTAAGACTGAAGCTAAGACATCAGGGGGTCGGGGACTTCCCGGGTGGTGCAGTGGTTGAGAATCCGCCTGCCAATGCAGGGGACACGGCTTTGAGTCCTGGTCCGGGAAGATCCCACATGCCGCGGAGCAACTAAGCCCATGTGCCACAGTTACTGAGCCTGCGCTCTAGAGCCCGTGAGCCATGACTACTGAAGCCCACGCCCCTAGAGCCCGTGCTCCGCAACAAGAGAGGCCACCGCAATGAGAAGCCCGCGCACTGCAATGAAGAGTAGCCCCCGCTCGCCGCAACTAGAGAAAGACCACGCACAGCAACAAAGGCCCAACACAGCCAAAAATAAAATAAATTTATGAAAAAAAAAGACATCAGGTGGTCCAAGAACGTCCCCCTTTGCTCACCATTCATCTCACTGAGTAATAAGCAGCAGTCACGTACCCCTAAGGTGGGGGAAAGCAATGGGGGAGAGGGTTCCATGGTCCAGGGGTGCAGAACAGACGCAGCAGCCCAGTCCCACGCTAAGTACAGGTGGCTTCACCTGCTTACTTTGAAGGATGTAAAGCACTAGAGGCAACTACAGTAACAGCAAAGCAACACTTTTAAAGTCCTGAACGAACCGTCCGCCCAGAGCAGCTGGGAGCGCCGCTCTAGGCTTTGCAGAGGAAAAGCTTAGCTGAGACTAAGCTGGCCACATGTGCCATGTCTTCCCTCCTTCTGGACCTGCAGCTACCAGACACGTTCCTCTCCCAGCAACAGCAGAAGCGCCAGAGAGCCGGCCCCACCGCACGAGCACTTTCTAAGGTTCTCCTTGTGTCGACTCTGTCAACATCCAGTTGGCCAACGTAAGTCACATGGCTGAGCCCAGGCCCAGGAGAGCCCACCGTGCCTCAGGGTGGAGGACACTGGAAAACTATGTGGTTTGACTTTGGTTAATCAGAAGTTGAGGAAGAGAGAGGGGACTGAATTCAGAGATGCTAGGATCTCCTTGGGCTCAGACATTTTAGAACTGAACCATACAGTGCCTTTCCCAAGTGTGGGACAAACAGGAAGTGAGAAGGGTAAAGAGTGAGGATCTTTGGGCTGCCTCAGCCCACTGCGGTGGTCAGGACGGTCCTGCCAATATCACATCAGAAGTGCCCCTCAATGGAGCCTTAATCTCCGCCCAAGGTATCAAAGGAAAAATTCATTACTTCATTATGAATACATACCTATCCCCAGGCTTCTCCATTCAATCACAGTTCAGAGTAATCCAAGGGGCACATTTTAAATCAGGCAGAGGAAGATACATAATAAATGCATACATTTTTAGAAGGCTGCTTCAGTCTCACGGAAGAAAAACCAACGTAGAACCAAGGAGCGGAATTGGGAAAGAGCTAACGTTCATAGTCTAGGTCAGGAGATTTATTTAATTCGTTGTAGTATGAATAAGAGAACAATGCAGTCGCTGAAGGTTTCTCGAGTGACTCACAGACTGACTCATTTCAGTGCCTTGCCAGTTCCATCAGGGAGGCTCTGAGTGACCAGGTGCTGCTGTGGAACATCCGAATGAAGGAAATGCACATCACACGTTCTATTACGAGGCTGCCGGCCTCTGTGGAGCTTTGTGTGCAGCCATGAAGGAGACATTTGAGCAGCAGGGAAGGGTGAGGCAGCCAGCTTAGAAGGAGGCCTCAGACAACTGAAACTGAATATTATGGCCTCTAAACATAGGTGCTAAATAACCACTCTGCCAGGAAATGATATATCACAAAGCTAAGCTTTCCCTTATGAAATCTGAAAAGACTCTTCTTTTTCTCTGCTGTGATCTATCTTCAGAAGAAGAAAAAAAAAAGCCCTTCAGAATTTGGAAATGTGAGGACTCAGAATTTAGACATGGGGGATTCTGAGCCTTCTCCATCTAGGTCACTTTAAAAAAAAAAAAAGATGAAATCGAGCTAGTGAGAGTAACCAGATCCTTTAGCTGAGAGTGGAGCCTGGACTAACCAGGGTTCTGGGGACTGGATTCCCATGAAGCCAATGCCTTCAGCAAAATACCTGCACCCCATCCTCACCTCATCTTCAACCAGTGCTTTCATCAGGTAAGTATTGTAAAATGATTCTTTTGAGTTACAGATGATTCAAACATAAACTACTGCTGACGGTGACGGGAAAGGAGAAAGGCAAGAGCACAGGTAAAAAGACAGGGTGAAGGGAAGGGTTATGCACTGAATTGTGTCTCCCCTAAAACTCGCATGTTGAAGCTCTAACCCCCAATGTGGCTGTATTTGGAGATAAAGGCTTTACAGAGCTGATTAAAGTTAAATGATGGCATAAGGGTGGGGCCCTAATCCAACAGGACTGATGACCTTATAAGAAGAGGAAGAGATGCGGGGACACTTACATAGAGAAGAGGCCACGGCGAGAAGACGGCTGTCTGCAAGCCAAGGAGAGAGGTCTCAGGAGAACCAGCCCTGCTGATACCTTGACCTTGGACTTCCAGCCTCCAGAACTGTAAGAAAATAAATTACTGTTGTTTAGGTCACCCAGTCTGTGGTATTTTGCTATGGCAGTCTTAGCAAACTCATGCAGGAAGAAACATTTATTAACCATCCACTAGGTGGCAAACACTGAGATAAACAGGTCATTAACTTAATCCTCACAACAACCCAGGAAGTTAGTAATAGTTGAGAGAACTAAGGTTCAGAGACAGCAGCAGCTTGCTCAAGGTCACGGAATGGTGGCCTCTGAACCTCAACTGTTTACTTGATTTCAGACTCAAACTGTTTCCACTATATTAGGGTTCTCAAATACGGGTGTGCTTCAGAATGCTCAAGGGAGCTAGATCTACTGACTGAGCTTGCGGCCTGGGACCTGGGCCTCTGTATTTTGGTTTTTGTTATTGTTTTCGCTGCTGTTGTTTTTGTTTTTGGGGCCTCTGTATTTTTAACAAGCTCCCAGGGGATATGGATTCACACTACTGCCTTGGTTCACGAAGCTGGTGGTTTTTCACCGTTCCATGGTAGACAAGCAGTGTCTTAAGACTAGTAAAGCTAATTTAGGATCTTTCTTAACCTCTCAACTTTATTAGAACTCCAGGAGTTATCATTTTCATTAGCTTTTATGGGGGAAATTTCCAACAACATCAATTTAAAATACATTTTGGCACATGATCTTGGGTAATCATATAACCCTGATGGATAGTCTTTAGTTTCTGAGGGTCTGTCTTGTTCTACATTCTGAGGTATTGACATGTGAACCTCAGAATTTTTAGCATGGAAAGCTCTGTAGTCTCTGACCCATTTATTGTTAGCCTCATCCCTTACAACAAAATTTCAGCAGGATAAAAACGCCAATTGGTTTTGGAAAGCTAATGACTACTCTTTACTTCTTAATGTTTTGTAAATTTAGAGTTCTGTTTATTGTATTCTCAGAAAATATGTGCACCCAGTTATTCTTGACCATTGGATTATCATTTTGTGCAGAGAACCAGGCAAATACCAGATAGTCCTTCCTTGACTAGGTTTCCTGAACTTTCTAATGAGTCTCAAGGAGAAAGATACACGTGCATGCCAGCCTATTATTTTCCTAACATCAGGGAATATCCTTCTCAGCGTATGTCCTATCCCCAAAGGCATGGATTGCCGGGCTGCTTCACCATTAAACGGGAACATAATTTGCTTTTGCGTGATCCTTTTGAGGCCCGATGCTTGATTTCTTTTCCACTGTTTTCGGAATGAAATAAATTCAGAAACTCAGTTTGGCTGCAAGGGTTGTTGGCTATTTCCTAACTGTTCCTCTAGGGGAAAAGAGGGACCCAAAGGAACCGAGACGATGGGAAAAATCGATAGAGTGTGCGTGAGTTAGGTCTCTCCCTGCCTCAGACGTCGCGAGCCTGTGCTCTCAGCATATGGGGAGCCGGTGGGCACGCAGAGCCCCAGCCAATGCAGGACCACAGGCCGCAGGCAGCCACGGCGAAAGGCAGACCTGCTTTCCTCTCTGCCGGGGGAAACGCACAGGAAGAAGCTGCTCCCCCAAACAGGCTCGACAGAGACTAGCCCGCAGAGGAAGAACTGAAGGAGCCAGTCTACCCCAGGGCCACCAGACCGTCTACTTGAAAAGGGTGAGCTTTACGGTGTGCAGATTATTATACCCAGTTTAAAGAAGTTGTGCGAGAAGAAAATCCCCACCGAGGGATTCTGGTTTAGATACATTAAGAAGGAAGAGAAAGCAAACATACTCCCAAAGAGGACCCTGGAAGCACCCAGAGATAGAAGGCCATCACGGTCTGAGGACAGGACACCTGGCTCTGATATCCCTGTGTGCATGGAGTCTGAGTTCACAGATCTGCTGTCCCAGGTCATGGGTCTCGCTTCCCGAGGGGTCAGAGGAGGAAGAGGTTTTGTCCCCAAAGCAGCCACAGAAAGGCAGGCTCCCCAAGATTTGACACTTACACCTCCCACTATGGCCCCTGGGGTAAAGGGGGACCTGTCTCTAGGTTGTGCCATAGGACCAAAGCCTTGTCCTTCCTGTGTCATCCATGCTGACCCTTAGAAGTGAGTCACCCAACCCATGGCCAGGGCAGAAACTACTTCATCTCAGGTGTGACCTATCTGTACACGTGGCCTCTTGGGAGTCAGCATTGGTCCTAAAACCAGCTTCTTTGCTGGGCTTTGTCCTTTTCGTGCCTGGGTCATTCAGGCTCCACCTCTCAGCCACCAGCCCTTGCAGCAAGGGACATGCTGGTGCTCCAGGCCTGCAGCTGGGGACTGTTGCCCCTCGGCTCCCTCGCTCTGAATGTCTTGGACAAGTCTCCGGGCACACAGTCTAGGGCAAGATTAACAAGCCATGGTTCCCTTCTCTAAGATCATAGATGTCCCCCTAATCAATTCAAGTTTTCTTCTCCAGCATTCCTATCCCTAATTGTATAAAATAATTCTCACCAGAGCCAAAAAGGGTACACAGACCTAAGTAACTTAAGATGACTGAATTAGTTCCCAAAGCCCTTAGAATTGGGTCTTCTTTTCTTAAAAATAATATACTATCACGATATTTAAGATATGCCAAGAAAAGGAATAAAGAATAATAAGATGCCCATGTCCTCATCCCCTAGCTTAAGGCATCAAACACTGTCAGTAGAGCAAAAGTGGCCCCCATGCCCCTCCCTCCTCACTTCTACTCTGTAATTCCACCAGGAGGCGGCCCTGTGACCCTGCAGCTGAATGACACCGTTGCTCCCTAAAAGTTGTAAATCAAAAGGAAGAGAGATTGCTAGTGAATGAGATCTTCTGTGTTCTTTTTTATTAGCATGTGAAATTGGGCTTCCTCTAATACATTTTTATGCTCTGCAAACACAAGAGTGATGCATATATCTTGGAAATTAATGACGTAATTTAAGAATCTGTCCTCTCCAGAGCGCTTGCTGGTGGTTACAGGTAGATTTCATCTTTTTTTCCTCAGCAGATGAAGCCCAGGTTGATTTTATGTAAATAAACTAAAGGATGCTCACAAAGATTGGGTATAAATAAGAATCACAAGTTGAACTTTTTCCCAATGGTGAAGATTCTATTTCCGATCATTCTAACCCCTCCCCCTTTTATTAATCAATTATTGATTCGAGATTTTGCTGTTGCTGTATGTAATGTAAATAATGCTCAGTATGTCCACTTATCTGTATGCTAGCACCAGATGATAAGGTTTGCAGCTCCCCTCAATTTAAAAATTGTACCGAGAATATGACACGTACAGTATCTAAAAAAGTACGCAGTGCCCTGCCAATCGGCAGCATCAGCTCCACACGTCAACGTGAAAAGGGTTAGGTGTGAAAGGATGGCATCCTCAGACCACAAAAATCCCTCTTATGGCTCCACGATTAAAGAGAGGTGCTCACTGGGTCTACCCCATCCATCCACCATAGAGCAGGATAAAGACTAGGAATGGTTCACTGCTCAAAATATCAGAATTAGACCCATCTGGTTCATATCTCTCTCTTTAACACCATCCAGAGAGTTCCTCTAACTCAGAAAATTAAAAAAGACCAAAAAATCCATTAAGAACTAAAACGTTATCTATCCATCCATCCAAAATCGTAATATATGACATATAATGATATAGATCATAATATGTTACGTAATTTACTAAAAGTTAAATTTAACCAAATATACCGTGAATTTCAAATAAAAGCTATGTTTTCAAAATGCCTTGGCTGCCAGCCTCTCTCCCTGACCTCCCCACCAAACCCTGCACACGGGGAAACCCTTGGCTGGGGTGGGAATGGGTTTTCTGTCCTGCTTCCAGCCTCCTCTTTCACCATCTTGATTAAGTGTGTCTGATCCATTCTCGGTATCAACCTCATCCAGATTTCGTGCTGATGTGGTCATGAAATTTGTCCTAACAAATCAGATAATATAGATGATCCAGAATTATTTTATAAACAGAAAAATATGAGGTCAGAGAAGCTAGGACTTGCCCAAGATCCTGTTAGTCACTGGCGAAGTCAGACCTAGATTTCCACATTCCTAGCCCGCGGTGTACCATGCTTTATCCAGAATGCTTTTTGTCTCATAAACAAGATTGAAAGAGGCTAATTAAGAAAATGTTAATTAACCAGTGCACTTTGGGGGAACTCTCAACGTTACACGTAGCAAGTTCAAGAGAAAATGTGCACTTCACAGGCCTCGTCTTGACATTGTGTATCTTCTTAGAGACAGTGAAACCATAGTCTTAGGATATTTTTACCCAGAGTTGAGGATTGATGCTCACTTGAAACAACTGTTCCAAAGAATCCCAGAAACCCTGAAGTCCTGCGGATCTGTTCTGTGTTTGGATTTGCCATGAATTTCTCAGCAATTGTGTTAGTATTTCAAACCAGCTGGAGATAAGCCAGGAAATGAGAAAAGTAGCTAGAAGAATCCAATGCCCTTGATTTAACAGCTGCTTTAAACTCCTAATGAAGTTAACATTGGGCCTTTTTTTGGCTAGTGATGATTAATTCTTGTAATGACTTGGTTTTCTTTTGCCATAGCTTGTCTAAAATACTTTTCTTGCATAATCTTCTGTCAAAACTTTTCTGGTTAAAAAAAAAAAAGACAACTAACAAATATAAAGGGACTTTTTTAGTCATTTCCATGGAGTGAGATTAAACCCAGGGCCGGTTTCACCTTCACCTTGAATTGGACGAGTGCTGACGAGGAACAGCTCTGCAAGCAAAGCAGAAATGTGTTATATATTCTAGCAGAATGAAGCTGACTGTCCTTTCTCAGCTGAGAGAGGACAGTCTGGAAGCTGCTGCAACGTGCCACGCTTGCCACTGCTCCAAAGGGATTGGGTCGATGGATCCCCGAATCAGTAGCTCACAGCTCGCACTTTGGCAAATTTTCTCAAGGCTGTACTTCGGAAGATAATTCATGAGATGGGGTATTACTCCTCTGTTTAACAAAATAGGGTTTTTGATGGGAGAAAGTGGGTGCGCCCTCTTTAGTTTATTCCTACTGCATCTAAAGCTGGTCTAAATTGTAACTAGACTCCAGGGAGTGATGGAGCTAAGCCTTCCGTCCCTTGCAGGCTTACGGGGTTCTGGATGTTCCCTGAGGTGCCACATCCTGGGCTGCACAGCCCCTGCCCTGAAATGCGACACGGACGGATGGCGCTGGCCTTTTCCCTGGCTTTGAAGCGGTGCATACGTGTCTTCAGAAGAGGGCTTGATTTACAGATTCCTGTTCCCACTAGGAGTCCACAGTCCTCATGCAGACAAGGGGTGTTAAATAAACGTCTTGCATGAGGCAGACAGACCATGTTGTCCTGTGATATCAAAAATAAATCCAGTCGATGGAAAACAGTGTTGGAGGTTTCTCAAAAAACTAAAAACAGAGTTGCCATATGATCCAGGAATCCCACCCTTGGGCATTATTGGGGGAAAACTCTAATTCGGAAAGATATATGCACCCCAATGTTCACAGCAACACTATTCACAATAGCCAAGACATGGAAGCAACCTAATGTCCTTCGACAGATAAATGGAAAAAGAAGATGTGAGATATATACACACACACACACACACACACACACACACACATATGTGTATATATATATATATATACACACAAATATGTATATATATACACATATATACACAATGGAGTACTACTCAGCCATAAAAAATGAAATAATGCCATTTGCAGCAACATGGATAAACCCAGAGGTTACCATAATAAGTGAAGTAAGCCAGACAAAGACAAATATCATATGATATCACTTATATGCGGAATGTAAAATATGACACAAATGAACCTATCTATGAAACAGAAACAGACTCACAGATATAGAGAACAGACATGTGGTTGCCAAGGGGGAGGAGGTTGGGGGAGGGATGGAGTGGGAGGTTGGGATCAGCTGATGCAAACTGTTATACACAGGATGGATAAACAACAAGGTCCTACTGTAGAGCACAGGGAACTATATTCAATATCCTGTGATAAACCATAATGGAAAAGAAAATAAAAAAGAATATATATATATTCAGTTTTATATATATATATATATAACGGAATCACTTTGCTGTACACCAGAAACTAACACAACATTGTAAATTAACTATACGTCAATAATAAATAAATAAATAAATCCAGCCATTTTCAACCCCCAAGATGTACTTCTCACTCGTGCTTGACTTGCATCAAAGTTTGGCTGAAGCTCTGCTGCACACGACCTCCTGTTGGGACCCTGAATGCTTTTACAACCTGGGCTGGGATGGTGATGGTTGTCACAGCAGACGGGAAGAGGACACAGAAAACCTCGCTTTGGCTCTTGGCACTTCTGCTCACGTTTCATTGGCCAAAGCAAGTCAGATGGCCGCGGGGGTTATCTGTAGGGTGGGGATGTATAAGCCTCCCCTAGGCAAGGCTAGCGGATATTTGAGAACAATAAAACTATCAGGCATGCTAATTAAATGCTAGACCCATAATTTTCAACACTTTCAGTTCACAGGCGTTTTGGTAAGACAGAGACCACCACATTTGCCCATTCTTAGTTTCACCAAAACCACCATTTACTTATGCATGGTGTCCTTTGAACTACACTTATCCAGACTAATTTTTTCCTTTACCCTTAATTACATGAAGAATACATAAGTATATTCTTGTTGTGAAATACTTAGATAATAAAAACAAGAACAGTATGGCAGTTGCTCAAAAAATTAAAAACAGAACTACCATTATGATTCAGCAATCCCACTTCTGGGTATATACCCACAAGAAAGGAAAGCAGGATCTTGAAGAGATATTTGTACACCCACGTTCACAGCAGCACTATTTACAACAGCCAAATGGTGGAAGCAACCCAAGTGTCCATCTACAGATGAATGAATAAATAAAACGTGGTCTATATAGAATGGAATATTATTCAGCCTTAGAGAGGAAAGAAAATCTGACACTTGCTACAATATAAATGGACACTGAAGACATGCTAAGTGGAATAAGCCAGTCACACAAAGACAAATACTGTATGACTCCTCATGTAGGAAGTATCCAAAGTACTCAAAGTCATCGAGATAGAAGGCAGAATGGTGGTCACCAGGACGGAGTGCAGAGGGTAATGGGCACTTGTTTACCGGGTACAGAGTTTCAGTTCTGCAAGATAGAAAAGTTCTGGTGATCTGTTACCCAACAACGTGAATATACTTCACACCAATGAACTGTATACTTGAAAATGATTAAGATGCTGAACTTTATGTTATGTGGGTTTTTTTTACCACAAATGAAATTTTTAAAAATTAAAAAACAAAGCAAGAGTCTCTTTGATGACCACTTTTGATCCCATTCACCTCTTTAGAGGTGGCATCTGCTTATTAATTTGGCATGTATCCTTACAGACATTTTTCTATGTGTTTACACACATATCTATGTAGGTAAAGATAGAAATGAACAGTCTGTGCAGATTTTTTATTTAACATATATTACATAGCACTGCATGTATTTTCGGCAACATGCTTTTTTCACTTGACAATATATGTCTGAGATATTTTAATGCTGGTATATATTGATTTAGGTTTCCTTAAAAATTGCTACAATGATCCACAGCATCAAAGTATGATAGATTATTTAACCATTCTGCTTTTAACAAACACTTAAGTTGGTTTCCAATTTTTCACTGTTACCATTAATATCTCTGAGCCTATGTGAGACTATGTCTCTATATTAGACACCTAGAAAGGCATTTTTGGCTCACCAAGTATATATATTTAACTTTTTTTTGTGTGTGTGGTACGCGGGCTTCTCACTGTTGCGGCCTCTCCCGCTGCAGAGCACAGGCTCCGGACGCGCAGGCTCAGCGGCCATGGCTCACGGGCCCAGCCGCTCCGCGGCATGTGGGATCTTCCCGGACCGGGGCACGAACCTGTGTCCCCTGCATCGGCAGGCGGACTCTCAACCACTGCGCCACCAGGGAAGCCCAGAGAAAATTTTTGAAGAGCAAAAAATACAGTAATTTTATTCTTACTCAAAGGGAATAAGAAGCAAAACTCAACAAGAGATACCATAGGTGTCTCCTTCAGCAAGAGCTTTGGTGGTTCCTAAGTCCCTTGTATATTATGTTTCTCTCCCGCAACACAAATTCATCCCAGTTTAGCTGGTTTTAACTCAGCCTGCACCCTGACGGTTTCTTTATGCATCACACCCACAAAGACTAGAGATTTTGCCCGGGTTTTAGGGATATTTTACACAAACAGCATGCTTCCTGTGCATTTTCTCAGGTCGGTCTTCCTTAAATTAAAATCGTATTATTATCCCACGTGAATTTGTCACATATACATTTTTCTCTTCTCTAATACTATTCACTCCCTTCTATGGTGAAAGCTAATTCCTAAGTCCTGCTGCAGAAATACAAGATGATAGAGATAAGACAGCCAATTGCTTTGAAGGGTCCTTCATTATGAATCACCTTAGCTAAGGCACAGGTGGCCTATGGCTATGGTTTAAAGGACATGTTTCTAACTGAAGAAAACTGTTTTGGTTTTCACAGAAATACAATTGCTGATAAAGCTGAGGAGCACACATCTAAAAATGAGAACACGGCCATTCCCTCTGGTATTTATTCAGGATGTGCTTTGGTCCATGCTCTTCTGGCTGGACCCCTCCTTTTGTCTCCCTTCACACAGACGGCCAAGCTCAAAATCTCTTGTTTCTTCTCCCTCCCGGTCCCCTGCGTCTCTCCCCCACTGCAGGGAGGTGTACACCACGCATGTGGCGCGTCCCCTCCCCGCCCCCCCCGGGATGTCACAGCATCGCTGACCCACGTCCTCTCTCGCCTCTGAGTCACTCCTGTCTCCTCGCGCTTCCCCAGTCTTGAAAACACCACCTCTTCCTTCCTCCCTTCTTTCCTTCTGCTGGAAAGCAACTGGCTTTCTTTCCCCTTCCCTTTATTGACATGTTTTATTTATTTGTTCATTTTTTAAAAATTTCAAGCGCAGAAAACAAACTTGTAAAAACATCAAACAGAACGGAAGCGTACTGAACGTAAAAGCCCCCCATCCGCCCTCTCCCTGCCTCCCGTTCACTAGGCTGTTAACAGTTGGGTGTGCACCTGTATCAGACGTCTATGACATATAAACAAACACATAGCTATTTCTGTGGAGTTCCTCAACCCTAACGGGAGCATAGGACACAGCTCTGTAGCTTGCTTTTTTCTTTTTCTTTTCTGTTATTTAAAAAAATCACTTGAAAAATGTAAACAATATAGAAGCATATGTTATGAAACATTAAAGTCCCTCTTGTGGTATATTTACCCACAAAGCCAAGCTGTCTTGTCATCACTGTGGGTCACCAAAAACTGTTAAAGGAAGAAGCTCACCATCCAAAATAATTGTGAAGTAATTTGAATCTTTAGACTCGTTTTCTCTCTGTAACCCCCTTCCCTCTTTTGACACATACACACACACACCGCCGACACACACATACACACACCCATACACACATACACACACCCCACAATATACACACACCCATACCCATACACTCACACACCCCACACACACCCCACATACACACACACACACACACACACACACAGAGGAGTGACAGGCACTCAGGTTCCTAGTTCTGTCACAAACAGTACGGCAGTGAACAGCCTCACACAAACACCCCTTTGGGAGCGTGTGAATATTCTGCAGTACAGATTCCTAGAAGTGAAAATATTGTATGTGACGCACATTTAAAATTTTGTTAGAACCTGCCAAATTGCCTCTCCCAAAACAGCTCTACCACTGTGTACTCTTACTAACAGTGAAGGTGAGTATGACTGTGTCTTCACATCCACATTAACATGGTATATGATCAACCTCCTAAAAGCTTTTTCTCTTTTGCCAATTTAATTGGTTAAAAACAGGATCCCATTATTTAGTTTTTTCTTTTTCTGTTACATATTTGATAAGAACTGTCGATCAGCCTGTGGTTTGCCTTTACTTTTATTTGTGGGGGCTTTCACTATGAGGACGGATTTAATTCTTCTACAATCAAATTTGTCAAGATTTGCCTTTGTTTTCTCGTTTTCCTTTGTCCTAAAAAAAATCCTTCCTCACATTAAGATTATTAACGCATTTATCTATCTATCTATCTATAACTTTAAACCATTTGGGATTTATTCCTGTGTAAGGAATGACATAAAGATCTATTATTCTCCTAAATGAACTGTCAATCATTCCAACCTATTTATGGAATAATTCAGCCTTTCCCTACTAATTTGAAGTGCAGCCTATATCATATGCAAAGTGTGTGCATGTGTGTTGTGTCTATTTCTGGACTTCTTTTCCCATCATGCTATATATTTCTGAATAATGCCACCCTATTATCATTTTGATGAGATAGAAAATTCCACTTTATTGTTCTTCTTGGCCGATTTTAGGAAACAATCTGTCAAAGTCCACTTTTAAATTCTCAGAAATTTTTAGTGAATTCTCTCTGAATAAATAGATTTGGAATAAAGTTCACAAGGGACATTTGAAATCTCCTGTACATTCCTGGGAATCTACAAGGCCACATGCATGTGCAGGGCTGTGTTCATGCCAAGGGTTGTGCATATGCCCAGGAAAACCTGAGAAGGCTGTAAGTTTTCACCTCTGGCTGACCTTCAGGCTATGTACAAATAAGAAGTGAGAGCTAAGGCAGAGTTGTCAACTTCTTACGGGAGCTTTGAAGGCATGAGTAGCACACACACAGAGCCAAAGGATGGAAACATATTGGTTCAAGGCACATTAGCTTTAAAGGCATAAAGCATGACATGGCCTTTCCAGAAATCCAACCCAATGACTTTCACTTAAATCTCAAAGATCTGAACTAGGTCCTATGGCCATATAATTGTAAAGACATCTGGGAGAGTCAGCGTCTTAGCTGGACATGTTCATACTCTACAGGAAACCAGTGTTCTGTGTGTAAGAAAGGCAGGCTGAACATCACAAAGGCCGCTAGCAGTGTCTGCCACAACCTGTTGGGTTTTTACTTCTTGGAATTATCGTGTAGATCAATAAATAGATTTTTGAAAAGTCTATGTGGTTTAAGTTAGTGCGGTACAAAGTTTATGAGTCAATGAAAATGAACTTGCTAATAGTATTTTTATTTTCTCAATCACTGCTGTCAAAAGAAGTTTGATAAAGTCTCTCACCATGATTCTGTATTTCACCTGGCAACACAAGGACCTGAGAATGCTTTATTGAGAACCATAGCTCACACTTATAAAGCACTTGCCATGTATCAAGCACTGTTCTAAGTGGTTCACATATATTAACTAATTTAAGCATCACAGTAACCCTATGAGTGATACTATTACTATCCTCATATTAAGAGAAGTAAATAGACATACAGAGGTGTTAATTAACTTGCCTAAAGCAAGGTAATAGGTACCACCAGATAATCAGTACCAAAGTCAGAATTCAAACCAAAGAAATCTGGATTTAGCATCTCTTCTCTTAATCACAAAGCACCACTCAAATCTGACCACACATCCAGTTGTTCAGTATTTTAGTTCTACTCTATTATCCCTACCCCTAAATTAGACACTACTTTATTTACTTTATACCATCTGTGTCTATATTTAGCAATATCTTTGCTCACCATTTCTTCTTGTCCCTCAGACATTCCACCTGAGGTATTTTTTCCACATATTTTTAGTATTTCCTTTAATGAGTGTCTTTTAGAGAAAAACATTCTTAGTTATTAAGTCAGAAAATGTTTTTATTTAACCTTTGTTCTTAAAGATGGCGTCCGTGGGTAAGAGAACTGTGGGCAACTCTTTAGTGTCTCTGAGCACATTGAAAATAATTCACTGACTCTGACATCATGGTCACTGAAAAATAAAATTTTACTCTCATTGCCATTTCTTCATAGGTAATCTGGCTTTTTTTCTTGGATGCTTTTAAGATCTTTTGTCTTTCACGTCCTATAGTTTCTCTATGTTGTTTCTAGTTGTGGACTTTTTTTCCCTACTTGAAGTTCATTTGGATTCTGATATTTTCGAATTTAAATCTTAGCAATATTTCTGAAAATATCCTAGTCATATGTCTTTGAAAATTGTCTCTTTGTATATATTAGGACTTATTACTCTTACTTCCTTATTTTTGGTATAGTTTTAAATTTTGCATCTCTGTCTTTTTAGATGGTGTTCCACATAATTCCTTCTGTTCACAATTTTTAAAAAAAATTCAGCTGTGTCTAACCTGCTCTTTAATCTTACAGATTTGTGACAATTCTTTGTCAGTCATATGTATTACAAATACCATCTTCCACTCTTTGGCTTCCATTTTCATTTTCCTAGTGGTGTCTTTGATAGACAGAAGTCCTAATTTTAGTAACATTCATCAATCAAGAGACACTGCCAAGCTTTGCAGAGATGATGCTTTCCCTTTCAGGAACCTTGAAGAGCAAAAAGAATATGTCTGAGAACTAGCAGCCTAGCAGCCGCTAGAGGGGGCACAATGAGTGCCGAGCCCCCAGAAGGGCCACTCCCAAAGAACTGTCAATATTTGACCTGTCTGACAGCCTGCTGAAAAGTTCCATTTTCAGGGCATCTTTCTTTGATGTGACTTAGAACTCCCTCTGTGAGAACAGCCCTACCGACAGGGTATTTGTCAAAACAATCAGCATTAATTGTTTAACATTGCAGTTGCTTAAGGAAGCGTTACAAGTTGAGGCTAACAAAAGGCTATGAAAAAAACTTGAAAGGAAACACTGGACACGTGATATCCATAGGGTGCTTTCAAAAGTTTCTATATATTCCTGGGAGTCTAGAAGACCACAAACACACACACACAGGGCTGTGTGCATACCTAGAGCTGTGTCTATGCCTAAGAAACAACTGAGAAGACCCTAAGCTCTCGATTCTGGCTGACCTTGAGGGTCTGCAGAAGCAAGAAGTGTAGGCTAATGCAGAGTTGTAAGCTACCTGTGGGAACTTGGCAAGCATGCCCCAACACACACACAGGAGCCCTAGAGAAAGGATGAGAGTCTTATTGGTTCAAGACATATAAGGAAATCTTAGTGAAATCATTCACTGAACACTAAGCTAAGTAGCAGAGATTTCAGTGGCTATATATGACAAAGAATACAGACTTTATAAAATTTGTCTAGGAAAGTCACTGAACAAATAAACAGAAAACAGCAAGAACAACAACAAAAAACCTTGGGAAGGAGAGAATCTTATTTCTAGGGTGGTCACATTATTTATCTAGAATGTACAGTTTTCAGCAAAAAAATCACAAGACATGAAAAAAAACCCAAACAAACCCAGGAAGAATATCTTTTCACAAGAGAAAAAGCACACAAAAGAAACTGTGCATGAGAAAGGGCACATGTTAGATTTACTAGACAAAGACTTAAAGTCAAGTCATCAATCATGTAGGAAACCATGTTGAAAGAATTAAAGTTTGAGAATGACATCTCACAAAATAGAATATGTCAATAAAGAGATATAAATTATTTTTTAAATGAAAATTCTGGAGTTGAAAAGTATAAAAACTGTAATGAAAACTTCACTAGAGGGGCTCAACAGAAGATTTGAACAGGCAGACAAAACAACCAATAGACTAATTGAGATTATCCAATCTGAAGAACAAAAAGAAAAAGAATAAAGAATAATAAACAGAGCCTCAGAAACCTGTGGGACACCATCCAGCATACACATAAGGGGAGTCCAAGAAAGAAAGAAAAGAAAGGAGAAAAAAGAATATTTGAAGAAACAATGGCCAAAAACTTCCTAAGTGATGAAAAACAATCTGCTCACCAAGGAAGCTCAATGAACTCCAAGTAGATAATTTTAAAGAGATCTATACCAAATACATCATAATCAAATTGCTAAAAAGCCAAAGAAAAGGAGAGACTGATGAAAGCAGCAAGAGGAAAGCAAACTCATCCTGCACAAGGGATCTCAATGAGGTTAACAACTAACTTCTCATTAAAAACCATGGTTGCCAGCAGGCAGTGGGATGACATACTCAAAGTATTAAAAGAAAAACACTGTCAACTAAGATCCTACATCTAGGAAATCTGTCCTTCAAAAATGAAGGAATCAAAAAAATGAGAGGCTTCATCACTATCAGACCTGACCTACAAGAAATACTAAACAGAGTCCTCCAGGCTGAAATGATGGGACAATAACTAAAATCCAAATGAACAACGAAGAACACCAGAGAAGGTCAATACATGGGTTTTACAAAGATAGTATAAATGTGTCTTCATTTGTAGTTTTTTTCTTCTTTTGGATTTAAAGACAACTGTACAAAGCAACAATTATAAAACTATCTTGTTGGGCTTACAGTGTGTAAAGATGTAATTTGTATGACAACAAAAGGATTAAGAAAATGGAGGGAATGGAATATAAAGAAGCAAAAGTTTAGTAGACTATTTAAATTGCTATTAATCCAAACTAGATTGTTCTAAGTTACAATTTCATTTTAATTGCCAGGGCACCCAATAAAAAAATCTCAAAAATATATAGTAAAAAAACAATAGATAATTAAAATGGTATGCTGGGAAATTTTATCTAACACAAAAGAAGGCAGTAATGAAGAAATAAAGGGAAAAAGACATGACATAAAGAAAATTTTAAATGACATACAAAAGCTCTAACCTACTAGTAATTATGTTAAATGTAAATGGATTAAACATTCCAATTAAGAAGTAGAAACTGGGAGAATGAATTTAAAAAAATCCAATTATATGCTGTCTACAAGAGAAGAGCAAGCAATGACACAGAATGGCTATTATCAAAGAAAAGAAACTCTTGTGCACTGTTGGTGGGAATGTAAATTGGTATAGCCACTAAGGAAAGTGGTATGGAGGTTCCTCAAGAAATCAAACATAGAGCTACCATGTGATCCAGTAATTTCACTTCTGGGTATTTATCCAAAGGAAGTGAAATCACTATTTCAAAGGCATATGTGCCTCGGAGACACAGCAGATGTGCCTGGAGTGGTCGCTGGAGCTGGATGGTGGTAACACACAAAGAACACGTGGTCCAGATGCCTCTAGGATGGGCTGGGGGACATCTGCATGAGCAGGGGAGCGGAATAGAGAGTGGACACCAGTTTCTTTCGTGTCTCCTCACATTCCTTCCCTGTGGGGACTATCTCTTCCTCTGTTTCTGTGATACTAGAGGAACTGCCAATCAACCTCCTCTCTGCACTGTCCCCCTGCCCCACAGAGGTGGGTATGTGACCCAGGCTGGCCCACGAGAGAACACCACTCTGCAGGAATCAGGGAGAGGTAAGTAAGCTTGGGCATGTGACCCAAGCAGAGCCTATCGTGGTCCTTTTGTAGGACTGAAATGGATGCTGGAAGGGGTTTCCTTCTTCGCTGCACTTCAAAAACCACTGCTTTTACCAATGGAGAGATTTGGCAAAGAATACAGCCATCAGGAAAACTGTGAGATAGAGGGACTGAGATATATTTTGAAAACCTAGCTCCAGACATACGTACATCTGGCAAATCCTAAACTTTGCGGTTATGTAATAATAAATTTAAAAGATTTCCTAGAGTTGTTTGAATCAAGTATGGATTACCTGCAATTGAGTGATTCTTGACTAACACAGAGAAGTCGTTGTTTCTGTTTTTGACCATTTAAAACTACGGTTGGCTGTGACTTGTGGAAACACGAATCTCCAAGGAAGAAGTCAGGGACAGATTATCCTCGGTCTCCTACTATTTTAGGGAACTGGTTAACAAGAACACAAAGATTTATCTTTGGGAGTATTCAATAAGGTGATGGTTTGATGAGATGATGATAATTAACTAATTATTAACTAATATGATGTGCCCAAGAGTACTTCCTGGACCAGGGCTCGAACCCGTGTCCCCTGCATTGGCAGGCGGATTCTTAACCACTGCACCACCAGGGAAGTCCCTGTTTGCGTCTTGCACTGAACTTTCCTGCTAGGAGAGTGGGCTGTCAAGGCAACGAGCACAGTGCAGTGACCGAGAACACAGATGGTAGAGACAGAGCCATCTCCGGGACTCTCAGCAGGTAATCAAGCTCTCCGGGCCTCAGTTTCCTCATCTAAAAAAAGGGAAATCTAATGAGCTGCTGTAAGAGTTGAGATAAAGCCTGAGAGTCCCCTGTGTGGTGCCTGGCACATCATAGTATAACTCCATAAAGGCTACTGTTCATTATTACTCTAATCATCAATAGTTTTCACCTAATGCATGCTCCACTGATACAAGGAAATAGCAGAGGAATGACTTTATCAGTGCCTCTTTTATTCTTTGACTCCTAAGAGGCTTAGTGGAAAAAAAGCCACAGGAGCAGTAGTATTTACATATGGCTTTTCACTGTGAACTAACAGCACGCCCCCGACTTGACAAGCTGATAGGAACTTGCCAACAAGCCCATCTGCAAGAGCTTTGTTATAATCCAGAGCACGGGTAGCTGTCACTGAGACTGAAGGTGTTACCTGGAGCAGGCTCTCTCACCCACTCCACTGTTGACGTTTTACGCCAGATAATTCTTTGTTGTAGGGGTGGCCCCATGCATTGTCGGGTGGTCAGTAGGACCCCTGGCCTCTGCCTGCTAGATGCCAGTTGCGCCCTTCCACAAGCAAAAATGTCTCTCGACGTTGTAAATGGCTTCTGGAAGGCAAAGGTTGCCCCCCTTTGAGAGCCACTGGCCTAGACGAGCCTCTGATTGTCTTGCACCGGATATTGAATACTGTCTCTTGCGTGAAGAGAGAACGCACCGTCCCAACAGGTAGGGCTGAGAGTCAGCTGGTCAGCACCAGTTCAGCCGAACCATCTCTTATAGTTCATCACCTCTTCTCATTGATCGGTGCCTGTGGCATCTTGGCTGTTCAATATGCTTAACATATTTCCTGCATCGTGCTGAGCCTTAGGTGGAGGTTTCTTTAAAGAAGTAAAGATGAAAACAGATCTTAGCTGTTCGTGTAGCGAAGGCAAAGTTCATTCAAAGAGCATCATGGTGGCCAAAAGTAGTCCCTTGGTAGTTATTCTACCTCAGAGGCTTCCAGCAATGCCCCTGTAGAGACTCCTCACTCACTGTTACCTTCTCCACCATCTTTTGCAATCATAGCGTAGAATGTCATTTTAGACGGCTTGACGTTAATGATGACCACAAGCTACTCACCTACTTCTGGACTTTTGCAGAGCAGGTTTTCAGAGGAGAACCATCTCCTTCACTGCCTCTGTAAATAGAACTACACCACTTCTGATGATGTATTCCTAGGCTCTGGATTGATGCACGCATACCATGTTTCTCTAGAGGATGGTTTCAGACCTGGGGTCCCAGAGTGCCTGCAGTGGGGATGGCCACCTGTTATTAAAATGAAAGCCATCCAGAAGTGTTGCCACTGGCATCTGATCTGTGTCCAGAGGAGTCCTCCAGTACGGGATGAGGGGGAGGGAAACCAACAGCTAACTGGAGTACCAATGAATTCAGGACCAAGGGAAAGATGAGGGCTCAATTAGGTTGTGTTACTCCGTAAAATGAGCCCAGGTGCCAAGTAGAATCACACAGCTGCCATAAATAAGCAACAGCGCAATTGTTGCAATGTTGTTAAAACACTTGGAGTAATGGGCCACCCCTGGTGAGCCTCCTTAGAAAGGCCAGTTGCGATAGAGGCAGGGTTTTTGGCCAGCGCGCTGGGCCAAGGCTCTGAGTGTGAGCATGGAGTTACGTGTAGTTTATCGCCTAGATCCTGAAGGATCTAATCAGTCTCTAAAAACAAAGCTCTGTGAGGACGTTAAAGGCAGTGCAGAAACAGAGCTGCTGCAGCCCCCCACGTGCTCATGTCCATCGCCAAGCCTTCCACCTGCAGCCCCTGCCCCTCTCACAGTCCGGGCTCCAGCCAGCTCCTCACAGGGACCTCTGGGTCTGCCCGCCTGGAACCTTCTCCCTCTCACTTCACTTACCTAACACCCTGTTTACTACCTGCGGGGCTGTAAGGGTGTTAGTTAACTTCTCTGTGCCTCCATTTCATGTTCTCTGAGATGGACAAAATAAGCTTTCTAACTGCAGCAGGTGTGGTGAAGAGTAAACAAGATAACACACATGAAGGGCTTAGCACAGGGCCTGGCACATAGCGAGCATGTGGTAAACACCAGCTACTGTGATAAGAATTGTCACTCATCCTTCACGTGTTAGCTTCCTCCAGCAAACCTCTCCCGATGCTCTCACTTAGGTCATGTGCCCTGTTATGGCTTCACATACCACATGGTATGGGATACGCGTGTCATCTTCAGGGACTGCCCAAAAAGTCTTCAAGAAGACACCTCCCAGATTCTTCATGTAGGCCACAAACAAGACCAGCCATGAATAAATCCCCAAATCCCTGGGCACGATTATTGATACAGTGGTAGGCATGGCCCCAAAAGAGCTCTTTGAATAATTGAGGGAGTTGCTATGGAGACTGGGAGAAAGAGGAGCTCTCTTTTTATGAGATCTCATGTACTGAGGTTGACATTTTGCTGGAGTCAACAGGGGCTAAGCCGTCTTTGCCAGTAAGAAAGCCTGCCTGAGGGCTTCCCTGGTGGCTCAGTGGTTGAGAATCTGCCTGCTAATGCAGGGGACACGGGTTCGAGCCCTGGTCTGGGAGGATCCCACATGCTGCGGAGCAACTGGGCCCGTGAGCCACAACTACTGAAGCCCACGCGCCTAGGGCCCATGCTCTGCAACAAGAGAAGCTGCCGCAATGAGAAGCCCACGCACCGCAACGACGAGTCGCCCCCGCTCGCCACAACTAGAGAAAGCCCGCGTGCAGCAACAAAGAGCCAACGCAGCCAAAAATAAAATAAAATAAAATAAAAAGATGCAAACACAGAGACCTAATCCCAAGACTGTGAGGTTCCGGCAGCTCAAGGCAGGAAGGGGTGTCTAGGGATATGGACAAAATGTTTAGAGGCCTGAGATATCTTTGAATAAAGGTTACACTTTTGCTTAACCAAGTAGGAACTTCTGGGGTGTTAGGGTGAGCTGAGATCTCATACCTTTTTTAATCCTCATATAGCGAGAAAGCCTTATCTGTAATGAGCATTTCCACATGCAACCACTACCGTGTCTAGGTTTCGCTGAAGCTGGCATATCACCCAATTGCACACCTTTCTAGAAATCCAAAGGGGATGGCTTTTGCCAAACTGAGTCCCTGCAGAAATTAGCCAAGCCCCACGAATGATGATCTGTCCGGTAAGCTGTCTCTGGGTGCCATACAGAACCCCGAGATCCACAGGCGGGCCTTTCCTGGTTGAGGGAAATGGAAGAGAATCAGAAACCTGGGCACCAGGGCTGGTGACACTTTCTTCGATTTCATTTCTTCCAACAAGACGGGGGAGCGAGGGACAGTAGGACAGAGGGAAGAGGGTGAGCTCGGAGGGACCCTGCACTGTTGACCCCCTCCTTTCACACGGGATGCACGTCTAGCTGACGCGAGCAGTCCTGCTTTCCCCACTCGCCCCTCTGCTCACGGTGGGAACAGCAGCCTTCCGAAGCGGGGACTCGGAGCTCCTGTCCGTGCAGAGCCAGCGCTGCTTGGGTTGGCAGCGCAGCTACGAAACTGCAGGGTTAGAGACGGGAGGCCGAGGAGAATCTCGAAGGCTTTCCCACCTTCCGCACTGGGCACACGGGCCAAGAGGGAGGAGAGACATTGTCGAAAACACCTCGAGAGCAGCAGATTGCTGAGTCATCAAACGGAGGCATCAGCCTTCTGTGGGGAAGAGCTCTCCCTTTGGTCCTGTGGCCTCAAGGACTACACGGTGTCTCCCTGCTGCCGTGGAACAGGAGCTTTGCTCTGGCGACGCCTGGCTTGTGGCTTTTTCAGCTCCGACAGTCATTCTTTTAAATACGGTTTCTACCATATATTAATTTGCTAAGGCTGCTATGACAAAATAGCACAGACTGGGTGGCTTAAATGGCAGATTTCTTTCCTCACGGTTCTGGGGGCTGGAAGTCAAAGATAAAGGTGTTGGCAGGTTTAGTTTCCTCCGGGGCCTCTCCCTTGGCCTGCAGACGGCCGCATTCTCGCGGTGTCCTCACGTGGCCCTTCCTCTGTGCCCACACACCCCTCGTGTCTCTCTGCATGCCCTAGTCTCCTTTTCTTTTTCTTTCTTTTTTTTTTGCGGTACGCAGGCCTCTCACTGTTGTGGCCTCTCCCGTTGCGGAGCACAGGCTCCGGACGTGCAGGCTCAGCGGCCATGGCTCACGGGCCCAGCCGCTCCGCGGCGTGTGGGATCTTCCCGGACCGGGGCACGAACCCGTGTCCTCTGCATCGGCAGGCGGACTCTCAACCACTGCGCCACCAGGGAAGCCCTGCCCTAACTTTTTGCTGAGGCTTTGAGCATAATTATTCTTCCCCTGGTTCGCACTGAATCTCTTCTGCCAGGAAATTGCTTGCTTACAGGCCTTGCCATGGAGGGTCTCCTACAGTTTTACTGAAGTCAGCTGGGTGAGGCTGCTAAACGGAGCACAGTGCTGACAATCGTCTTGGTTGAGTTCTACCCATACAGCCATCAGGGCCTGGAACACCTGCTCTCAGAATTTACAGATACTAACTCTATGATCCGTCTGCTTGTTGCCCGAGCAGAGCATCTCTACAACCTATTGAATTCTATTTTACTGCCAAGAGTCTTAAAAAAAAAAAAAAAAGCCCACAATCATATTTCAAGTACTAAGGGATATTCTGCTAAGAATAAAAGGTTTATAAGCTCCAAACAGAGGTGAAATAGCTTGCGGAAAACCATAAAGGAATGAAATGGTAGAATTCAGATTCAAATCCAGATCAAGTGCAAAGGCAAAGCTGGTGGTCCTTGAATCACACCAGGCTTCCCCCTGTGAAATCCTATGACGGCAGTGTCAGCGGGTTAAGGAGGCTGTATGGGATTCAGGAAGAGCCGCAGCACAGGAGACCTCCTTAATGCAACGTGAGAGCATCCTTTCACCAATGAACAGGTGAAACTGAAATTTACTGTTTTAAAACAACGTGTATGTAGTCACTGATTATGATGCCAAGCACTCCAAAGTGCCTTGCAGATACTAGCCCATTGCTATGTGTTCACGAAAACGCTTCTGAAGCTAGCAAGCACCCTGCAGTTATATGCTTTATAAATTGCTAGTGTAATTCCAAGAGTATCGCGCCCTGTGGCTGACAATGAGGCCCCATCACTGACCAAGGACATTGTGGGGGGAGGGGGGTTGGGTAGGAAGCGTGGAAAGGACTCAAAGGCCGTGGACACCGTGCTATCGTTTTTCCTGTTTTCCTACAAAGTTAGAGAGGAGGCTGGCGGGGTTAATCTATGACCTACTTACCTCTCTCATGTCACAGGTTACTGGATCTCTATAGATTGTGGCTTCTGCTTGGTTTTGGGCGCCAAGAGGGAGCCTGTGAGGTGAGCGCGGTGGGACCCGGTGCTAGTTTCTGCCATCTGGGGGAGAGTAGCTCCGGAAGTAGCCGCGGTGACAGGCCCGCCGGCCAGGTGCTCGTCCTACCGCCAGGGGCACAGGCAGATTCAGGCTTCCGGCCCTTCCGGACAAGGGGCGAGGATACATTATTTGTTGAAGGTAAGGGAACAGCAATAAAAGATTCCAATGACAAAGAAATGAAGATTTATGATAATTTAAAAAAACCAACCTTGAAGTGCCTCCCCAATCTTCTCATTTTGGGGGAGGCAAACTGGCCGCGAGCGCGGGGTCCGCTCGCCGGGGCCCGCGGTAGGGTGGACAGTCCGGCGGCCGCGCCAGCCGGGCCCGCGCGAGGTGCATGGGAGACCCGAGGATGCAGGCGGGCTCCCACTGCCCGAGGGATGGCCGCATGCGGGCGGGGCGACCACCAGCGCGTCGGCAGGCGCCGCCCACCCGCGGGGGAATCCCGGGTTGCGGCGCGCCCCGCCCCCCGCCCCCCGCCCCGCCCCCACCGCCGCTCGCTCCCCGAGCCGCCGCCGCGCCGCGCTGCCATTGGTGCCAGGCGGTGACGCGGGCGAGCGGGCCGGACGGCGGGGCGCAGGGGGCGGGCGCAGGGAGCGGGGCGCGGCTGATGAAACCGGCTCCCGTTCCCTCCCGCCCTCAACGCTCCATTCACTCCGCGCGGGCAGGTGTGAGCGGCAGGTCAGCTGCCGGCGGGGCGCGCGGCCGCCCGGCGTCCGTTACCTGAGTCTCCCGCTCCGGCTCCCCGCGCGCCGCGCCTCCGCCCGAGCGTCCGTCAGTCCCGCCGAGCCTCGGTCCATCGTCCGTCAGTCCAGCCGCGGTCTTGCCTGCATCCCGCCGCCCGCCGGCCCGGTGAGTCCCCGGCCTCCGCCGGCGCGAGGGCAGCTGCCCGGGTCTGGGTCACCTTGGGGGGCTGACCCCGGCGGCGCGGGGAGGGGCGCGGAGCCCGCGCGGGGAACCCTGGCATCCTCCGGGTGGGCGCGGGCAGGGCGGACGGGGATGTACGCGGCCGGTGCCCATACGGCTGTCTCCGCCACGGAGTCCATTTTGGTTCGCTGAAGGCGCGGCGTGGTGCATGATGCAACACCCCGTGAGGAAGCGTGGGCGACCTGGCGCCTCCGGGGTGCCGACCCCCCGCTCCCTGCGGGGCGCCGGGACGCGCGGGTGGTCGCGGGGGCGTGGGGACGGGGAGCGGGCACGGGGCCCGGCAGGCGTCCGGAGACCTTCCCTTACATGACGTGGAGCGGAGCACGCCGCCCCGCCGCGAGGTTCACGACGTGTTATCGGCCGCGGGTGGGGAGCCCGCCGGGCGGCGGAGGGTGGTCCCGCGGCAGGTGGCCGGCTGAGGACGGCGTCGCGCACCGGCAAGCTGGCCGCGGCGCCCACGTCTCTTCCTCTCTGGAACCCTGCACACTCCCTGGCCCGCCTCCACCTCTCTTCCGGGTCCCCGGAGTTGTTTCGGGGAAGTCCCCCCCGCGGGGGGCTTCCTTGTGACCCTATCTGGCCCGTAGAGGCCGGTGCTCAACGCTTCCAGATGGTTTTGAGCAGGAGGCAGTTCTTCCGGCTTCACCGAGACAACCTATTCTCAGTGTGTTCCTTTCTACGTAGTAGGAAACTTCCCGGGCCGGGCGGGTCCCGCAGTCATTCTAAGACCTGTGTGTACACAACAGCAGGGCGCTGTAGTACTACTACCGCGTGTTGTTATAGCTCCTTCCCCTTTTCAGTGGCTGTGAGAACCCGAGAGGAGTGGTGCTTGACTTGTATGATTAGGACAGCCAGACAAGTGCCTTCTGGAAGAAACGGAACACTGCCCAGTACCCGCCCTCAGGCTCTCACGTGTAGAAGTAACCTGGAGTAGGTTTTACTCCAGATGTGTAAACGGAGGAGGGAGTGAGGGTTTCAATCCCAGGTGTATTTCCCTAAATGAGCTCTTAAAAATGTGACCAGGACTGTGTTTTGGCCTCTGGCTGAATTTCCTAATTGTGTTTCATTTGAATTATAATTTACTTGGGATTTATCTTAACGTTTCTTGCCACTTAGGTTTGGTTCTGATAATAGGAAACCGTGATACCTACAAAAATATCCCCCGATATTTTTAGTTGACTCAGTGGAAATTATTATTTTTATATGCACACACCCTTCTGTGATTAAAACAAAAAGGTCTTAAGACTTAGGGGACAAAATCAACAATGGATTAAAATAGTTTTTAAAGGTTTAGCCTATTAAGATCATGTTTAATTATTACAGGTAAAATTTAAAGAGTGCCAAAGGAGTTTTGACTAAAGAAACAGGACGAGAATTAATAGAGATCAGAAATGTACTCAGTTGTTTAAATCTGGATTGAACCACATGGGTGCTCTTATGCATATAATTATTTGCTTTAAAGGAAGAAAGGCTTGAAAGATGAGATTGCAGACCTCGGGGAGCTTGCATTTTAGGACACACATTAATTGTATTGGGTTGAGGCTTCCATTCTTTGAGGGGCTTAAACACATGTTTACTGACTGTTCTAGTCTGTCGTTTCTTGTCTACTCAGGCCAGTAAAAATATGTAATTACGTTGGAGGGCCCAGCATTATGTCTTATTAATCCCTTACATTATTAACTATGTATTTGAAGGTATTGGTTTATTAATCCCAGAGAGGAATTTGAAACAGGAATGAGTGTGTCCTTGTCATGGGGAGAAACATTTTCCTCTGACCCTGGAGGTGTCTGGGCCACAGGCATCTTCTGAGATGGCCATCCCTCCACCTGGGGCCGGGTCCTCACTCCAGGTGGGACCTGCGGACGGGCGGGCCCTCACCACTGTCTGCTCCCGTTGCCAGGCAGGCTCTTTCTCTCAGAGAAGCGGGGAGTGCTGGGTGGCTGTCAGGGAGTGGAAGGACCACTTCAGATCCTGGGTGGAGAAGAGATGGGGGACGGGCAGGCGCAGAAGGGGGGAGGCCAGAGCAGAGACGGGCAAGTTAAGTCTGGAAAAAAACCCAAGCCCAGCTTTTTTCTGCACAAGAGAGTGTGTCCATATGTCGTTTCTGCGTGAGAGAGAGAGGGTGGCAGCTTGCATGGGGTGGACACGGTAGGAACGTGAGCTGGTTGAGTTCTGCTCCGTCTGCAGGCTGGTATCCTTGCTCCGTCTGGATTATAAAGGAAGATTCCATGTGAGGCACGAAAGGCCGGATGAGGTTCCATGTAGAGCAGAACCACTGTGCCAGTGAGGTGGGGAACGCTGAGGAGAGCGTGTCGGGAAGGACTCGGTAAAAGTCACAACCGGCTTCTTCCAGACGCTTCCATCCTCACGGGCCGGGGCTGAGCCGGAGCTGCCTTGTTGCACCCACGTGCCGCCGCGGCGTTGGGCCTCCCTGATCTCCCCTGCGCCCTCCAGTGGGCATCTTTGCCGTGGGTTTGTCCCGTGGCCCGCTTGGGGACTGCAGCTGTGGGGCGCGCCTGCTTTTTCATTCCTGGCCTTCAGTAGGCCTGCCTGCCAGGGGTTTCTTGGGCCTGAGGCCACTGACACTGGACCCCAGGCCAAGGTTGTATCTACCCCAAGGTTTTAGGTCTGTTCCAGTCAAAGAGAAGAGTAGCAGCTTTGGTGGCAGATTATGGGCCCTGTGGTAACTTCAGTGGCTTCTCTTTCTCCGTAATCATGTCCCTACCCCCAACCGCAAAGCAGCTTTGACAGCAACTACCCCTGCACTCGTTCAAAGCGAGTCACAGTTTATCATGGCGGGGGTTAGTGCATTTGCCACCTGTGAATCTGCTAGAAGGATGGGCAGCACGTTGGTAAAAGGATTTGGTGGGCTGTTATCTTCATTTGGCTCCGAAGACATTCCTTCAGACCTTTGGCCTCGGCAGAGCAGCCGCTGAAGCTGTTTGCCTCACCCTTCGGTAGGGTTCGCTCACCCAGGGGACACAGGCTGTAGGAGAGACACCTCTGCACGTTGGGATAGTTTCTGGCACGAGGTTCCCTCGTCATGCCACACCCGAGTCTTTCATTTGGCTTTTCCTCTGGTTATTGTCATTAGCAGTGGGGACCGCCAGGTGGTAGATTTGGTGGACAAGCCACGTCAACTGAGGGTAGAGCTGTGTGGAGTTAGAGGCCAGCTTCAGTGCAGCCTGAGGTCATCGCCCTGAAATGCAGACGCTGCTTCTAGGGGCCGGGGCAGGTGGTCCAGTGCCGGGAACGGCGCCACCCGAGGCGTCTTTGGTGCAGGTTTGCTGCCGTCTCTGTGCAGCCTCCAGAAAGTCCTTTGGGCTGTCCGAACCCTGCAGACGTGCTCTTGCCCTGCCTGTAGCTTGGGGAAGCCCTGCTCTCAGCCTCATAATGACGAAGCCAATAAATATGAAGTGCAGAGTATTCTTTGAAAGAATAAAGGTCAGTCCACGTAGATTCTTTCACAAAGTAAATTCCATTGCCAGCCTTCTCTTCTGATAAAGGCAACCAGAAATCAAGCTCCGTTCAGCCTTCAAAGGCTACCAAGAGGTGGACTTGTACTGAGGAGGGAGAATGTCCTTCGTCCGGTAGGACAGCGTGTGTTTCCACGTCGTCTCCCTTTCCCCTGAGTCACCTTTTCCCTCTGGAGGCAGTTGTTTCCGAAACATTCTGTCTTCCTGCCGTAGTGCTTTCTTCAGAAGACCCATGCAGATAATGTCCTTGCCTGTGAGAACAGCCAAGTACTTTGCCACGTGCGTAGTAGTGGGTCCTGATTCTCCGCACGTGCTGGGCGCGCAGCTGGGCGCGCAGGGAGCCCCGCGTCGCGGAGACCCGCTCGCCGTGCCGACTCCGGGCGGCCCCCTGCTCTCCCCGACGGGCCACGCACTGCGGGGCCGAAGGAGGTGCCGTGGGCCTCCGCCCGCCCCGGAGTGGGCTCCGCCTACAGGATCAGTGCTTTTTCTAAGATATTTCTCGGAGTCACGTTTGAATCCTTTTCCATATTGCCTGCATAATAATTGGCTTCTAGTGCCTACCTTACAGGATTGAGAGGATTTAAATGAGGCAATAATCCGAGTTACGCACTTAACACAGCTTCTGGCGCGTACCAGGTGCTTCGTATAAATGTTCGCTGTTTTACTGGAAACAAAGCACAGTTCTTTGATTTTGCCGAGGAGAAGAAGAAAATCTGTAACAACTTTATTTGCCCTCCCATTTTGCCAAGGTGTCAAACGGTCGTCCCTTCTCCTTGGAGCTGTGTCTGCCTTGCAGTGGGTGCCGTGGCACCGGGGTGTTGGGGAGGCCAGTCCCCGCAGGTCTCAGATCCACAGCCTTGGGATTGTCCCCTCCTCACGCCTCTGGGAAGCAGAGCTCACGGTCCCATCCTCAGGGGTGGCCGCCTGCGTGTCTGTGTGCACGTGCGTGTGAGTGTGTGCCCTCGTCCATCCCGACCCCAGACATTTGGTCCAAATTACCCTGAGCGCTTTGGGTTTAAAAACTGGGGCCAAGTCTGTTTCCCACCTTTTTTCTTCCCTTCCTCTGAGGGCCGAGGTAGATGCCCCAGTGCCTTGGCGTGGGATGGGGGCCCCATCACGGGGGCAGCGGCGAGGGGAAGGGAGCAGACGTCTCACCGGCGTTTCATCCCACTGTTGTCACCGTCGTCTTCCTGCCCATGAAGATGCTGGGGGTCATCTCACCGGCGTTTCATCCCACTGTTGTCACCGTCGTCTTCCTGCCCATGAAGATGCTGGGGGTGATCTCACCGGCGTTTCATCACACTGTTGTCACCGTCGTCTTCCTGCCCATGAAGATGCTGGGGGTGATCTCACCGGCGTTTCATCCCACTGTTGTCACCGTCGTCTTCCTGCCCATGAAGATGCTGGGGGTGATCTCACCGGCGTTTCATCCCACTGTTGTCACCGTCGTCTTCCTGCCCATGAAGATGCTGGGGGTGATCTCACCGGCGTTTCATCCCACTGTTGTCACCGTCGTCTTCCTGCCCATGAAGATGCTGGGGGTGATCTCACCGGCGTTTCATCACACTGTTGTCACCGTCGTCTTCCTGCCCATGAAGATGCTCGGGGTGACCTTTTAAGGTCGGCTTGGAAATGCTCTCTTCCTCTGTATCTTCTTATCTGCCTACCAAGTACCATCAACCAAAGTCTCTCTTACACCAAATAGGAAGGAAGGGAGAGGCCCTGGGGCTGAGTGAGATCCAGACTGCCAGCCCTCGTGAGTGCTCACCGTGGGGCTCGGCACTTGCTTTGTTGTCATTTAATCCTCACAGCCGCCCCCTGAGGTTGGTCCTGCCGTTTGGCTGATGGGGCGATGGAGGCCCTGAGACGTGACCCAAGTGGCCGAGGGGCACCGGGGCGGGTCGTGCGTGGCAGAGCTAGGATTTGCGCCTGGGGCCTGGCTCCAGGGCCCTGACACCGGGCGAGCTTCGGGCTGTGGGCGTCAGCCTGTGCCTGGGGCTCCGGCCGCTCGCTCTGGGGACCGTGGTCGGGCACGCGTGTGCGCGGGGCCGTGCCGGGCCCTGAGATTGGCACGCGGACCTGGAGGTGCCGGGCTGCCACGCGCCTCTTGGTTCCAAGTAAGTCCTGGAGGCGCGGGAGCCGCTGTGGCACCGCTGGGCGGCAGCCTGCTGTGTTCCTCTAGCTGCCCCGGGTCTTCTGAGCGCAGATCTTTCCTCTCTGAGCCCTGGGCTCCGGGCGCAGCTGGAGCTCTGGGGGCCTTGACACAGCTGTGCCGGGGTGTGACAGAGGCTGGGCTGCCTTCCTCCTGGGTCAGCCGGCTGGATGAGGGGCTTCCTGCCCGGGCCACGGGCGCCCTGCCTCACGATCTCCATCGGTCGTCTCTGGTCCCCCTCCTCTGCCGCTGGGGGGAGGGCCCTTTGCAGGGGGTCGTCTGGTTCGTAGGGAAAAGTGGCTCCCTTCTCGGTTCTCCCTCCTTCTCGAGGCCAGTGGCCGTAGCCGTTCTCCCAGGATCTTCACTTTGCTGACTTCTGTAGTGTCGGGAGGTGGGGAGGGGGTCTCGTTCCTTGGAAGGTGCTTCCTTGACGCCCTCAGGAAGCCGGGGCTGGGGGCTGTAGCAGCAGGCAGACTGTACGCTGGCAGGGCCCCCGTGGCCGTGGCCCCGTGGGGAGGCCGTGGGTGCTGGCAGGTGGAGTGGGGAAACGCGTGCCCGCCCCTTCCTGCCTCTCTTTCTTCCTTTGCTCTTTCAACTTTTTGTGGATAGCATTTCAGACTTAAAGAGAAGTTGCAGGGGTTACAAGGAGCGCCTCAATTTTCTCAGATTCACCGGTTGTTTACATTTCATTCCTTCTTTCTGTTTATCTGTCAGTCAGTTAATCTATCTACACACACGGATGCATTTTTTCCTGAACCATTTGAGAATAAGTCGAAGACATCATGTCCTTTTATTTACCCCGGCATGCTTCAGTGTGTTTCCTAAGAATAAGGACATTCTCTTACGTGACCACAGTACGACATCAAAATCAGGAAATTTAACATTTGTGACATCATCAAGTCCACAGTCCATATTCAACTTCCAGTTGTCCAAATAATGTCCTTTACATATGCATGTAGGTAGTTGGTTTTTTGTTTTTCGTTTTCTTGGGGTTTTTTTTGTTTGTTTGTTTTCAGGAGAGGCTCTTTCAATGGAACTGTGGTCTAATTTTCTACCTTATAAGCCTCTTTAAGAAAAGAAATGTTCCTAAAAGTTAGAATGTGTATTGTGAAAAATTTGGAAACTACAGAAAAGTAAAAGAAAGAGAAAATAAACAGCATCCATAATTCCGGCAGAGACGCTGAGCGCCCAGCCAGGGTAGAGAGCTTGCGGGAAGGTGCTTGGTCAGAAGACTTCAGCTCAGGGTGACGTGGTCCCGCAGACCTGCACCCCGAACACGCAGGGCGGGGGCCCGGGGCAAGGCCCCGGGGCAAGGCCTTGGGCTGCCGGGGCAGCAGGCGCCCTGTCTGGAGCGGATGCCTTTCATGCCCCTGCCCACCACCTGGCCGGTTGCCCACCTGAGCAGGCAAACATAACCCCCTCGGGGTGGGGAAGGGTGGAGATGATTATTATACCCAGAACTTGTTCAAGCCTTGAAAAGAAACGTTGCAGGCCCTCTCTTGCCTGCTGTGTAGCCCTGGCTTCCCAGACTAAGCAGAGGGTAGGGATGGGCAGGGGCCCTGATGGGGAGGAATGGTCCTGGCCTCTTGGCCTGTAGCTTGCTGTTATTTCATAGGGTTGTTGAGCCTCCCGGCCGCTACGAGCGGGTCAGGGGAGTGATAAGAGGAGAAATTCTAAATGGTGAATTGTGTTCTTTGCTAGCCCAGAAGTTCCTGGGGGAAGGTTCCAGACTGTTGGGTGAGGTGTGGATCTTGCTTCTTTCTGTGTTTCGTTTATCAAAGCCGCCCCCTTTGTCATCGCCAGCAGTACCCCCGAGACTCCGCTCCTTCCCCGGCCCTGGAAGGGGCCCTTGCTGGGTGGGGCTGGTTTCTGGAAGGGTTTCGTTCTTAGAACCCAGCTCCCCGTGGTTCGTACCTCAGTTTCCCTGAGCTGTGAAACCTACACTGTGTGTGAACAGGGCCTCTGAAAGCCATGATCAAAAGCCCCAAGTATTTTTCCATGTTTGTTTTCTCTTCTCCCACACCAGACCCTCTCCTTGAAGGAGGTGGCCTGGAGAGGGACTGCAGTGGGCAGCCGCCCAGACTCTGCACACCCCGCTGGGGCCACGGAACTCCTAACCTGGACGGGCCAGCACCGGAGGCTGCTCTTCAAAGAAACCCTTTGAAGTGCAAACATTTCCTTTCCTGAAAAGAAGGGAAATTGAAATGAAAACGTATTGTTCTGTGCAGACAATGTTCTCTTGGATCAAAGAGGGAGTGGGGCTTATAAAAAAGGGAGATTCACAAGTTAGGCCTTAACGTGGCACACGGGGAAGCCGTGACCGTGTACGTGTCCACTTCCTGGGGTCCGTGATCGGTAAGGTTGTATCTTCCCTTTTTTTCCCCTTTAAGGTCCTAAATCTGGATCTAACATGCCGTGTTTAACTGTGTCTCTCTCTCTCGTTTGTGTTTTTATCCTGTGGTCAGCATTTAGAACTGTCCTTTGGTAAATTATGACACCATCCACGATGGAATATCACGTAGCCAATAAAAGTGATGTTTTCAAGGAACATTTGATCTTAAGGGAAAAACTTTACTGTTAAAAGTGAAAAAAATCTGGACGCAATTTTCCATAATCAGTGTTCTCTTAATGCGATACATGTATTTGTACAGAAAGAAAACACTTAAAATCAGGCTCTGTTTTGTTCACTGCTAGGTGTGTAGCACCTGAACTAGTGCTCAGCAAATATTCGTTGTATGAATTATTTTTATAATTAGTGAAACAGCAGTATAGTTTAAAGGGGGGTATCTTTGAGCTGAGTTGTAACATTTTGGCAAGTGGAAAGAACAGTAAATTATTTTGAATTTCTGTTGTAATTCTGTCCTGGCGTCTCGACTTGGGGTTTATTTTGGAGGGTTTTGGCTACAAACGTGTACCACATTTTGTACTTTGATACACATCACCCTGTGAATGAGGGACTGTGACGTTTCTACTTGTGGAGTAATCGGGTCTTGTTGAAATTAGGGTATTGGGGTAAGTTTTTCCTGGGTTGGCTACTAGGCTCCTTCCCAGATGGGGTAAGGAGACAACTTCTCAGGTGCTCTGTGGCTGATGTACCATTTCACCGGCTTGACCTGTCCTGCTGTTGAGAATTTTGCCTGATTTGCCCAGGGAAAGTTTCTCATCTTCTAGTATCCGTACTACCAAGATACACTAGTAGGCCGTACATCGTCCTATTTCTGATTCAGAAGGTTCTTTAGTAACACAGCGTCTCAGGTTGGCTTTGAGGATGGCCCTGGTCTCAGTGATTGCGTGTCACAGCCGCCCGTGCTTCCGCCTGGTGAGATCGTCTCGTTCCTCCTTCAGAAGGACACAGGCACTTAGGTTTCAGAGCCCGACGTGCACAGGGTTCTGGAAGCCCCTTGGGGAGGCTTCTTTCGGGCCGGGGTAGGGCTGCTGGGGCCCACACCCCGCTTCTCCCGAGGGTGGCGGCTGTCAGCTTCTTTGGCTGCAGTCTACGCGAGGAAATAAACTGAAACGGTGCTCAGGTGCACACACAGGGAAGTACATATTTATATACAGATTGAAGTGAAACTTCCCACCGAACAGTGCTCATTCTCGTATTTGCGCTGCACTCTGATCATTTTTACTCTTTTCCATTGCATCGTGAAAAATCCTGGTGGCGACCTGCAGTTTGCAAACACTGCTGGGCGTGGGCGTGCTGGCCTCCATGCCCACTGTCCCCTCCTCCGTGGGGTCCCGAGTTTTACACTCACTGGACTAGGGCCTGGGAGGAATTCTCTGTCCACATCGATTTAGACAAAGACAGTCAGAGGGTAGAGGTTGTTTCTTTTTGTGGTGATTTAAGGGTTTCTAACCGAAGTGGACATTATCATCTATGATGATTCCCCAGAAGGCAAATAGGGACACAAGGCAAGACCTGTGTGAATTCCCAGTGTGGTTTGCTGCTGATGCAAACCCGGGTAGCTCTGTCCTAAGCTGACCTCACACGCTGGTGTTTTGAAGGTGGCCTGGTCAGGCTGTGTGTTTTTTTTTTCAGGGGTGGCGCAAACATTTGTTAATTTCAGCACTTTGACCTTTTTTCGGGTGTGTTTACTTTTTTCAGTGTGATTTGAGGAAGCGTCCACCTGAAAGGTGAGCCTTCTCTTTCAGAGTCGAGGATTTGTAGGAAGAAGAGGGAGAACAGTCACTCTTACAGAAATATTAATGTTTAGACTCTGAGGTCTGATGGATTAAATTGAACGGGGCGTTGAGATTATAATATTAGCAATAGCAATTGTACCCTTAAACAGTTCTTCTTGAAAAGGTTGAATGCGTTTTGTTCTCTTTTTTGAGAAGCGTTTGATTTTTTTTTTTTTTTTTGCTTAGAAAATTAATATTCTTTAACTAATAAGTCTTTGTATATGATTCCTAGAACAATTGTAAATCAAGGGAATTGATTCTCTGGAACAAAAGCACAGTGACAACAGAACTAGAACAAGTTAAATCACCTAGTTTATTGAAACAGTGTACAAATATCTGGCCTTGTTTCTTGTAAATTCTTTTATTTACTGTGCTTCTCAGTAAGTTTATTGTAAGAATTCAGAGTGCCTAATTTGTAGTCTTTTAAAAATTCATTTATAAATTACAAATATTACCATTGTTGTTAGTATTTGAGAAGAATCCTCATGAACTTGATTTTATGCTGTTATATATGTTAGTATTATGTGAAATATTATTATGAATGTTTATTCATAATATAATATAATACAATATATATAATATATATAATATAATATAATATTATGATATTATATAATAATATAATATTATGTGAAATAATAGGGGATTATCTGCAATTGTAATTGTATAACATGTCCCCCGTAAGTCTATAACCTCAAATTCTTAGCAGCAAGTTTGGTTTTTAAAGGAAATCTTTTGTTGGAAGACCTTTCTTTCTCCCTAGAGGGCCATCTTGGGAGGCATTAGGCAACAATATTCATGAATTCTTTGAGTAATCCACACTGAACTGGGAATAAGGTCTTGCTAGCCTCAGAATTTGATGCAATCAGAATTTGGAAAATATCAGCTATAACTTGCGCTAGGATTCAGGCCTAGTTACTGAAAGGCCCTCAGGTCTGTGGTCTGATGAGTCACGGCAAGGGCTCTGCCACCTTGAATTCCTCAGGCTTCCCTGCAGCTCCTGGCTGCCTGTTCACTGTCCTGCCTTGAGCATCCGCAAGGCAGCTCTTGCTGCATCTCCCTGGAGAGCCGCCCCCTACCCCCGCCCCGGTTACTGGGAGATTCGCAGCCTCTTCAGGGGGCTGCTGGCTCTGACCCGAGCCCTCACAGGGTGTCTCTTTCCAGCAAGGTGTGTGGCCCTGGCAGCAGGGATAGAGGCAGAAGGGCCCTCCCTCCCGTCCGACGCTGCGTGGGAGCGGGCAGCGCTGTCCCCAGCTCACGAGGGCCGACTCCGTTCTCCCAGCCCCTCCCCCTGCGCTGCACTGCCCCCAGCCAACAGGACTTCCAGGCCGACTTTATCATGCGTGCCCTGCTCGTCTCGACCTCGCCTTAGTACCTGGACCTACAGATGCAAACTGTGCACTAATAAATATAAAACTGTAAACCAAGGGGCAAGACTAACCATGGCTGGGAAGGTAGCACACAAAGCAGGAGCCGCCTCCACGGCACTGTGCGCAGTGCCTCTCCGTGACGACTGCTCCCCCCACATCCACATCTGAAACGCGCAAAGGCAGGACTGGACAGATGTGGCAGCAGGGGCAGGGTGGAGACGAGAAGTACATTCTGCCTAAGGATGTGAGTTCAACCTGCATGATGTCCTAGCGCCTTTCACATCCTAAAGTCAGACCTCAGGTGTCTGACCCATCTCACAGGCTCACAGGTGCGTGCGCACAGATCCCCTCTGGGCGTTTCGCCGACCTGCAGATCTGTTTCCGAAGGTCTGGGGCAGAGTTTCCAACCAGCTCCTGGGTTCTCTGGGAGTAGCCGGCATCTGTCAAACCACTGGCAACTGGGCCTCGTCAAGGAGACCTCAGCCGCTGTTGGACCGCAAGCCCCTTGAGGCCAGGCTCCTGGACCCACCAGTGCCTGGTGTTGAGTAGATGCTCAAAAGGTGTCTTTTCAGGAACCCAAGCACTTGCTGTCCCCGGGCCCTTGGGATGGGAGGGGCGTGGGGCGCATTCATCTCTGAGCAGCCTGGTTATCTGTTTGCCACCAACTGCAGATAGGGCGTGGAAACTCAGGCTGCAGGGGCCAAGGCGATAGGAATAGCTTACGTAGAAGGAGGCGCCAGAACTCGGCAGCTCCCGTCTCACGAGTCCGTATGTGGGAACACCTGCATCTCCCAGCCTCAGTTTCCCCATTTGGAAAATGGGGAGAGCTACAGTCCCTACGCTGTAGGCTGTGCTGATGATTAGATACGTAAAATGAGTTTAGAACGTTGCCTGGTGTTCAGTAACCGTGAGCTCTAGTTAGGGTTGGTGTGTAAAGGGTTAAGCCTCAGCCTCTGGAGGTTTCTGCCCCGTGAAGAGCCCACCTCAGAGGTGGTGACTGCTGTAATGGAGCAGGTGTGAATTAGCTGCAGAGGCTTCAGAGACTGCGGGGTGGTGGAAGGGGCTAAGGAGAGGTTGCTACTTGTTCTCTCTTGGTCAGGAAGTTCTTAATGGAAGGGGGGGTGTCAGGACCTTTAATTAAAGGGGAGCCGTGTGGAGGGAGGGGGCCTGGGGGTGCCGGGGTTCCCTGCTTCCAAGACCCTAGACCAGGATGCCGCTTGGCGAGGGAGGGTGTGGGTTTGGGCGGACTTGCAGGTGTTAAACCCCTTGCAGTTTCCTTCCGTTTGCCTCTGAGGAGGTTTCGGAACGGTCGGGTGCTCAGGGGTGGGTCCATCCTCCTCCCGCAGCCCAGAGGCCCCAGAGGTGTGGCCTCGGCCCCTGACCTTTGAATAGTCAGGGGACGCATGCCTGCCTACTGCACGTTTTTGCCTTGGGAAGTGTAAGGATGACCGCAAAGCAGATCAGTGTCTTAGAAAGCTTTGAAGTGGTCCTATTCCCTCCTGTTTCACTGCACATGCTGTGGAGATGCCCAGAAGTTGGCCAGAACTGCTTGATCTAAATGTTCCTTGTCACAGGGGAAATAATGAGGGAAGAGGTGGTGGGAACGGAGTATTACTGCACTCAGTCGTACTTGATGTTTATTTTTGCTGCGTTATCTGGCTCATTCATTCATATGCTCATGGGAAGGCTCTCTGTTAAGTAGAATATGGAAACATCATTTATGTTTTTCTTTAAGATCTGGGATTTGTGATCACTTCTGTAAAAGCCGTGAGCCAAGGCCGGACGTTCTTGGAGGGCTGTGCACGGCAGTGGGGACGGTGGGGGCTGAGGGGGCGGGGCGGGGCCTGACCCTGTCCTTGACTCTGCGGCCTTTGGTAGCGTCGGCGTTTTGCATCCTGCATGTATTGCTTTATGAAATCCCACCACGCGTTGTTTCTTGGGGAAAATCAGATTTAATTCATGGCGTCTCGTGCAGAGTGTCTTATAATCAATCACCTTTCGTACATTTTTCAGTCTCTAGAGACTTGCACGTTATCTGTCTCTCCAGGTGGCAGGACGAGCGGTGCGTTACATGGGGGAGACCTTGTGGTCGGGCCATGAGGAGTCCCTCAGCTTTTCCGCGCTCGTCACCTTGGCAGAGGGGAAGGCCGTCAGCCGAAGGGGATTAGTCTTGATAGCTCAGCAAAGCGGCCAGGGGGAAGTTGAGACGTGTGTGTGTGTGTGGGTGTGTGTGTGGGTGTGGGTGTGGGTGTGTGTGGGTGTGTGTGTGTGTGGGTGGGTGGGTGTGGGTGTGTGTGGGTGTGTGTGTGGGGGTGGGTGCGGGGAACGTCTGTAAAGGAGAAGGTAGTGCCGTCCAGCCCAGGAGACGTGTTCCCCGCCTGCCTGTGGGTCGTCTCGAGGTGACAAGGGGTGACTTTGGGAAGAGGGCTGCGGTCCCTCCCAGCTCGTGAATGAGCTGGGAGTCAGGCATGGTGGCGTCAGGGGAGCCAGGCTGGATGGACGGGGGCTAGAGCTGGAGTCCTTCGTCCCCTGGTGCCCAGCCCTGAGGTCCCCCCGTGGATTCACCACCCCCTCCCCAACAAGTGCCCCAGGTAGGCCTCCCCGCCGCCCCCCGTTAGACTGGCCTGGAAGTCCAGAGACCGCCTTGCTGTCAGCCGAGCCTCGGACCGAGTGACCCTGGGCGGGTCCGAGCCCTCAGGGCCACGCTTTCTGCTTTTGGATTCCGAAGAGATGGCACTAGGATACTCGCTTTGGGTTTTCCAGCCCTAAGCAGGAAGTGGTGACATTCTGTGATTATGGAGCAGTTTGGTGTCCAGACTCTAAGAATGGGTGTTGAGTAGGAACAGTAAAGGTCCGGGGTAGTAGAAACCAGAAGCTCCGGTGTTAGGACACTGACAGAGATTTTGACTGAGAAGTGTCACTTGACCTGTATGAGCCCAGAAATGTTGAGTGTCGTGACCTGTTGCAACCAGAGGGAGAGGAGTGGCTGTTATAAACAAAAAGCACCTGGTCGCGGGCCTCCACGTGGTCCATCAGATCCGCACCCCCGCCCAGGAGCCCTCCAGAAGAGCCCAGGCTGGTCAGAGCAGTGCGTTTCCTCAGCTCATCTCTGGAAAGAGCGAGCAGCAGCCTTGGACCAAGGATTTCACGGTCTGATGCAACACTGCCAGCCGCTTACCCGTAGTCCTGGGCAAGGACTTCCTAGCAGGGGCAGCCGGGTGCTGATGTGTGGTGTGGGGGGGCGTCTCCTGCGGGTTTTGGAATGTCGGGATAGGCCATGAGAAGTTTCATTTCCAAACTATCTCACCAGAGAGGAAGCTTGAGAGAGGTTATCTTTCAAAAGGATTAGGCGGCCATACACACCAAAATATATACAGGCGCCATCAAAGGAAAAAGAAAGCAAGCTTGCCCGTGTTAACCCACCCAGCTTGAATATGGATGGAGCCACGTCAGCAGCAGAGCCCAGCTGAAGCTCTGGGCCTGTGATTCTAGAAAGAGCTGTCTTTCGCTGGAAACATTTCTTTCGGAAAACCCTTCTCAGAGTCCTTGTTTCTGCTTTTTCCCTGCCTCCTCCAAGAGACATACTTCTTGGCAGTGGAATAAAGACAAAGGTGGTCTCAAGAGAGAACGGAGGCTCCCTGCCTGCCACCAGGCCCAGCAGGCAGAGAAAAGGGCAAACGTGGCTCTTTAAGGTTCACTGCTTTTGACAGGCTGAGACAGGGAGCCGATGCGGGCAATACTGAAGGGTCACTGCTTTTCTAGCATGGGTGGGTCCTCAGGGTGCCCTGTCTTCCAGGAAGAAATAGCAGACCAGAGCGGATGTCCCAGACTTGCGTTTCTCTCTGCATCCAGGCATTCTTCGCTGCATCTGGGGTGGACCAGCCTGGAGACAGACCCTGAGACACCCGGCGCCTTTCCTGGGCCTCGATTTCAAGGAGCCCCTTAAGGAAGGGCGTTCTGCCCAAGGTCCTTTGGATTTGCCTTAGTGGACAGGATCAGAGATGACAGAGCTTTCCTATTTAGATATGCAGGTGTGTGTATATAAAAGTAACCTGCCCTTGTATTGGGCAGTGCACACTCAGCTGTGCCACCGAGTTCATGTAAGGGTCAACGGCAGACAAAGGATGGCAAACGGTCAGATCTGCAAAAAAGACTTCGATTGTACAGCCACGATTCAGATGTCTTAAATATCTCCTTTCTGGACAGAAATCCGATAAGGGTTATATTACAGGAGAGGGGAAGTTTCTAGTCTGCAAATCCAGTGAAGGCTTGGCTTTTGGGGATGGAGGAGAGCTCAGCTCGTACAAGGGCCAAGTGGAAGGTTTGGGGACCACCCCCCGCCCAGTCTGGCAGCACCAGCAGAAAGAGATGCGACCCGAGTTTGAAACTCCTGCAGACCACGGCGTGGCAAGCCGCGGATTTCCCCACCAGCCCTGGCGGTCAGCTTGGCCCTTGTCAGGACGTTCAACTCCCTCAGCATAAAGAAAAAGCACGTAGTGCTTCCCGCAGCTGGTCACTGACAGAACCGGAGGAGCAGAGGCAGGAAGGGAAGTGGACGCACGAAGGATCGCATTCTCCCCGGCTGGCCGGCACGTGGGCTGGGGTTTATCACGGACTTGTGGAGATGCTAGCGTGGGATATGCCCATGTACCAAGTTTGCTTTGTGAGCTTCTCCAAAGACAGGACTCTCGGCCAGAGTAGACCAGGTTCGACCGAGATATAATTTCTTCTGTTCCTGGCTCTCTGAGTCTGGACTGCGTGGCATTTCAGAGGGGCAGGGCGAGCTTGGTGCCCAAGACGCCCATCTGCGTCGTCTTGTTTACGCTCTGTGGTCCTTGTGAAGTGAGACACAGCCCAGGATGGGCACAGCCTTCTCGTCTGAATTAGGAGCCCCCTCTTGGCACCGAATTCTGGAGGACTGCTCTGCCCTCTCCAGGGCGCTCTCCCTCCCGTCCACTCCCCTGCAGCCAGTGCCCCGTCCTCACTTCCCTGGCCATCCCGTGTCCCCCTCAGCCTCTCCCACCCGGTGGGGCGCGTTTGGCTCGCGGGGGCCGGTTGAGCGCGGTGCCGTGCTCCTGCAGACCCTGACCCACTTGGGTGGGAGGACGGTGTCAGGGCCAACAGGACGCCGCCAGGAGCAAAGTCAGACACAGAGAAGGTGGCACGGAGGAGAGGCGCCCGGCGAGGGCGCCTTCAGCCCCGTCTGACTGTCAAGGTCAGCGTACCTTAGCCACGTCAGACCCCAGTGACAGCAGACCGCATTATGTAGGGAATTGTAGTTGAATTCTAGAATTGGCCTTGTGTTTCTCTGTTGAGGGTTTGTAAAGTTTCATATTGGCATTTAAATGTAGGTAATGGATAAAGAAAATCAGCAGTGGGGACGACCAGCCATGACGAGGGCTCTTCTCACCTGGGCTGCCTGGATGGGAAGCGGGAGGACCAGGTGCCAGACAGACCTGGGTTCCAGCCCAGGGGCCCGCGTCCTTCAGGTGGGCGCCGCCCGCTGGGCCGTCTGGGGCCCGAGGGGGAGTGGCCGACCAGGGCCCTCAGCCCGGGGCTGCACTCAGCGCTTGGCCAGTGGGTGTTCCTTCCCCTTGTCTGTACTTTTCCTTCTTCCGTTGACTTTTAATGTCGATAGACACGGCACGTTTGTCGTCTGGAAAGACCACAGTGCCCTAATCTGACAGGGGTCCTCAGCGGAACAGGTAAGGCCGTCGGCACAGGAGCAGCAGGTGACCCGGGACACCTCCCTTCGAAGTCTGACGTGCCCCAGCCCCACGGAGTACTGCAGGTCTGATTTGAGATCGGTACTGTTGGTGTCAGCCTTTAGGGAGAACTGGGTCCCAAGAAACCAAAGATAGGGTGCAGTGACCAACCCCCAGTGTTAGGACCGTGTCAGGAGAGTAACTGTCTCCCTGCTGTTAGAACATTGGCGGGTCTCAGCTGAGACAGTCGTGTGGTTCTTTCCACCTGCAGAAAGCATGGTCTTCCCTGTCTCTGCCGGTCCTGTGAGTGTTTGCTCTTGTTCACAGGAGCGCTAGGCAACCCTGAGCCTTAATGACGTTTGCTGAAAATTAATAATAAAAAGTGTATCTCCAGCACTGAATGGGGAGCTTTGGGTGGATAGGTCCTTCCTTAGAAGTTGCAAGGCAGCAGCAGATAACCGGAGCTGGCACCAGTGTCCCCCGCATGAGGACAGAGATACATTCCCTTGGGCCAGGTTTGAAAAAGCAAGTACTGAGAACACAGACTCCATTTGAATTTAAACGTTTCAGGCGTTGGTAGGAAAAACCTTTGGTTTAATTTGAGCATTAAACCCGCTTTTAGCTTAGGTTTTTTACTCCATCATAAAATACCTAAACGTTTAGCAGCAGAGACGCAGAGCACGTTTGCTTGATGCCAGGTGATGTCGTGTCCCAAAGCTCAACACAGCGTTCGCTTTGTCCAGGCTCGATTTGTTTGTAAATTCTAAATTAGGGGCCTTTTAGCAGAATGGAAAGTTCATAGTAGCAAAGCAAATAAAAGTTCCTTTATAAAAACTCAGAGTATGCTGGGGATTTATATCCTAAGTTCGAAGCAATATGCAGTACTCTCTTTTTAAAAATATATGTCGTCCTCTTTTTTTTGAAGTTTTTTGTTTTGATAAGGCGTCCTTGGGATTTCTTCCAGCATAGAGCAAGGGAAATTGGCGTGGGGTTGAATAATACTTTTATGTATAAATAAGAAAACTGTGGTGTTCTTGGATGTTTGTTTGATTAAGCGCTCCCGTAACTAAATACCAGCCACAGCAGTTACACAAAGGGGCGTAGAAAATAACGCGCTCGGAACTGGATTCACTTTAGTTTGGGAAGTGGTGGCCTTGCTTCTCGGCTTCATGCCTGTGAATCTTAACGTGTGCCTCATCGGGTGGAATAGCAGGTGTTTTTGGTTCATTTGTTTGGTTTGGGCCCAGCACAGACGCTTGTGACTCGTCCTACAAATAAGCCTCAGCCAACAAACTAGTTAAAGAGCAAACAATGTTAGCTACCGTGGTGAGTGCCAGGGAATGGAAGATTTACCTTGGACTTCGATTTTCAATAATTATGTACGATTTCAAATTTCAGAACAAGTTCTTTGAGAAAGTGTAGATTCATTCATTCACGCAGCAACATCGATTGGCTGCCCACAGGCACTTGCCTGAGTTACCCAAGTGCTGGCTGGTCCTTACAGGGCACATTCTGTGGCGTTCTCTGCAGGCACCGTGAAGACGCAAGCCGTTGGCTGAGAAGCCATTTCTTTATGATTCAGCTGACTAGAGAGGATGCCAGACTCTTAGCTAGCACCTGTTTTCAGCCCTCTGGAAACTAAGCTGCTACTGAAACTGCTCACTTTCAGGCAGTCTTTTCTCATTAGACCCTCTAGTGGTCTGTCATCAGCCCGCACCCCCTGTTGTCTCTGAAATATTTCCCACGCTTGGCCTTTTTCCCGCAGACTCTCTCCTTTTCTGAGTCTGTGGTGGCAGCTTCCTGCATGCACAGTATGTGTGTGTGGGGGGGCTCGTTAGATACGGATGGGGGGGTCTTTACTTGCTGCTTGGTCTGCGGAAAGGCCTTTGCAGAGAGGCCGTCTGTGGAACTCAGGGCTGGTGGTCAGGGGCACGGAGGGTGTGGGTGGAGGTGAGGTGCTCAGGCCTGGGGCCGTGGACACCACGCGAGGGTTCCCAGGTTGAGCAACTAAAAATGCTGGACGGATGACTAGTTAAATTTGGACATGCAGTTAAATTTGAATTGCAGGTAAGCAATGGATACTTTTTTAGTACAACTTTTTTTATACTGAAAAAATATTTATTGGCAACATTTGGGACATAATTATGATACACTAAGCCATTATCTGCTGTTCATGTGAAATTCTGATCCAAGTGGGCATCCTGTATCTCATCTGGCCTTGTTGTGGCTCCTGTCTCATGCTGAGAGGTGAGGGTGTGGGCCTCAGGGAGAAACATGGAGTCACACCCCTTTCTCCACTTCAGGAAAGTCCAGCTGCTTTGGACTTTTCGGTTGCACCACACAGCTTGTGGGATCTTAGTTCCCTGACCAGGGATCGAGCCCGTGCCTCCTGCATTGGAAGCACGGGGTCTTAACTGCTGGACCACCAGGCAAGTCCTGCTTTGGACTCTTTTTAAGGTTGCTCTTTCCCCTTCCCTAGAGCGATGCTTCCTCCTTGGGCTCAAAGCGTGGGCTTGCTCCCCACAGGGCTCTTAGCAGCCAGCTTCCCCCCGAGCCCCCGTCAGCACTGAGCCCGCACAAGCCCCACCTGGAGCCCTTGCTTCAGCTGCTCACGTACCCCGCTGCGTGCCACTGAACGCAGGGCATTTTGACACACTGTTTTGTTCTGAGGATATTTTGACTCTGTGAATATAAATACTTTATCAGAAATATCATCACAGATGAATTTTGGATGAAAAAGTTTCCCTGAGTGAACTTCAGTTTAAGTCATTAAGTTTTTAGAGCACAGACAAACCATTCAAATTTTGCTTTTTTCTGAAATTATTCTCATCAGGGTAAATTATATTCCATTTAAATCTCCAGCATTTATCATCCATTTATCCATAGCAGATTCTGGTGAATTTAGCTTCAGCCACTGTTTCTTTTGTGCCATTGATTCCTTCCGAGTCCAGTTTTTCTAGATCAGATTTTGCAGATTTGAATTGTTAACATGCTCAGTTGGCCTTTGCCTGTTGTGCCCATGTGTTGCTTGTCTCTAGCTGGTATGTTGGTTAGTTAGTTCTCCAGCGTGAACCGGCACTGGTCTTCCGTGCTGCTAACGCGCTGCTTTTGTGAGCCTGGGATCACTTGTATTTTGTAAACCAGAGCCGAGAGAGTGGGTGGTGGAGTCAGAATGGCAGGTCACAGCATCTCCCTCGGTCTCGCCCTCACCTCGAACTCGGTGCTTCCAAACCCGGACTTGGATTTTGCACCCGAATGTGTGTTCTTGACGTTGCCTCCTTACGAGTCCTCCGTCTTCCAGTCTCCCAGGCTTGAGAGCTTAGAGTTACCTTTGACTCGCTCCCGTCTCTTGCCTCTGCTGTTGTCATTTATTGCATCCTGTCGGTCCTTCCTTCCCCATCTGGCACAGCCATCTTCTGTCTTGTGCAGTAACCTTAGAGGTTTCTTTCAGCTTCCCAACCCTCCACCTTTTGGAAATCCTCTTACATATTCACTCTGTGCTTTTTTTTTAATGTCCTTTCTCCTGTTGAATGACCAACCTCCAGGGCAGGGAGCACGGAGCTTTCTCTGTCACCTGCAGTTCCAACAGAGCGTGTGCGTGCAGTGGACGCTCCGTAAGCAGCTCTTGGATGGGGGTCCTGGGGGTCCAGGCTGGTGAACTGGGCTTCTCCGGTGTGGGCGTGGCCGGCAGTAGGTCAGGGGGTCCAGCCGCGGGCCGTCCCTCCTGCCTTTGGTCCCAAGGTCACACACCCCACAGGTAGGCTCAGCTCTGGGAGCGGGTGCCCCTGGCTGCTGGCCATCTGGCATCGTTCCTGGTGACATTTCACTCTGACCTTTCCTTTGAAGAAGGATTTTGAAGCAACATTGTACGCGTAAAGGTCAACAAAGAAGAGTGGATGATAGGCCGACAGAAACCTAAGTTAAAAGGCAGGAAGTGGGGCTCTTAATATAACCAGGTTGGAGGCGATGAGTGGGGAAAAAATGCCCTTGAATTTCTTCTTTAATCATTTGTCCCTTGAGACGTAGAGTGGGACACAGAAAACAAACATTTCCATTCAATGTATATACGGTTTGGCAAAACAAATAACTGGGCTTTGTGCGCATCCGGACCTCCTGGCAGGAGGAAAGTGGCCTCTCGACTGGGCATCGCTTTCCACCAGGGCGTTCCCAGTGGAAGCAGCCGCCCCCGCGGCAGGGCAGGTAAAGCAGAGCATTTCATTTCCTACCGCGGCCGGATTTGTCCCGAGAGCCAGACAGGTGAAGAGGCCCCTGGGTGGAGTGGTGTCAGCCCGCAGCCCTCACCGTCTGACCTGCTCGCTTGCGAAGGAGGCTCCTGGAGCAGCCACCCCCTTGGCTCCTAAATGACAGCGGACACCAGGACGGCCACGGTCCCCGCCAACCCCCGACCCACACACCGCAGACGACAGCGGCCGTCAGCGCTACAGAACCCGGGATGTTTACAGATTCAGAAATAAAAATCAGTGGTCAAAAACTCAATATTAGTTGTAATGTGTATGTCTATTTCTTTGTACATTTCATATACTTAATATTTTTAACAGCTTTAAGTCAATTTAAGTATTTTGAGGCAGTAGCCCTCAAGCCTTCAACCATCTGAACTGGTACGGATGGAAGTAAGTCAAACAGTAAGCTTATTTTTATTGGTTTGGCCAAAAAGTTCGTTCAGGTTTTCCATCAGATGACGAACTTTTTGGCCAACCCAATACTTTTTTTTTTTTTTTTTTTTTGCGGTACGCGGGCCTCTCACTGCTGTGGCCTCTCCCCTTGCAGAGCACAGGCTCCGGACGCACAGGCTCAGCGGCCATGGCTCACGGGCCCAGCTGCTCTGCGGCACGTGGGATCTTCCCGGACCGGGGCACGAACCCGTGTCCCCTGCATCGGCAGGCGGACTCTCAACCACTGCCCTACCAGGGAAGCCCCAACCCAATACTTTTTAAACTGTATGCTTGTGTAGTGCTCAGTCAATTACAGAATACCATACTTAAAAACACAGTTGTCATTTAAAGTACCTGCTTAATCTTCAAAGCACTTTACATGCTGGTCGTTAATAAGATCTCTTACAGATTAAGAAACTAGTAATAATTAGTGCTTCCTGCGTGCCAGCTGCTCTTCAGGGCCCTGCACGTGTTAATCTGCTTGGCCCTACCCTAGACTGGGAGGTAACTATGTAGAGGGAACGGGAGCCCAGGGAAGGTAAGTCACTTGCCCGCCATATTTTGAATCCGGTTTTGTCCGGGACGTTAACCTCGCTGTTGCCTCTCTGCTCTTTGGTCTTCACAACTGGGAGCGGGCAGGCGTCGCGTGGGGAGGCCAGACTCACTACCGGTTTTCAGGTGGTGAGGCCGACACAGAGCAGCCTTTCCATCAGAAAACCGGGTAGTGATGTGTGCCCGAGCTCACCCAGTTCGGGGGCGCTGGGACTTCTGATCCCGTACAATCAGGGAGCAGATATAACATGGGATGTAGGAAAAGTGTTTCCATCTCGCATGCGCTTGGTTCAACAAATCCGTAACAAACTTGAGCCGAGTTTCCAGCCGCCCTCCTCCCCAGGGTGCCCGGATCCCTGTGGTCTCTTCGTGCTGAGGTCAGGGCAGAGGACGTTCAGAAGAGGCACCGCTGGGCACGGTGGCCACTTCATTCTGTGCCATAAAGACATCGTGACCACACCTGCCCAGGGGTTCACGCCCAGGCAGGAGCTACCAGGTGTTTTCGCTCCGTGGGCCAGGCCAGGCAGTGCGAGAATGAGGCTGTGGGAGAGCTTCCGCGTTTATGTCAGGAAACCTGCCCCCCGTCCTGACCTCTTCGTCCTATTAACCTAATTTGTGTCATGTGACTGGGACATGTCTGTGACATACCAGCTGCTCAGATTTCATTAATTTGAAGATTTTTTTAAAACGTCTTCTTATGATGCTGTGTGTTGTTATAATGAATCACTAGACTCTCTGGGCAGTGTTGAGAGTGAGGGGGGTCTAGGCTGGCCCGGGAGCTGCGCCCTTTAGGGGGAGGAGGGGCCACCAGAGGCTTCAAGGCCCGCCCAGCTGTGCGGCTCTATAATAGAGGCCTTGTACGTGGGGTGGCCTGGCTGCCCGCGTTCTTGACGGGACATCAGCAGCTGCAGACATCCAGAGCTCGCTGCCTGCAAGGATGCAGCCATCGGGGCCCCTGCGGGCAACAGGGCACTGTCAAACCGGGTCGTGTGAAGTGAGTTCAGTACCTGCTTACAGAGACGGGGACAGGGCGGGGGCAGTCCGGCGTGTTAGCGGCCTGTCTCGGGTAACCAGGGGGCTGCAGCTGGCGGTGTGGAGGGGTCTTCCATCCCGGGGGTCTCCGCCCTCACCTGCTGGTGCTGGAGTGATCAGGATGCACACAGCTGAGCCTCAGTGCCTGGTGGGAGGGGTGGAGTGGTGGGGGCCGAGGAGGCGGTGCTCCCGCCCCGATCCGGTTTGCCGTAGACGAGACTCACTCCTTACAAGGACGCTGAAGTGGTTGGACGGAGGCCCGTTTTGAAAGCGTTTAACTGATGGCCTCTCGGGTGGAATTCCTTTATCAAAAGCTTGAAGACCTGTGTGCAGTGGATCTGAGGCATTCAGCAGAATTGGTCTTGGGTCACCTCATTGGCAAAGTGTAATGAGAACGAGCTGAAGAGGGCTGGGTAGCAAATATTTTTGGCTTTTTGGGCTGCACGTGGTCTCTGTCGAATAATGATCTTCCTCTTCCTCTTTTTTAGTTTTTTGTTTTCAACCAACTTAACAGAAACCACTCTGAACTCAGGGTCAACACAAAAATGGGCCCAAGTGCCACAGTTCGCCAGCTCGTGGGCCAGAGCGTGCTGGGTGTGCCCTGCGTGCCAGATGATTTCAGGGAGAACGCGAACGTTTTTATCGTAATAGTGCGTTAAATTCTAACGTCTGCTAGATGCCGACGTGCCCGGCGCTCACTACCTGTCAGGCCCTACCCTTCGGGGTCCCCGCAGGAAGCAGACGGCGCTCCCGTGGGATGATGGAGCTGAGTTTCGTATCTGATTTCAGATCATTTGGTGGTGCTCCATTTATGAGAAGAATCCAGGTTTTCTGAAAACATTTTAATTATGGAAAGGTGGATTCCTTTAAGGAACAGTATGACAACAGTATGAGGCACGCAGATCCAGCAGAGACTCTTGAGGGTGGTGTGCTGGGAGCCTGGTTTGGAAGGTTGTAGAGCATCTCGTAATTCCTTCCCAGCGCCGGCCTTCCTGTTTCCTACTTCATGTGCAGCCCGTTGGGACCACTTCACACAGATGAAAATGTTCTCAAGAAGCTCCTCGAGAAGAAATTTTGTGTAAGTTTGGTGGAGAAAACGAGAACAGAGCCATTTTTGACTTGAGTCCCGGCTGGTCGATGGCAGGTGTGCGGGGCCCCCTGGGCGGGAGCCCTTTTGGGAGGCACCATCCACTCCTTGCACCATCCACTGCCTGCCTTCGTGTGTAGAATTGCAGCGACACAGCCAGTGGGTTAGCCCTATCGGAGTCCAGGAATTCAGAGGCCCAGGCTTGCAAGTGCTTGCCTAATCTCCTTCGGTAGTTGCAGGGCTGCACAGGCAGCCTTCTCGTTCCCGGACCCGGGCTGCTCTCCTGGCCGCATCCAAGGCTCATTTGTCTTCTCAGGCTTCTCCGGAGCCACCGCGCTGTCACGGCCACATCGTGGGAGGAGAGGGGCAGGCAGACACCTGCCCGCAGGGACATGTACCCGGAGCCTGGGAACGCCCAGGAGGATGGCGTGAACTCACCTGTCAGGTGTGCCTTGGCAGACAGAAGTCTGCGGCCGAGCCTGGGAGCATTCTGAACATTCGGCACAGGGAGCGCTCCCCACCGCCCGAATTCGCCTCCTGTGCATTTTTCCTTGCAGCTTCCCAAGCTGGGCCTGTCTTTGCCCTCCCTCACCGGTGATTTATCCGTCCTGTTAGTGCACCGTGACGGTCTTAGAAAATACTGTGCTGGTGCTAAGAGACTGTTAATTTGTTTGCTGCCTGATGATCTTTTCCTCTGACTCACTTTCCTCTGAGGTCCTGGACCATAGGCACACGCAGAGCGTGAGGGGTACCCCTCCCCTGGGCCCTGTGTGAGCTAGAAGCTTAAACTAAGTGTATCGTTTAAACCAACACGTGCTGCAGTCTTCCTCAGTTTTATTATTCTGTGTCCTGTCACCGTGAACATTTAAGCTGTGTATTGAAACTGGAGTCTGTGTTCAGTGTAATGGGACAAAATTGGAGGCAGTGCGTGTAGTTAGGGCTTATTAAACAGGAGCTGATTTCACGTTTGAGAAACTCTCAAAGCAGAAAGACTGTTACGTATATTAAATGGCTTGTGCAGATAGAGTGGAGATCGTCTTATCAGCTGCCGCCAGAGCTATAATTATTGATTGGGTGGGGTGGGGAATGGCAGAGTTTTGACTTGAAGCAGAATTAAAGTATGGGGGACAAAGTGCTGCTTTCGCAACTGAACTTGGATACAAGTTGTAGAGTCTGCCTGGGCACCTTTAACAGAAAAGCCGTTACTGGGCAGTTCCTTGTGGGTTGGGTGCCTCTTGGCTTTTTTTTTTTTTTTTTTAAACAGCTTTACTGAATATAATTTAATACCATAAAGTTCATCCATTTGAAGTATAAATTCAGTGGTTTTTATTAGATCCACAGTTAGGCAACCCATTCCCACAATTTTAGAACATTTTCATCACCCACCCACCGCCCCAGGCAACCACTCATCTACTTTCTGTCTCTGTTCTGGACATTTCACAGACCTGAACTAACACAATACGTGGCCTTTTGTGACATTAGCATAATGTTTTCAAGGTTCATCCACACTGTAGCACGAATGAGTCCTCATTCCTTTTTATGGCTGAATAATATTCCCTTGTGGATAGACTACATTTTGTTTATCCGTTCATCAGTTGATGGGCATTTGGGTTGTTGAACCACTTTGGGGCTATTATGAATCATGCTGCAGTGAACACCTGTATGCAAGTTTTTGTACACAAGTTTTTTACATTTACCTTGGTTATATAGCTAGGAGTGGTTGAGTCCTATAGCAATAACTCTAGGTTTTTGAGGAATCTTTTTAGTTTCTGAATGTTACTTTTTCTGTATGTACATAAATCTATTTTATCTATTTATTTTGGCCGCTTTTGTTCTTTGTTGTGGTGTGCAGGCTTCTCATTGCGGTGGCTTCTCTTGTGACGGAGCACGGGCTGTAGGCACGTGGGCTTCAGTAGTTGTGGCTCGTGGGCTCTAGAGCGCAGGCTCAGTAGTTGTGGCTCACGGGGTTGGTTGCCCCGCGGCATGTGGGATCTTCCCGGACCAGGGCTCGAACCCGTATCCCCTGCATTGGCAGGCAGATTTTTAACCACTGCGCCACCAGGGAAGCCCTGTTACTTATTTTTTATCGTACATTTTGAAGTATACACTTCAGTGGCATTAAGTCCATTCACCTTGTTGTGTAATCATCACATTCCTCCTCGTAGACTTTGATGACACAGTAGACACCATCGCTCGGGCCCCAGAAAGGGAAAGTGGCTTAGACTTTGACTTGGCAAAGTGGTGGCTTAGTAATGAGCCCACTCATTGCCCTTTGAGAGTGGGAACGGGTGAGGGGTCCTTGGCCCCAGACCATAGGGTCTGCCTCTGCATTGATGCTATGGCTTTAAAAAATAGAAAGTGTTGGTTAAGAGGGGCAGGAGGGGGTAACTTGATGAGGCTGCCCAGGAACCGGGAGCAGGGAAATAGAGGGGGGCTGCTGTCTGCCTCCTGGGGGGCGCCCACTGGGCGTGGCGGAGGGGGACACCATCCTCTCCAGGCACACAGGCTTATTTGCCTGGTGATCGACAGATCTTCCTGGGCCCTGGCAGGTGGCCTGAGGGGATCCTGAGCACAAAGGGCCATGGATTATATTTTCTGAGTCTCAGGAGAATGCATCGGTGTGAGGCCAGAATGTGTGTTTCCAGGGAAACCATCGTCGGGCCGGAAGAGATCTTGCAGAAGCTCAGCCTGGACCGTGGGCAGCAGCACCCTGACCTCGGCTCCCTCTACCGGCCTCCTGGCAGGCTGGGCCCCGCTCTCCTGGGACCTCTGTGCTCCTCCCTGCCCACCCCCCCGTCCTGTCCAACGGGTGCCCACCTTCCTGCCTTGGCCCGGCCACGCCTCCACCTTGACCACTGCCCCCCTGATGACTCCATCCTGAAATTCTCCCAGGCTTCCTCTCTCTGCTGCTGTTTTGGAGAAAACCCTGCAGTTTTGTGTTGTATTCATACATTTCCTGAGTAGCTCTTTCACCTTCCCAGCAATAATAACGTCACTCCCTCACTGGCAAAGACTGTCCTTTATTAAACTCTTTGGGTTAAGTCACTGGCAGACAGAAGCCTCAAATGTCCACATTCAGGGCAGGCGCCATCGTGGACCCCAACCGCTAGTTCGTGAGACAGTTCTTCTAAAATACTGACGCACCATGTAATTAAGGGCTAACAGTCACAGGTCAAACAATTCTTCACTTAAAGGGGAGGATTTCTTTAAATAGCAGCTCCCTTTGGCTGCATTTTATCTGTTGGTGTCGCTCATTAGCTCTTTGGCAGAGAGATTCCAAAATGCCAGCCATGGGACTTCCTGACGGTCCAGTGGTTAAGACTCCATGCTCTCAACAGAGGGGGCACTGGTTCAATCCCTGGTCGGGGAGCTAAGATTCCGCATGCCACACGGTAAGGCCAAAAAAAAAAACCCCCAAACAAAGAAAATGCCAGCCAGGAGCCAGTGCAGTTGGAAAACAGTATGAAATGAAGAGAAAGTATTTCTGAACTTACGTCACTTACTCAGAGAAAGCCTTCAACAATGAGTTGATTTTAAGAAGTGCTTGATATATTTATAGGCATAATCTCAATTTCCAATTATTTTTAAGCAGTTCTGTGAGTTTGACAGTCGTTTCCTCATTGCAGAAGTGGGGAAATTGGGGTTCAGAGTAATCTGCAAAAGCTCATTCAGGTAGTCAGGGGTTGAAACCCAGGTCGTCTTCAAAAAACGGTTTCTCCACATTCCACTGCCTTTGACTATGTTTGCGAAGTGGGAGGGTCATCTTTGTGTTTAATTAAAGTTTTACTGTAATCACATTATGGCCCGTCGTCCTAGGGGACCTACTAGAAGCCTCATGCAGAGTTTCAGTAGCATGAAAAATAATTCAGGAGCCGCAGAGTGGTTTTAGACGCGCTGAGGTTTGAGCCGGGGCTCTGCTTTCTACCTGCTTTAGGAAGCTGCTTTTCTCTGTAAGAGAAGTGGGTTGTGATAGCTGTGTAAACGTCAGAGCTCGGTTTGAGCGGGACCGAGTAGGAAACTTCAGAGCTCGGTTTGAGCGGGACCGAGTAGGCACCTAGAGTAAACGTCAGCCGTCACGATCGCTGCTGCCGTCCTTGCGGAGGCACCTGGCTGCAGATGCCTGCCCGTTACTGCCGCACCGGAGGTGGAGTTGGGTGGCCGTGTCGGAGGGAAATGACTGAACGGAAAGTCAGCGTGCTCTCCGTGGCTCCCCTTCCTCTCTCTCCCCACCGCTTTCCTGCCCTGCTTAGTTTTTCCTTTTACAGTCTGTGGCGATTTCTGAGTTAGGTGGCCAGTTGGTCCTCTTAGAAGGTAAGATTTCGCCTCTCAAATTGTCAGGGGTTAGAAATAGAGGTTGGCTGCTCGCTGGCAGGCGGAGCGTTTCTGGGATGGAAGCCGGTCCTCGCGTGCGGACCACACCCCCTCTTTGTGCTCCGCCAGAGCCGCGGAGTCTGGGCGTCCTCCCCACTCAGACGCTGACACAGCGTAACAAGAGTGCCAGTGGAGCCCGACAGCCGCTCGAGGTACTTAGCCTGTTCTGAGCCCCGCACCGCACTTGTGAAGCGCTGACTGGTGCCCGGTTCCTTTCTCTCTCAGCGGGCCCCCGCCAGCGCTCCCATCCCCACGGACTTTTGAGCATCTCCACGTGACGCAGGGTGAACGAGCTCGCGCAGAACTTCAGGATCAGGTTCACTCTTAGAACCTGGATTAAGAAGTGAAGCTTGGGCTTCCCTGGTGGTGCAGTGGTTGAGAGTCCGCCTGCCGATACAGGGGACACGGGTTCGTGCCCCGGTCCGGGAAGATCCCACATGCCGCGGAGCGGCTGGGCCCGTGAGCCATGGCCGCTGAGCCTGCGCGTCCGGGGCCTGTGCTCCACAACGATGAGAGGCCGCTTGTCTTAGTCCTCAGCACATTTTTTTCATCTTGTACTTTTTTCCTTTGTCTGCTTGCCTCTTAGTAATTCTCAGCCCAGTTTTGGGGACCTCGAGGGTTTTCCAGCTACGTGGTGACAATGTTTTGCTTTCTTGTGAATACATGTTTAATCGCAGGCATTATTTGTAGGTTTTTTAAGAGTAAAACATTACTTTAAAATATTTTAAAAACCAGTCCGCTTATTAAAAACTGCATCCGTGGAGCACTTCGCTCACAGCTCTGCACAGTGCGGCAGGCTCCCCCCACCTTGGCGCTCCGCACCCTCCTGTTGGTGGGGACTGTGCTGGCGCTGCAGGACGTCCAGCAGCATCCCTGGCCTCTGCCCACTACATGCCAGCACCACCCTCCGTCAGCTGCGACGACAAAGCTGTCTCCAGACATGGCCAAGTGGTCCTTGGGGGGCAAAGTCACCCCAGTTGAGAACCACTGCCCCAAACCCCGCGACTCGGTGCCCCCAGCCCCCCAGCCTCTCTGGCTGCCCCCTCCCTCTTTGAGCCTCCCCAGGAGATTTACGCCCGTGGGCAGCACGGCCTTCCCTGGCCTGCTGCAGCGCTTAGCCGAGAAGGATTTGGTGGTCTTGTCGTGGAGTATCTTGCGTCTCAAAGGAAGGATGAGTTATCAAATTGTGGTCTTTTCCTTGGTGCAGAACTGGCTGGAGTAATGTTAATTATTGAAAGGTTGGGAGTGGAATTAATATCTTGCTGTTACTTCTTTGACCACATTTCCTTTAGAGTTTGTAACTTTTTTCCCCCTAATAAGCATTGTAGAACCGCAGGTGGCTATATATATTGTGAGGTCTTTCAAACAGCTTTTATGTTTAAATGTTATTGCTGCCTTAGGGGGTGGACAGAAACTGGTGTTGGTCCCCAGTAAAGGTGGAGTCAGGGTGGACAATGGAAATTGCGGGAAGAGGTGATATAGTCACATTCTCAGTGGACACTGGAATCCATTCTGGGGAACGGATTTAGTAATAGCTGTAAGACCCCCTGTCATCACGAGCCCCCTGTCCTCAGGTGGAAGCCGGTCCTTTCTCACTGAGCACCTGTGAACAAGAGCGTGGCCTGCCGTTGTAGAGCCCTGGGTGGCAGGCGGTGTGGGTCGTGGGGAAGGCCGGGGACACTATGTGTAAAAGTACTGTGGTTTCTGGTACCGGCCAGGTCGGCCCCTCGTGAGTGTATTATTTCAGTCTACGACAGTCGGCTCCTTTCTGGATAAATGCGAAATGCAGAGCTTCAAGACTGGAAGGCTCAGGACGGAGGGGATCACTCCCAGGTCCTGGTGGTCTGGAAGGCCGTGTCGGAGTCACCAGCGCTCGGCGCACGGCACGAGCAGCTGCCGTGATGTCAGTTCTCGATGCAGCCCCGTGGCGCCCGTCCTGCAGGGTCATAACGGAAAGGGGAACAAAGTGCGAGCGTCTCTGAGGACAGTTTTGGACCCTTGGGTGACGCCTGGAGGCCTCTCTCCCCCACTCAGGCTTTGAGTCCATCATCCCTCTCTTTCCTTGAACAGGAAGGATATTAACTTCTTCGCGGTACTCGTCAGCCTCTGAGCTCATGCTCCCTTTTAACAAACAAAAATCTCATGCTGAAATTTCAAAACTATTCGTGCCAAAGAAAAAATTTAATTAAAATATTTGTTTTTTCAAACTACAGATGCCCTCCTTCCAGGCTTCCAACCCCCCACGCATCCCCTTGGGAGGTCCTTGGCTGTTCCAGGGGCTCGAGGTCAGCCAGGGAGCTCTGTTCTTGCCACAGTGCTTGGTTGCAGTCAGAAGACTTAACAGAATTCCCCTAACTGCCTTGAACTCTGTTCTTGTAGCTTCATCCCTTACAATGACCTTCATATCTGACCTCATGGGATGGAGCACTTGCTCGTATAATGGGGACTCATCTTATTTCTAATAATGTCATGGAATTGCTTTAGGAGCTCAGAAGCGTGCTACCTCCTGTTGATATTTCGTCGTGCATCCTTATTTTTCAAAGACGTGCTCCTAGTCGCAGAATGTAAATTCTGCCGAGGCAGGATTTTGGTCTAGTTAGTTCACCGCGGCATCTCTGGTTTCTAGAACTGTATCTGGCACTCAAGGACATCTGTGGCATGAAGAACAATACTCAAACTCATTCAAAGGCAAAGCAGCTATTTAAGCCGCCCCAGAGTTGGGCATTGTGTTTAATACAGCAAAAAACCTGTTTAGTAGTTCCTGTCAATGTACTTAATGGGAAGGCCTGATTCCTTTGGATTTATAAATTATTCAGTGGAAGTACATTTGCTGATGTTTTTGGGTTATTTTATGTATGTATTTCCCATCAGTGTGTGGGTGTCCCTGTTACACAGAGCCACGTGGTGTCATGGTCACACCTGTGCAGTGTCTGTGCCCTTGGAAGCCCGGCAAGGGTGGTGTTGGAATGCTGCTTGCTGTATTTATGAAAGGAGTGAAATCAAATTCTTTAGGTATGAGGTGGTTGTAGCATTCTCAATACCCTGTTTTTAGCAAGTGAAATTTCAAATCCGAAGTAGAATAAATCGGTTGAAATATTCTTGGATTAAAGAAAAGCAGTACTAATGAGTTTTTATTACTATGCATTCCAATCCCGTTAATCCTGGTGGCTTCAGCCTGGTTTAATGTACGGCAGGCCTTTCGTTAGCACTTGAGTTTGGCATTAACTGCTTTGATACCATGACAGGGAAATGTGAGCAGAGTGAGGCTCCCTCTCAGGCTGCCTCGTCCTGCCTCAGGAAGCAGGACGGCAGCTCTGCTGACGGGGCCTGTGTCAGCCTGGCTGCGTCCGCGCCGTAGGGCATCCCTAAAGCAGCGGTTCTCAAGCTGTTTGATCTCAGGACCCTTTTCACTCTCAGAGATTATTGAGGGCTTCCCTGGTGGCGCAGTGGTTGAGGATCCGCCTGCCAGTGCAGGGGACAAGGGTTTGAGCCCTGGTCTGGGAAGATCCCACATGCCGCGGGACAACGAAGTCTGCGCTCTAGAGCCCGCGAGCCACAACTACTGAGCCCACGTGCGACAACTACTGAAGCCCGGGCGCCTAGAGCCCCTGCTCCGCAGCAAGAGAAGCCACTGCAGTGAGAAGCCTGCGCACCACAACGAAGAGTAGCCCCCACTCGCCGTAACTAGAGAAAGCCCGCGCGCAGCAACGGAGACCCAACGCAGCCAAAAATAAAATAAATAAATAAGTAAAAATAAATAAGTAAGTAAATAAAATTTTAAAAAATTGTTGAGAACACAGAACTTTCGCTTATGTGGGTTGTATGTATCACATTACAAATTAAAATTCAGAACAACTTAAAATATTTATGTTTTAGTGCTGCAAAAAGTAACAGTAACAATAAACGATTTTACATTAACAAGTAACATTTGTTATGGAAAACATTTTTATGGAAAACAACTAGTTTCCAAAACAAAAAAAGTTTAATACGAGTGGCGTTGTTTTCCATATTTACAAATCTCTTTAATGTTTAGCTTGATAGAAGGCCACTTGATTCTTAAGTCTGATTATACATCATTCAGTTTTGATGTATTGTTTTAGTTGAAATACATAAAGAAAATGTGGCCGCAGATCTGTACTTGGAAGAGGAAGAGTACTTTAGTAGCCTTTTCAGATGATTGTGGATATTTTTTGGTACCGCACAAAAACTCGACAGGTGGCAACTGGTATCCCGTGGAGTCTGAAACCATATCCGTGAGCTTTCTGTACTCTGAAATGGGTCTATTTTGTACTTTGAATCAATCTTTTACCCATATGTGATTCTGTTTCGGTGGATTACTGTTTTACTGAATTATCCAGATCTAAATGTTGACAGATTTCATCGTATATGTTTTCTAAAAACACATTTGTTAATATCACCACCAAAGTCTTCAGAAAACTCTAAGTTTTGGGAAGCTGTCAACTGAGATTTTGGTGACAGATACCAGTTTTCCACAATTCTAGGTTTTTTTGCTTGAAAGCTCAAATTTTATCATTGGCAACAAGCATAGCCAGTTGTTTTCCTTCTGGATTGTGTTCCTTTCATTCCGGAGTTTTCTTCCTAAAATACAGATCCTATCATGGTTGTTGGCAGCTGGACTCGATGACTTGGCCCCAGCCCCTAGCACTTTGACAGTTTCCAGCCTTGTTTCAAGCATCTACGTTAAAAAAAAAAAAAAAAAAGGCTTTAAAACACAACAAATTTACTGGGTTGGCCAAAAAGTTCGTTTGGGATGTTCCGTAACATCTTACTTTTTGGCCAACCTACTGTTGTTCCTCAGTTCTGCAGGTCAGAAGTCCAGAAGAGGTCTCACTGGGCTCAGGTCCAGGTGTTGGGAGGGTGTGTTCCTTTCTTAGGGCTTCTCTAGAGAATCCAGTTCCTTGCCTTTGTCGGCTTCTGGAGGCTGCCTGCCCCCTCCCCCATCCTTCAGGGACCCTGGGGAGTACATCAGACCCACCCCGGGAACGTCTCATCCAAGGTCAGCTGATGAGCACCTTCGTTCCTTCTGCAACCTCCCTGTCATGTAACCTAACGTAGTCACAAGTTCCCAGAGGTAGGATTTGGACATTTGGGGGTTGGGCGGCATTGTTCTGGCTGTCGTATTCTACCCTCTCCGTTTTTGTGTTCCGTTCCCGCTCTCTGCATGTAAGTTGGGTAACTTCATCCTCTGAAAAGCCCCAAATTGCAGAAACCTTTCCTGAGGTCTTCAGGTGGAGCCACCACTTTCTCTTCTGCTAAGACAGAGACTCGCGTGTGAGTCAGCTCCCACTTTGTGCCCAGCTCCCAGGAAGAATCTGTGTGTCCGTCTCCCCCTGGGCTGTGAACCTGGGCCTTAACTCATCTTCGTTTCTCTCACTGCCCTTGTGGTACTTGGCCCATGACAGACAAATGCCAGTATGTTGTTGGTTTTGGACATTTGATCGTGGGCTGTGTTTTAGAGGCTACTAAATGAATATTCGGTTTCTAACAAGTGACGTTACAGGTATGTGGGTGAGTGTCATGCTTAGGAGTTACCAAAGTACTTAGAGGTCAAGTGTCATGTTAGCTATTACAGCTCAGCATCAAATGGTTCGTGAGAAAAGTGTTTATTTACATAACGATAGAGCAGATGTGGCAAAATGTTAAATATTGGCAAATGTAGATAAAAAGTGTGTAAATATGTGCGTTAACTTTTATGTAGGTTTGGACATTTTCAAAGTAGGAAGTGGCAAAGACTGAAATATTAGCACAGGATGAATATACAAAAGGTGTTGGTGGGATGGAATGGTTGGCTGCAGCTGCTGGAAACCTGCTTTGCTGCATTGAAGTGATACAACTTGAGCTGTGGATGAGCATCTTCTCGTGAGCTTTTGGCTCAGCAATAATCCGCATCTGGGTTCACATCAGGTGCAAAGTCATACGCAGGAAGCTTAGCTAAAGCACTCCAGCTCCTGGGTGGGTGAGTGCATGAGCCTGTGTAGAGTAGGAACGCTGCAGTTGGGAAAACAGAGGACTTTATATGCCACTCGTCCAGGAGGTTCTTCCTGGATGCCCCTGTGAGGAGTGACCGTCACCGCCTTCATTCCTTCTGGGACTGCAGGCCGCTCCCCCGGCACGTGGCGACAGAGCACGCTCCGCGTCAGAGCAGTCTGTGGCCCATCTGAAGTCACGGCAGGTGGCTGCTCAGTGCCCGCGAGGGTGGTGTACTAGTGCTGTGTGTTCTGCACTGGTGCCCTGACACTGTGTGCTAGTGCCAGCAAGGACAGGAGAGTGGCCGATCACACAGGCTGGAGTCCCGCGTTTCCTGGAGGACGCAGCTGAGGCTTTCTGCCCCTGCTGACCTCGGTTCTCAATGCCAGCGTCAGGAGGGCGCTTGCTCCCCTGGCTGGCCCCTCGCAGGGCCGCGGAGCGTGCACAGCTCCACCTCGGTGTCCTGGATGTGTGGCCGTAGCCTGTCTGGAAGATGCTTTGCTGTCGTCCTTACTTAGATGTGACCGCACGTTTGTCGCGGTGGCGGGGTAGGACCCCTGGTTTGGAGGCCGTCTGGTCTGGTCTCCCATCCTCTCCCCAGCGCTGCTCCCCGCGTGCTGCTCCGTCCCCGTGGTGGGACCTCGTCTGCCTTCCTGATGCTGAGCTAAACGGAATCTTTCCTCCCTGCGATGGCCGCAGGCTTGGAGGTTCTGGGGTCAAAACAGATGGAGTCTAACGTCTCTTCCTCGCCTCCCAGGAGCCTGCAGCCCCGTCCCGTCCCTCCTGAGACGTCTTCGCTCCAGGACCCAGGGATCCTCGGGTGACAAGGTGACAGTCCTCACGTCACAGTCCAGGTACGGTCTGCCTGTCAGCACCCCGGCAGGAGAGTCTGCTCGTTTTTGCTGGAATGTTACTCATTTAGGGCTTTCACTGGCCGCTGGCCTTTTAAGTTAACTGATAACTAAGCCCTACGTTGTCTTTTTATTTATTTATTTATTTATTTTTATTCATTTTTGACTGTGTTGGGTCTTCATTTCTGTGCGAGGGCTTTCTCTAGTTGCAGCGAGCGGGGGCCACTCTTCATCGCGGTGCGCGGGCCCCTCACTATCTCTGCCTGTCTTGTTGCGGAGCACAGGCTCCAGACGCACAGGCTCAGTAGTTGTGGCTCACGGGCCCAGTTGCTCCGCGGCATGTGCGATCTTCCCGGACCAGGGCTCAAACCCGTGTCCCCTGCATCGGCAGGCAGACTCTCAACCACTGCGCCACCAGGGAAGCCCCCCTAAGTTGTCTTTTTAATGTCTCACTGCTGCGCCCATCCAGCTCTTCCGTCCCATCGACTCACCAGGAAAGGTTTGTCTTTTCACTCTAATGGGTTCTTGAATTCTTACCTGCACTTCTGCTTCGTACAGACCTCTTAACGTCCTGCGACAGCAAGGCCTTCGGTGCAGGGCTCCGTGGGGAGAGGATATCCCCTCACTCCGGGCGCCGCCTGGTCTGCAGCCCTTGGAGGGATTGTGCCCCGTGGGCGACCACAGAGCCTTGGCCATGATGCATCCGCTCTGTGTCTGCCTTTGACTCTGGGAGACTTTGCGGTTTCTCAAGGTCAAGGGCCAGTTCCACTTTCCATTCTGCTCCCAAGCTTCTCGTCTTGCTCCTGTGCCTCTCCTCTGCTTGTCACTCTTGTCCTTAAGCATTCTCCCGTGGCTCGTTCTTGGGTTTAGGTGCTATGACGACCTGCTGTAGGTCGGTGTACTTCAGGCCAGTCCTTGGAGCCCTGGAGTCCTGGGCAGGGGCGGGGCACAGGAGCAGGCATGGAGGGCGGGGAGAGTCAAGGCCAGCCAGGGGGCTGCTTATCCCCTTGTCCCTTTAAATAAGAGCGGGTCCAGTTTCACCTGATGCTTATATTTGGGTTTGGCATAGGATGTAGTTTGGGGGAAAAGGATTCTACTATAAAAATGCCGGAAAGCTGTTGCTCTGCTTATTTTTTGATTGAGAAAACAGGTTCGCTGAGTATGGAGACAGTCATTTTTGTCACTGTTTCATTTATCACAAGGTGTTTTCAGCTGTGTGTGTGTGTGTGTGTGTAAGTGTAACAGAACTGCACCTGACTACCCCCCCCCACCCTGCAATCTTCCAGTCGTTTGGGCCCGTTCATGTTCTTACTTCCGAGTATGGAGCCGTACTAAGAACGCACGCACGATCAGGATCAGCGGCCCTCTGAGTCCTGCATCAGGGGCTTGGTGGACGTGTAGCCGTGACCTTTGCCACATAGAGGCGCCTCTCGGGGACGGGCGGGGCTCCCCGGCTCCTCCTTCCGGAGAGGTCGATGCTCTGAGTGAGCACCTTGTTTACGAGGCTGTTGCAGCTTGTAAAGGTCAGAAGCAAAGGTTCCCGGGCGCACTTCCCCAAAGTGTCAGGTTAGGTCCGTGTAGCAGGGAAGTGGGAGCGCGTCCCATCGTGAGCCTTGAGTAGCCTCGTCTCTCCTTCTGCTTTTCAGCACCTGTTTAGTAGAAGTGCTTAAATGAGAGTTGTTCACGCTGCATTCCCCCTCCCCTCTGCTGCTCAGCCTCTTCTAGAGCCCCTTCCTCTGTTACCTGGTACCCAGGCTGCGGGGAGCGTTCACATTTGAGTGAAGTGCCTCAGGTTGCTGGCTTCTTGGGTCGGCAGGGCCGTGATGAGGTGTCTGGGGAAGCCCTGGACAGTTCCTGGTGCTCGGGCAGGTCCTGAACCGTGTCTAAATCAGGGGACTTCACAGCCCACCGGCCACACCGTGACGGCGCCCTTCCTGAGTGAAGAGACCAGGTGCCAGGTGGTGACGGAGGTGACGTGTCTCCGGAGGGCTCGGGTCTCTGCCGCCTGTTTGTGCTCTTTGGTTTGTTGTATTGTCTTCTCCTGCCAGGAGAGCAGGGAAGTTTGTTTTTACCCTACAGCACAGGGAAGGGAGAGGCATATAGTAGGTGTCCAGATAAATACTTGTTAGATGGATGGATGGATGGCTAATTTGGCTTTTTTCCAGGCTGCGAGCACCCTGAGAGCAGGGACAGCATATTGCTTATCTTTGTAGCTCCTGCAAGTCCTAAAAGAGAGGCACAGGGTAGAAACACCATTTTTTAAAAGTGAAATAATAGCCATTTAATGTACTCCATTCTTCCAGAAAGAGGAAATTACTTTCAAATCATTCCGCCTTAACCAAGAAAAAATAGTTTCAGGTGAATTAAAGGTTAACTCCATCATTGAAGCAGAGAAAGTTAAAGAAATGTTGGGCTCTGGTTTTTGGGTCCTTGAAGGTTTAAAGAGAAAGTGAATGCAGACTCACTTATTATCTCATGGCTGTTTGGACCATGGATTAGTCAGCTGTCACTGCACACACACCGCAGACTTAGGGGCCTAAAACATCTGTCTTCTCATGGTTTATCTGGTCGGGAGTCAGAGCATGGCTTAGCTAGTGAGGTGCTTGGAGCACCGCGAAGCTGCAGTCAAGCTGTGGACCAGGACTTGGTTCTCAGCTGAAGGCTCAACTTGGGGGTGGGATCTGTGTCCAAGCTTCCTTGGGTTGTTGGCCAGATCCATGTCCTCACGGTTTGGGGACTTAGGACCCCAGTCTCTTGCTGGCTGACTTGAATGCCACATTGACTGCTGCTTGGGTTTTCCCAATGTGGCCACTCACTTCCTCAAGCTGGTAAGACAGAGCCTTAAATAATGTCACATAATTGTGGGGTGACAGCCCTCCCTTGTACCAGGTTCTGCTGGTAGAAGCGAGCCCCAGCTCCCACCCCACTCCCGCTCCCACCAGGGGGAGGAGGTCACAGGCCACCATAGACACTGTCCACTGCAGATCACCTTTCCTTGCCCCTGAGAGGAGGGATTAAAAGTGCTCTCATCTGATATTCATTTTTGTGAAAAACTGTTTTGCTCCTTTCTTTCTTCCACAATGACCCATGGCTTTACATCTATTAAAGGATCACAACTCTACAGGATCCATTTATTCTCCCAACCCACGTCGGTGTCCTTGTGCGCTCACTGACCCCGCTGGGCAGTGGGCAGCTCCAGAGAGCTCGGATGCACTTCAGGAGCGTTTCGGGTTAAACTGCTTTTTGTGAGCTGCTTTGGAACCCAGTGGTGGCTTTGTCCCATTGTTGGTATAGGAAAATGTGACCCTGAGTCTCAGGTGACTGATGCGACTGTGAACTTCTAGAAAGAAGGCAGGCGCCCTCTTCGTGGGTCTTTCTGGGCAGTGGGGCATGTAGAGAGCATTATTTGGGGCATAAGTTGCAACTTCTATTTTCAGCCTTTAAGAATTCCTTAAAAACGATAGGAGAAGTCTGTGCTGTGTTTCCTCATTCTCTGATGATGTGGGTTCTAATTGTCATTAAGTGGGAACCAGAAGGGAGAATTTCAGGTAACTGCCGTCTGGACATTGAACGTTGGCTTATGGCGAGGCCCTGGGGTCACGTTCGGGTGACATTCTGGAGGGACAGCCTGTCCTTAAGGTTATTGCACTGGAGCGTCCATTACAGCAGAGCTGGGGGCTCTGCCTGTGACATATGGTGTACACACGGTCCATCCGACGTGCAGGAAAACAGCCCCTTCACACTCAGCGCCGCCGGCCAGCTCTGGTCTCGTGTCCAGCACTCTGGGCTGCTTCCTTCATCTCGGGCTCAGCCTAATCCTCTGGTCCACTCTCTCCTGGCCTTTGATCACTCGGTCCTGCATTCCGGTATTCACAGGCCCTCGTGCAACTGGCCGTTTGCTTCCGATGCCTGACAGTGACTTCAGCTAAACGGCATCGCGTTCTCTGTAAGGGAGGCGTTCTGTTACCACCCACTGGACGTGTCCTCTAAGTGTGTGACATGAGAGAAAACCTTGTGGCAGGAAAGTGCTGGATGGAAGACAGGTGAGGTGGAGAGCCACGAGGGAGGCCGTGGTGTTTCTTTCAAATTGTAAATGCTTTTCTCTTGGGGGTGAGTGTCTGAAGTTCTGGCCACCAGTGAAAGCAGGTTGCCAGTATGCCAGCAAGACCCATCATAAAACATGCATTTCCTACTAGGGGTTATTCCTGCAGGGCGCACCCCACCCCATGCAGATAATCCCCATGGTAACCAGGGTGTGGGTGCTGCGAATAGCTCAGGGCTCTGAGGGGAGAAAACAGGGACGGGGAACAAATGCTGGTACATATGAAAGAATATAGCATTTGCTTGCGCAAAGGGGCTTTATTAGTTGGATTAAAATATCCTGCTCAAAGGCGAACGTATCGATTTGCCACCCAGGTAAAGAAGGCCGTTACCCTTCTAGTCGGTCCTGCACAAGACCCAAGCAGCCCTCCCGGCGTTATGTTGCTGATGCCCGTCCTCTGCACGAAACTTTTACATCTCGAGAGTGAATCCCTCAGCTGCCCACCCGTGACTTTCCTAGGTGCACGGCCCTGGCCTGTCCAGCTCCCCACACCCCGGCCCAGCCTCACCTGTGCAGTCTGGCCAGGGTCACCTGCGGCGCAGTGGGCCTGAGCTTCGTCTCCCAGGCAGGTCAGGGTGTGACCTGCTGAAAGGTGGGAGGTGAACCCTAAAATTCATGTATGTCCCGCACAGCGCATAGCACAGAAACACGGATCTACACGTTTCTCTCTCCCAGCTTTTGAACGACCTATGAACCACTTCTTTTTTCGTTTTACCTAAACCTGTGCTGGCTTCTGGTGAGGAGGAAATGATCTCGTGTGTGCGTGTCTGGCGGGGAGCTGGTGTCATGTAGAGCAGTGCTGGTTTCCCGCGGACCCCAGCTCCCCAGGAGTCTCTTCTCCAGCTCAGTTTTGGGAAACTGTCCCTGATTTTTCACACCTTCTTTACTTTTGAACCAGTGCATTTTCTGGAAATTCCGAGTTTTTTCAGAGTTGCTTGTGACGGTGGGAAGACTGGGGGAAGAGAGGAAATTACAGGCGTTTGGGGATTAAGGTAGGCGCAGGTTTACGGGTAAATCGGTGTGCTGCCTGGGTGTGTTAGGGTTTGCTGGGTGAGTAACTGAGCACATGGAAGAATAACGGTCTGACTGTGCAGCGGAATTAGATCAGCCTGGCAGGAACCCCCTGCCTTGCTCTGGTTCCAGATGCCAGGGGTGTCCTGGGGCATTTTGAAAGAGGACGTTTCTAGAAGGAGTCACCGAAAACTCTAATTGACCTTTCAGGATGCCTTAGAGGCCTAGAGAATTGAAGAGGCAATGTTCTGAGAGTTAGTCTGAGTCCCGTCTTAGGGGAAATGTATTTAAGACATTTCTTTTCCATTTGAGATTGGAGAGCCAGTTTGGTAACGGTCGTCAAGGCCCAGGTGAAGTGCCCACGGTTCACACGCGCACGACCTGATGAAGCCTCCCCGCTCAGGACCGGGCCCCTGTGGGGCTCAGGTTCGTGGACCCTGCACTGGAGGGCCGAGGTGACGAGTCTCCCCCTGGACCCTCCCCCCAGAGTTTGTACGTCGCTCGGTTTCACGTCGCTGTGAACCAGGGAGAGAACTTTGTTTTCTTTACATCCCAGAGAATGAGTCTGGCTAAGGCATGTGTCAGAGGAGCTCGGAGCTCCTGACAGAACACGCATTTCTGTTGTAACGTGTTTCTGCACACAAAACCGGGCATGTGTCCTGATAAAGCATGGCCTCCCTAGTGATGGAAATGCCGTCCAGAGACATACTCTCTAATCACATCCTGCTGGTTTTAGAAGGAAACGTTTCTAGATCGTATCTGGTTTTCATGGAGAAGCACTTGCTGGATCTTCCACCGGCTGCTGGGCTCTTGTCATTCTTGGATTTGGGTAAACAATGTTGGAAAGGTTGAGTGTGGTTAAGTAGGCAGCATTCACAGTGTCTGGCAAGGTGTCAGTTCATGACTGCCTTGTGACGGGAACGCAGAGCTGCCGGGGAGTGTGTGCCCCCTGCTTCTGTGAGGCAGAGGTGACGGGTAGGTGCCGAGACTGGAAAAGGAAGACGCGGTGCTGACTCCGCGTCGGAGGATTTTCTTCTCAGTTAGTCATCTAGTCCTCACGAGCTCCTGCACAGGCAGGACCGCGGGGCCACCCCATCTTTCAGATGTGGAAACTGAGGCCCCAGCCACGCGGACTAGTTGAACACAAGGAACCTGAGCCTCACGAAGGCCCTGGGCAGAGGGGACAGGGACTCCAGTTGTCCCCACAGTGGAGCAGGGTGGGCTGGGGACGGGACACCCCCCATGACGGGAGGAGCTGCCGGGAACTATTTCAGGGCTTCATAGACCAGACTGTGTCGCTTGGGTCAGATTTTAACCCAACTAGCATCTTCTTGCCTGTGCATTCATTTAGAGAAACGGAACCGGACTCCTTGGTGAATCAGACCTTTAAATATCCAGCTAATAGGGTCTCCTGTGAGGGACAGACCTCGTTAGTCGTTGACGGTCACGCCGAGGGTGTGGCTAAGATGAGGGACAGAAAGACAGCCTGTGTCCTGTTAGTTTCCTGACTTCAAGTCAGCGATAGTACTGAGTGTGTGCTGTGGGCACTCTGCGTGTTAATGGTAAGCACTGCCGGGTGCCTCCTGCGTGCTGGGCGGGACAGAGGGTGACTAGATGGGGCCCTGCAGGTGGGACGTGTGGATGCTCAGCCCCACAGTGGGGCCGCTCCCCCTGGCCATTAGCTATGCCATCTGCCCCCCCCTTCTTTCTTACACAGCCTCTCTCCCCCCCAGCACACCCCCAGGACCCAGGAGATCCTAATTCAGGGAACAGCTCAAAGCTCTGGAGGCAGTAAGATGTGGGTCTGAGCCCCGACTCCATCTTTGATTGGCTTGCCTGCCCTCCACCAGGTGACCTGGGAGAACTGCACAGAAGCCACCTGATCTGTGGTGGGCCGGCATCGTTAGTTTAAAAACTGTCCCCATGGGACTCTGATGTACGGCCAGGGTTGGGAATGACTGAGTTCTAGCCTGCCTGGGTCCCCTTATTTCCAGAATGCAAAGCATTGCCTGCTGGGTATGGTGATGTGAGAATTAAATAAAATCATTTATGGAGAGGATCTTCCCTTTGGCTGGTGCCCCCAAAAGTTAGTTGTTACTGTTGTGTTTTGCTTTACGAAGTAACACATCTCACTGCCATAGATAACATGGCAAATACAGAAAAGAAGAAAGCGATGCACGATCTGGAAGACAGTCTCAGTTAATATCTTGGTATTTACACCCCACCTCCACTTAACCCTCATCGGGATCATACCATGTAGTTTTTAATTTGACGTTTTCCCACGGTACTAGAACTACTGAAAACACTTCACTGTCTGCACCCCGTCTGGTAGCAGATTTGCCCCTGGACGATCTCGCTTTAGGTCCCGAGCTGGTGCCACATCCTCGCTCTCAGCCTGGGATTGTTTGCTTGGGCCTCTGCAAGGCGTGATCATAGGTGATGGCACCGCTTCGGCCCCCGAGCCACACGGGGTTCCCTGCCCCTCAGTGGCTTGGTGCCTGGACCACAGGGGGCGCTGTGCCCATGGTCAGCGGTTCCAGTTCCCTGTGGCATCCCTGCGTTGGAATCTGCCCCTGGAAGCTGCTCTGCGGGGTGGGTGCGTGCCTGAGCTGGACCCCAGGGCCGCCCTCCTGGGCCTGGTGGCTGGGAGTTAGGACTGAGATGCAGAACATACCTGCCGTTGTTTACGGGACCGCAGAGGCCTCTGGCGCTTCCTGCAGTTAGTTGTGTTGAATCGGTAGGAAGGGTCAGCCCGGGGCAGGGGTCCTGGGGGCTGGCTTTCTGGTAAGGCCGAGGATGGTGGGCCTTGTGCCCCCCGTGCTGGTGGAGACCACATTACCTATTGGTTGTGGATTTCAGCCAAGCACAAAGTGTCTTCACTGGAAGCAGAGACAGGCCCAGGCGCCTTGCGGGCTTTAGGCCTCTGTCTTCGCTGGGTGGAGTGGACCTTTTCTTCCCCCTGGAGGTGGTGGTCTTTGAGACGGACTGTTACGCCTGGTCCCACACCCCTCTTCAGGAGCCCCATCACCCCTCGGCCCGGCCCTGACTCTGCTTCCTGGGCTGGGACCGGGTTTATGCTTTTCCCCTAAACCTGGCCGCGTCAGCACAGGGCATCTTAACAGCTGTGAGATCTGCGAATTCTGGAGGAATTCAGTTTTATCCTCAGCATCTCCGTGCTGCCTGGGGTCAGACAAGTGTAGATCTTGAGGGACTTTAAGAGAGAATCTGGATCCTGAAGTCACATCTCACTGGAGGCAGACAGGCTCCTGCTGCCCAGTGAGGACGTCGGGGTGTGAGCCAGCCCCTGTCACCCACGGCAGGCCTTCCCCGCTGTGTTGTCCCCTCCTCTCCCCACCAACCCCTGTGCTTTTAGTTCCCTTCCTTCCCTCCTTCCACGTGCCCACACGTTGGGTCTTCATCTGCATCAGCCAGTCCCCTCCACACCACACTTTGTTTTTGTTTTTGTTTTTTTTTTGCGGTACGCGGGCCTCTCACTGTTGTGGCCTCTCCCGTTGCGGAGCACAGGCTCCGGACGCGCAGGCTCAGCAGCCATGGCTCACGGGCCCAGCCGCTCCGCGGCATGTGGGATCTTCCCGGACCGGGGCACGAACCCGTGTCCCCTGCATCGGCAGGTGGACTCTCAACCACTGCGCCACCAGGGAAGCCCTTACACAGTTTTTTTTTTAACTTTAAGCTCTTGCACCTGGTGCTCCTGACATCTGGGGGATGTGAAGCTGGCTTGGAGAAGAACTTCCTTCAACTCAGATTTTGTTCCTTGCTGTGCGTCTCCGTTCCCACGATGGCCCACATCCCGAAATGCTCTGTGTTTGGGCCCCTTGGGCCACATCTGGTTGAGGGCCCTGTCGTGGGCCCTCTGTTCCCTTCCTTGTGGACCTTGCATGTGCTCTAGAGTCTTGGGGGCTCCTGGGGGGAGTCCCCCATGTGGCCGTAGGAGAGCTGAAGTGAGTTTGCTGACCCGTCTGCCCCGCGGTCTGTGTGTCCCGCAGGTGGGCGCCCTAGCAAGGACCTACTTTCTCTAGCCCGGGACACGTGTGGACCACAGTGCATCATTCTCCCGCAGGAATGGCAGAGTTTACTCTAGGTGGCTCCCATGTCTGGGACCGTTGTAAAGATCGCTTAAAGGAAAAGCACAAGTATGGGCAATAAAATTTCAACATTAAGACTTTCCCCAAAGGATTTATGACCTCAGTGTCTACTGCAGCCTATGTCTGACCTCTTCCCCTCCCTCCCATGAGCCATCAAGCAGACTTTTTCAGTGATGGGACTGTCATTACATTTGAGAGTAAAAAAAAAAAAAAAAAATCTCACATTTGCCCACCTTTGTCAGACACCTTGAAAACAGCATCTTTATCTCTGCAATCTGGACCCATTGGATCATTTTGCTCCTATTGTTATACAGTGATTACTAGAATAAAACTTGGAGTTAGAAATTCTATGGGAAAGGGGCAGATTGTCTTTGCTTTTCTGAGAGGATAACACATAAGGTAAGGGCTCCTTAATAATAAATGAATCGGGAGTAAGACAGATCTGAGGCTCTTGCTATTACAGGATTTCTGTCAAAAACTGAAATGAAAGTGTAGGTGTCGACTGTTGCACCAATTCCTCCCCACATGAGGGGCTAACGTAATTTCCAGATAATCCTTTCAAAGTATTTGGCGACTGTCTGCGTAAATCCCAGCAGCAGGAAGCCCTCATGACCCTGACGTTGCTGGTGTTGGCGTGGTTAGATGGGTTTTACATGGAGAAGTTTCATTTGGTCTCACTGCTGGCTGAGTGCCCACCTTAGGAGTCCAGGCGTGAATGTGAGTCGCGCCGTAATGTGTACAAAATGCTGCCAGGCGATGCCACCCGGAGAACAGTTTTTGCATGACTCCCAAGGAGACAGAAAGGACATTTCTTTAAAATAAACCCGAACAAGGTTAGCGAGCATCTCATTTTCTCCTACCCTGGAAAGCAGAAACAGACAGCGCACTCGTATTTTCCGCATTCTCAGCGCTAGGCCTCAGCAGCTGCGTTTCTGTCCCAGTGGCTTCCAAAGAAGTTGGGTTTGCCCTTTCCCCAGACAGCAGGGAGCACCGAGGAAGTAACCAAGGTGAAACTAATGGGCCCTCCTGGGCTCCCGTCCACTGGCACCCGGAGCGCTTCCCTCCGGCTCCTGTGAGGGAGGAACAGCCCAGGACCCTTCGTGAGAAACGGGGGCGCTGTGTCCCTGCTTAGAAGAAGTCTGCTGCCTCCCTGGAGTCTCGGTTTGTGGTCTCAACCAAGAAGTCCCTTTCACATATGGTTGAAAACCTGTGTCTAAAATCTGTATCTAAATTTACAGAATTCGATGCCCCGCCCCCTTTATTTTGAAGATGGTGCGGGGGCCCCCAGCGTTGGTCAGTGGGTTCTTGGAGAGGGTTTCCGCCTGTGCCGGTGATAGCACCCAGGGGCGTGTGGCACATGCACCGCAGCTGCGCATCCAGGGAGGTCATTCCAGCCTAAAGTGAGGTCACCGGGCTCTCGGGACAGTGTCCCCAGGCTCAAGTGTGCCCCTGGCCAGGCGTCCCAGTCGGGTCGCTCGGCAGCTCCTGCTTCTGCTCCAGACGGCAGCACATCTGAGAAAGGCGTGTGCGCTGTGGACCCAGCCCTTCCAAAGAGCCCAGGGCACAGTGTGTCTGGCCTTTCAGAGGAAGGCAGGTGCCTCCTGGGCCCTGGGGTTACTTTACTCTGTGAAGCTGAGGAAAGAAAATGCTATTTAACTGCATTGTCTTTGCTTTGCACTTGGTTTTGGGGAGAGAATCCGTCTGTCATGAACCAACAACAACCTCTAGGAGAGGACGCGAGCAGGTCAGCCCTCTCGCTAAACGTCAGTCCCGTTCACCAGCCAAGCTAGAAACAGTGCCGGCAACCGGGAGCTTTCACACTCCGCTTCCCGTGAAGGGTCCTGGCTTCTTAAAATACTCCCATCCCTCCCCAAAGTGATGCTGAGAAGTTGTGTACTGCATCCTCGCACATTCCCCTTCTGCTAAGGGCTGTGTTGAAATGGTGCATCTTCCCTTTTTACTTGTTATCCAAGCAGTGGTTTACTAAAGGCTTTGCTGTTGTTCACAGCCTGACTTGAATGAATCCAGGTAAATCCTGGGAGGAAGAAAGGGAAAGGCAGGACCAGGAGGACTCGCACCCTGGGCTCCCCGGGCAGCACTGGAGCCCCGATAGGTCCTCGCTGCCTGCCTTGCTGGGGCCCCTCAGGGCCCACTCCTGACCGAGCATCAGCAACTGGCCAGTGAGTGGCCGGAAGCACCCCGGGCACCGTTGCTCCTCTGCGTGTCTCCTGTCCTGTCCCTGCCCTCTCAGCTCTTATCAGCCCCTGTGCCTGTGATTTTCCTGCTCCACTGCTGTTGCACTAACAAGGTCTTCTTCCCTCATTTCCTCCCACTTCCTCCCCACCTCACTGACGGTGATAACATTTCCCCCCCACCTCACTGACGGTGATATCATTTCCCCCCCACCAACGCCAACGCCAGACCCAGATGTGGAGCCAGCACCACGTACCTTCTGAGCTCGTGACCCTGTTTGACACTTGGTGTCTGAGTTGTTTTCCCTTGTCTTTACGAGAAGATCGGATCGGATGAGTTTTATTGCCCACTCTAGCTAAAAAACTTTGAGTCTTGAGAAACTCTCTCTCTCCTCTTGGCCTCGCAGAGAGGACCAGCCACTGGTCCCTCTGTGACCAGGAGCTGGCCAGTGACATGACCCACGGGGGCCTGGCCTGAGGCTGGGAGGGGGGCGGGGCCCCAAGGGTGTGGGTGGGCGGTCCAGGGCGCCAGGTGGTTGGGTGTGGACTTGGCTGGACCTGCTGTCTCCATGTAGACGGTTTTGCTTTCCAGTGACTTGCTTACAGCAGAGGTAGGTCAGTAACTACCAATGGATCATAAAGATGAATTTTTAGTAGCCAAAAGTCATGGTGATAGTTTATCTCTGCACATGCTGTTGTCTGAAAACTATCTTAGCACACGTTTATAGATTTATAGAAAAGCCGTGAAGATAGTACAGAGAGTGCCCACGTGCCCCGCACCCGCTTTTCTCTCTGGTTAACATCTTACACTAGTGTGGTATTTTAGTTATGATTAACGACCCGATATTGATACAGCGGAAGTCCACGCTTTATTCAGATCGCCTTAGAGTTCCCTGCCGTCCTCCTTCTGTTCCGGGATCCCATCCCCTCCCACGTGACGTGTGGCGTCCTGTCTCCTTGGGCTCCCCCTGCTCGGGATGCTTCTCCGACCTTCCTTGTTTTGGGTGACTCCTGACGATTCGTCAGGTGTTTCGTAGAGAGTTCCTCACCTGTGATTTGTCTGATCTTTTTCGCAGGATTAGCCTGGGCTTATGGGTTTGGGGAGGAGGCTCTCAGAGGTAAAGGCCCTTCTTATCACATCATACGGTCAACTATAACTTGTCACTGTGGATGTCGACCTTGGCCACCTGGCCGGGGCCGTGTCTGTCAGCGTTTAAATCACTGTCCTGGGATGCTGACCTGGGATGCTGTTCACGGTGTGGGTGGCATCCTGGGAATCCCCTTGGGTGTGTCCCGTGTGAAAGTCGGAGGCCCGGAGCCATATGTGCATGGGGGCCCCCTCCTGGCATGTGTGATCAGGAGGGCATCACGTAGCACTTTGGGCCAACATTTTGGTCCAGAGGAGAAGTGCTTCCCCGAGTAGCGATGGTTACAAGGAGCCCTAACTTGTTAGTAATTCAACGCTTTTCTGCTCTGGACCTAACTCTGTGTTAAAGTGGAGACGGCTTGACCCCTGCCGTCTCAGAGGAGCCCAGGAAGGTCTCTAAAAGGCATTGTCATTGCTATTCAAGGCCTCTGGGTCCTAATAATTACATTAAAATGTGGTTTGGTTCTCTCTCCCCAGCAGCCCACTTGGGATGGCGTCCTGCTTTTCCTGGCAAATCGCCCGATTATTGAGGGCAGGAACGACATCCTTAATGTGCGCCTCTCGCGCTCTTTCTGCCCCTGGAAGGCTCTCGGTTAAGAACTGAAATCAGTGTGGAGGCTCAGAGACCAGAGTCCAGGCGGCCGGCGCGTTGGCCTCCGGGTGTTTCTCCCGCTGGTTAAGCCTGAGACCGGGAAGCCGTGGGTGGGTGTTGTGACCGCGGGTCGTGGAATCATGACGTGCGAGGCCTTAGCTGTAGATGACGACACGGGGACACCTCGCCATCCGTGCTGCGCTGAAGGGGGTTAATGGGGGAGAGCGGGGCGATGCTGAAACACACACCTTTGTTCTTTCTCTCGGCAGGTTTGAGCTGCAGGATGGGGTGCAAGGTGCTGGTGGGCATCGGGCAGCAGATGCTGCGGCGGAAGGTGGTGGACTGCAGCTGGGAGGAGAGCCGGCTGTCCCGCTGCCTCAACACGTTCGACCTGGTGGCGCTGGGGGTGGGCAGCACGCTGGGGGCCGGCGTCTACGTGCTGGCCGGGGCCGTGGCCCGGGAGGACGCGGGGCCCGCCATCGTCATCTCCTTCCTGGTGGCCGCGCTGGCCTCCGTGCTGGCCGGCCTCTGCTACGGCGAGTTTGGCGCTCGGGTCCCCAAGACGGGCTCGGCCTACCTCTACAGCTACGTCACCGTAGGCGAGCTCTGGGCCTTCATCACCGGCTGGAACCTCATCCTCTCCTACATCATCGGTAGGTCCAGGAGGCCCGGAGCCTGCCCCCTGCCGCCTCGGTTGTTCCCACCCCAGCCGTGGGCCGCGCCCCGCTTGGCTCCCTAGACACACAGAGCCTGGTGCCTCCCTGGCACCTGCGCCTCGCTGAACTGCTACACAGTTTCCCTTTTCCTCTAACGCAAGTCGGAGGCCACCCTCGGGCATCACTGCCCTTGCTTTTTAATGATCAAGTACATGGGACGACCTTAGTGGGGACAGGCCAGGCCAGCAAGGAGCCAGTCCTGTTCGCACGATAGACACAGGATCAGTAGGGTGTTTGTATCTAGTTTAAAAGGACGTAGTCTCTTTCAGTATTTTTTTCTGATTACTTGAGTAAATACATCCCTGATACAGAAAAATTTAGGAAATGTAGAAGAGTGCAAAGAAGAAAGTAGAAATTACCCACTCTGACAGCCTGGAGAAATTAATTCTCTTATTCATTCATTCTTCTAGCGAACGTTTATCAGGTACCTCCTCTGTGCCCGGCATCCCGCTCAACGTTAGACCCCGTGGAGGAACAGGGTGACCTCCGTTCATAGAGTTTAGGGATATTACATGGTTAATATTTCTGTGAACCTAAATGTATATTTTTCTGTCTAGTGTGTCTCTATACTGGTAAAACAATATATAGTGTATATTTTTCATAGCGTTAGTTATTTTTCCATAGTAATATTCTTATTTTTTTCTTTCTATAAGTTAGTTTATTTATTTATTTATTTATTTTTGGCTGCGTTGGGTCTTCATTGCTGTGCGCAGGCTTCAGTAGTTGTGTCATGCGGGCTCAGTAGTTGTTTTTTTTACGCAGGCTCAGTAGTTGTGGCTCGTGGGCTCTAGAGCACAGGCTCAGTAGTTGTGGTGCACGGGCTTAGTTGCTCCGCCGCATGTGGGATCTTCCTGGACCAGGGCTCGAACCCATTTCCCCTGCCTTGACAGGTGGATTCTTAACCACTGCGCCACCAGGGAAGCCCCATAGTAATATTCTTGATGATGTACCATTATATAGATTTATATACAGATAATTGATTGGGTGCCTTTGTGGGGTATTTAGATTGTTTCCAGCTGTGTTGTTGTTATAAATAGTAAATTACTTAATGTCTTTGGCATAAAAAACAAAAAGCTGTGCACTTTCCTTTAAAATGGTCTAAGAAGCAGAACGTCTGGGTCAGCGGGCCTGCGTATTTTCAAGGCCCGTGTGGCCTGTGGTCCTCCTGACGGCCAAGGGCCCCTTTTCCTCACGTCCTTGCCGACTCTGGACTTGGCATCAGCATTAAAGACAACCAACCAACCAACGAAAACACCAAAAACATAGTCTTTTCTGTTCGATAGGTTTCAGTGTTATTCTCTTTATGTTATTTGTATTTTGATTACAGCCGAAGCTGAGCACATCCACTTAAAAGAAACAAACGCCTGAATGTAAGAATAACTAAAGGATACGAATGGCCGGTCCGCAAACAGAAATAATACAAATGGCCACTAAATGTTCCAGTTCTGTTTTAGCTCTTTGTAGTAATATTGAAAAACCGGGGCGTGGGATGAGTTGAACCCCGCTGGCTTCCATGCCCGCCCTCTGGGAAGCCGTGTGTGGTGCTGGGCCTCCGCCTGGGCTCCACCAGGTTCCCTGGGTGACACCCTCCCTTTCTTTCCAGCACCTGCCGAGAGCTTACTCTTCTGGGTTGGAAAATAAAATTCCTAATCACGTTTTTCTCAGTGCAGCACTAAAAGTTGCAACCATACACGCCCTTACAAGCTGCAGCCTCTCAGTGCGAATGCAGCTATTTTAAAGGGGCCATTATGTTTCCAGAGGATTTACCTGCGAATAAAACAGAATGGTGAACGTGAAGCGCCTGCAGCTTCTGGACCCGCAGGTGACGACGGGGTCTTGGCCAGAGTGGTATTCTCTTGTGAGACGCACCCCCGTGCTACTGCAGGCGGTTCTCGGCCTCACCTCCTGAGCAAGGGCAGCTTCTCTATCAAATGTGTTTCTTTTAAAAGCCACGATTCAGAGGTGGGGAGGGATAGGCAGGCAGGAAAAGCTGGGCAGCCCTGTTGGTGGCGAGCTGGCCTCTGGGGCAGGAGAGGTAGTGACCTTTTTCTTCACTGGGTTGTGGCGTTAAAGGACAGAACTCATCATAGGCTGGCTACTCGGGATGAAGAAATGTGGTTTCCTTTTTGAGTTGTTGGAAAAACACTTAGCATGAGACCAGACGGTGAAATGGAGTGCTGCAGGTCACTCTGGCCAAGTTGTGTGGAAGATTCAGACCACAGTCACCAGCAAGGCCCCCTTTGAAGATAAAGAAACTCTTTGTGGATATTGGAACTTTAGCGACATTTCCCGAGAAGCATTGCTGGAAAAGCAGTGACGTCATTCAGATGAAAAGAGAGAGGGAGAGCAGTCAGCTGCTCTTGGCCTTGGAGGTGCTGGACGCCGCATCCGTTTGTGTTCCCGTCGGGCAGACCCTCGGGGCCACGGCCCGCGGCAGGTGTTGGCCGCCCGGGCCCAGAGCAGCAGAGGCAGGGGTGAGCAGGGACTCGGCTGCTGACGTGGAGCCAGCCCCGAGCCGCTGTCCTTAGTCCCCTGCAGCAGGAGGCAGGCCTGTCAGCTCTGCTGCTGGGGTCTTAGGGGAGCAGCTTCCTGAGGAACGTGGCCCCTGCTCACTGCAGCCCAGGAGTGGGTCGTGAAGTCGCCTGAATGGTTCGCCCTCAGGAGTTCTTGTCAGATGCGATCAAATAAGTAGCACTCAGTACTGTCAGAGCGCCGCTCTGTGCTCAGGGTAACGTTAGTTTGTTAGACTTTTATTGTCATTGACTTACGTGTACGTTCGCAACGCATGCTATGCACGTCGTATTGATTGTGATGGAAAACGGGTTTCTCTCCAGGCTCCACTTCTCGCGTCTCTGCAAACACTAACTGACCCTCACTTCTGAGGCAGCACGTCCCAGGGTCCGGCGGCTGCCGCTGGACCCCCGTGCGCCGGCCGCCATCCCTGCGCAAGTGCCGCCCGTGCCGGGCTTGGTGACAGGTGCTCCGTTAACTGTTTCCCTTCAGTTTCGTCTGACGGTGTGTTTCGTGGCAGGTACTTCGAGCGTAGCCAGAGCCTGGAGCGCAACATTTGACGAGCTGATCGGCAAACCCATCGGGGAGTTCTCGCGGACGCACATGGCCCTGAACGCGCCCGGGGTGCTGGCCGAAAACCCGGACATATTTGCCGTGATCATAATTCTCATCTTAACAGGTAAAGCCACACACCGGAAGGCACTGGGTTGGAGCGAGGGGTCCAAGGTGTAGGACAGGCTCCCATTAAGTTGCTTCCTTCCTTTTCTCTTTCTCCCATCCCCCCATTTTCTTCTCCTTTTTGTAATTGATACAGACATCTTTTTTGTCAAAATGGCTTCTTAGAGATTCACGTAGGATTGACCTCTTGAATTGGTCGAGTTACGTGTCATTTAATTAAAAGAGAATCTCAGGTGTTTGCGTAACTGTTTGTGGAATAAGATCTTGTTAATGCTGCAGGCTTTTTGATACAGAAATATAAATTCTTTGGAGTCAGCGGATGACTACTTGGAAAAGGAAAGTTGGCGTTTGTCAGCCAGGGCGACGTGGAGGAATGAGGGCCTCAGTGTTGGCGAAGGCTCGGGTGGTTTACACCCAACGGCCGGCAAAACACCCTTTAAATAAATAAGCTTCACCAGGAAGTTGCTGGTACAGAATTTTAAAATCGCAGACATGGCTTGAACACAGCTGATGGCAGCTTCTTAGTGACACTTACCCGAGCCTCAGCCACTAGGATGGGAGTTTTGTTTATATAAACATTAAGCTGAAATGCAGATAAATTCTCCTTTGAGGTTAGAAAATCTTGGATGGGTTTTAAAAACAACGTGCCGTATTTTACGCACCACATAATTGAAATCATTCTGCACAGGCCAGTCTCAGCAGTATTTCTGGTCCAGCTGGCAGGAACATGTATCAGAAATTAAGTCTGCATGAGTGAGATTTTCATAAACACGAGAGGGAGGGACGCTGAAGAACAGACACGGCGGAGAAGTGTTCCCTGTGATGAATTGCTCGATTCTGTCCTAATGCCTGTTTTTCAGAATTCAGTCTATTACATAGAGCGTCTTGTTTTAAAACGTATGAGAGACCTACACGGCAGGGCAGTAGTTTCCAATCAGGTCGGTGGTCACGTGTCACCAGGCACCCTCCCTGCCTCTCTTCTTGCCCAGCCGAGAGTTCACTACAGAAGCGTGCCCTGCGGCAGTGCTGTCACGTGGCTCCCGTGGGTTTTTATCATTCGGTGTCTTTTTTTTTTTTTTTTTTTTTTTTTTTTTTTTTGTGGTACGCGGGCCTCTCACCGTTGTGGCCTCTCCCGCTGCGGAGCACAGGCTCCGGACGCGCAGGCCCAGCAGCCACGGCTCACGGGCCCAGCCGCTCCGCGGCACATGGGATCCTCCCAGACCGGGGCACGAACCCGTATCCCCTGCATCGGCAGGCGGACCCTCAACCACTGCGCCACCAGGGAGGCCCATTCGGTGTCTTTATCCTGAGTTTACAAGCTGGCACTAGTCTAGCTTATACATTGTTCTTCGTGCGCTGAGTCCCAGGAGGACCCGTACGTGGCAGGGGTCCCACAGCCCAGGTGGCTGTCACTGCTAGCACCCCGTAGCAGTGAGTGCATGACTCCTTTTCTGGAAAACTCTCACCCTCCCGAGAAACTGAGCAAAGTGTCTCTTGGAGGAAATGAAATCCTGCCCCCGAGGGTGGCTCTCGGGGATGGAGGTTCAGGAAGAGGGAGGGCCTTGCTCTCGGGGGCCGTTGGCTGACACGTCGCTGCCTCTGCTGTTCCTGGTGCCCCTGGCCTGGCGTCTCAAGTCCAGAGGGGATCTGGAAGGCCAGCCTTGATGGCTTTGTTCAGCACCCCCTCAGATCTTGGTTATTTTGATCCCTGCCTCTAGAATGAGAATTAATTCAGTCCCATTTCCTCTTTGGAGGTCTGACGCTGCTTGGATTCTGTTTAAGTCACCCTCTCGTCCCCGTCCCCGTCCCCATCCCAGAAGGACTTGCCTGGTACGAGGTTAACGCTGAGAGAGAGTTTCTGTTGATGCACTTTCACAGGACTTTTAACTCTGGGCGTGAAAGAGTCAGCCATGGTCAACAAAATATTCACGTGTATCAATGTTCTGGTCCTGGGCTTCATCATGGTGTCGGGATTTGTGAAAGGATCAATTAAAAACTGGCAGCTCACGGAGGAGGATTTCCAGAACACATCTGATCACCTCTGCCTGAACAAGTGAGTGTGGCTCTGTCTCTGGGTGCGTGACAGGCATGAGGTTGGTGATGCCGTCGGCTGTGACAATACGAGTCTTTTTTTAAGTGTAATTTGAACTAGTATGTTTTGTTATTATTTAATTGGTTTTTTTGCAGTCAAGTAGCTGAGGGTGTTTTATTTGTTTGAAGTTTGGGTTACGTTTTCTTTCCTTGTACTTGACTGCACACTGTATGACTAAGGAAGATGTTGGGGAAACAGCATCTTCGTTCTAATTCCAAAATTGTGCATGGTTGAGGATCACTGTCAGACTCACTCAGGAATCCCTCTTCCCTCATACTCTGTTTCATGACCAAGCTCTGAATTTTGTTTTCAGAAAAGATTTTCTCTGCAGCACCATGGTGATAACCATTTTTTAAATTTTGAAATGACTTCCTATTTAATAACCTAGAACAAAGAAGAAATATGTGGAACTTTTATCACAGGCCTTTATCAGAGGTTTTCAGAATTACTGAAGTATCAGAATGTGATTATAATAATCTCTTTCACTCGCACTCAGCTTGTGCTGCGTCAGCCCTGAGAGACCGTGGCCCCGTCTCCCTTCCGTAACTGGGGCTCAGGACACCCAGGGCTGGAGGCAGGTGCCTGGCCAGCTCCCCAGGCTTCTAGGTGCACCCTTACCGACAGGCTCATCTTATCCAGGAAACAAAAGCCAAACATCGAAACGGGCCTTTCTGATCTTTTTTTGTCAGATTTTTGGGTAAATTTTAGGGTCCTAGGATGGAGAGTGGGGAGTTTTCATTTTGTATACAATTCTGTTTTAATTATGGCTAAAGGTTAAACTGCTCCGATGAAGAGACCTTCCTAAAAGTGCAGAGGCTTTCAAATGATGTCTCAGGTCCTGGAATGAACAGTCGGGGGGGCTGGCCAGCGAGACCACACACTGGCTTTCAGGAACCTGATCATCCGCCTGGCTGTCCCGTCAGCCTTGAGGACGCCGTCCTCGTGCGCCTGGTTGCATCTGGGCTGTGGGCACAGGCATGGCCCGGCTCTCGCACAAGGGGACAGAGTGTGAAGACAGCGCACTCAGATCCGGAAGACCTGTCCCCACCCGCACGGGCACCCGGTGGCGCTGTTCACTTGGCGCACGGGAGGCAGGGGCGGCTTAACACATGCGTTTCTCCACCGAAACAGTTCACCCTTTCTAACCGCGGCACCTCTGGAAATGCTTGTTTTCAGACATGAGCCGCTGGTAAACGTGCAAGACTGCATTTTGGTCCCGGGCGGGCGGGGACCGCTGCGCCTGGCGGGCAGCTGAGCGATGCTCTGAGGGTCCCGGGGGAGAGGCTGCGGTCGCTGGTTCCCCCCCTTCCTGACGGGCACCCTGCCTTGCGGTCCCTGCCTCGCACAAATCAGTATTTAGCCGGGGCATCTGGAAAGTGCTTGGTGGCCCCTTGCAGCCCTGGCCATGAAAAGCAGGGAGGCCTGTCGCCCAGGAGTGTGGTGGCTGTGACAGCTGTCCCAGGACCGTTCACCACGGGTGGGGGGCCCGGCCGCAGCGGGGACAGCTGGATGGCTCCTGTTGGGGACCACGGAGCGGGCGCTGGCCTCTTGACTGTGGCTCTCTCTTCCAGTGACACGGAGGTGGGGAAACCTGGTGTCGGGGGGTTCATGCCCTTCGGGGTCTCCGGTGTCCTGTCGGGGGCAGCCACCTGCTTCTACGCGTTCGTGGGCTTTGACTGCATCGCCACCACAGGTACGCCCGCCCCCCTCGGCCCACCCGGGCCCACCCGGCCAGGTCGCTGCTCCCCTTCCCGGGCGCGTGCGTGCCCGTCGCCGCTCTCTCCCTCCTGAGTACCGTGTGCGTTGGCACCGTCCTGCTAATCTTCCGCTTCATCACTCCCCGAGCGGCAGGCCCGACGGGAAGTGGCATCCTGAACGAGACCGCCGGTCCCCTGCGGGCCGGGAGGATGGCACCGTACATAGCTGCAGCTGATTGCAGACCTGTGCGCCCTCCGGGAGAAACAGGGCCGCTAAAAACACCGTCGTCCTGGTGACTGAACAGGCTGGGCTCCCGGGCCTCCCGCGTGTTCTCTGCTAAAGGCAGCGAGTCTTCCTTGCCGGCCATCAGTGTAAAGGCCGAGAACACTGTCCCTGGGCTTGTGGGTGTCGTGGTCTGTGGTGCTGGGGGAAGGCCCTGGTCCCCACAGGGCCACGTGCCATGGGGTGGTCCCGAGCCCCCCTGGCTGACCCCTTGCTCCTTCCAGGGGAGGAGGTCAAGAACCCCCAGAAGGCCATCCCCGTGGGCATCGTCGCGTCCCTCCTGATCTGCTTCGTCGCCTACTTCGGGGTGTCGGCCGCCCTCACGCTCATGATGCCGTACTTCTGCCTGGACAAGGACAGCCCCCTGCCAGACGCCTTCAAGCACGTGGGCTGGGAGGGCGCCAAGTACGCAGTGGCCATCGGCTCCCTCTGTGCCCTTTCCACCAGGTGAGGAAGCGGAAACTCTCGGGAAGGCGGGTTTGCTGTGAATATTCCTCTCGTCCCTTGAAATAGAGCCGAACCCCAGCCCTGATCGTGTGGCTTCTCCCCTTGTGCTGCTGTCCGTCACCCCAAGGGCTGTTTATGTTACTGACATTTCATCTCGAAGAACCTGAAGCCCACATTTTAGCGCTATCTACTCAGCAAGGTCCTGGTTCTCTGTCCCCATCTGTGGCCACTGGACCAGGCCGCCTCTGTGAACACTGTCTTTTGGCCCTTAGTTTGGCCATAAAGCAGAGACTACCTTGAAAAGGGGAGCACATGCCTTTTAATGAGAAACACTTTGATGTTTTCTGCTGGCCTGGACACACAGGAAGTATTTGCTAAAAACTGATTGACCACAGAGCAATCCTCATGAAATGCAGCGATGCTTTTATTTTCTGTTTGATTCAGCTAGAAATAATCACGGGAATAAATACAAAATTTCTCTTGCGTAAAACTATGTCTAGCTGCCACGCTAGTTTACATTACACATCTCCCGTTCCTGTTAGACTCTGCAGTGAGTGCTTTTCCGGGGGTTGGTGTGTTGGGTCCCTGTCTTTTAGGCACGGGCTTCACCGTTGGGAGACAGCTCCCTCTCCTCAGTGGTGAACACGCATGCCACGTTACGGTGCCTTTATTCCCAGGAGATATTTTACGGATGCATTTTGCTTTTCCTCCCATCTAGCCTTTTAGGGTCCATGTTTCCCATGCCTCGAGTTATCTATGCCATGGCTGAAGATGGGCTGCTGTTTAAATTTTTGGCCCAGATCAACGATAGGACCAAAACACCAATAATCGCCACGTTAACCTCAGGTGCCATTGCTGGTAAGAACTGGAATTTCATGTGCCAGTATTTTAACAGTGGAGTTATTATCCCCCAGGGAAATATCTTGAATTGTGCTGGTCTGAGAGACGTTGTAACTGGTTTTTTTTAACTTTGGGTTTTTACTCTTGTACGTGGTTTATTTCAAGGTAACTAAGTGCCTTTTTGACAAAAGGCAGAAGCCAGTTTTACAGAGGATGTGATGGAATTCTCAAACAATTTGTATTTTTAAATTATTATCGTTTCATTGGACAGAGCTTAGAATACACGCTGTTCCTTCAAAGCCCGGTGTCTTTCCCCTTTTCTGAATGTCCCTGAGCAGACCTTGGTGGGATGACATTTTACACAGTACAAGCCAAGTGACTTTTTGTTGGTACTGGAAATTCACCATCCGTGTGTCTTAGCTTGTGAATTCTCTGGAAAGTGAGAATCCCTTATGATCGATGCTTTATAAAACGTGTCACCTATTCCCCAGGGGACATTGAGGGTGTGGCTGGTGAAGCCATTCGCCCTGAGTTTATAAACAATGGCAGGTCCAGAGGAGGCTGATTTGACCGCATATCGGGTCCCTCGCCAAGAGGACAGTTCCGAGAGGTGAGAGCCGGGGGCTAGAGAACCCTTGGAGCTCTGTGTGTGCCATGAAAGCCATGGCAGCCCCGCAAGGAGACTGTGCTTTTTTTTTACGTTTCCTCCTTGAATTGCGTTTCATAGCCCAGGAGGCAGGTGCACACAGATGAGAAGCGGAGGCTCAGAGAGGTAAAGTGAGGCTGCTCTTGCCCGGTGAGTGCAGAGCTTGCCTCTTGGTTCCTGGTTTGTTTTGGGGCCAAACTGGCTGGTTCCTTCCAGCCCACGAGGAGAGCAGTGGGTCTTCTTGGTAAATGATGACACGTGATACCAGTCACAGTTGTACCACGGGAACTTGTCAAATAGCCTTGGGTGAGGCGTATGACCATCTTAAAGAGTGAACTGTTGTTAGTAGCATTTACGCCCTTAGCAAAGTGTGCTTATAGTTTTTTGGATTAATATTATATAATGAAGGAAAGCCAATTTTTCTTATTTTACACATTTGGTATGTGAGTCTGCATTCTTGAGGGTGATGGCAGTGGGGAGATTAAGGGGCACCATGTGTCAAAATGTGGCCAGTATGTTTAAGGGATTAAGGGATTGGAAATAGTGTTTTTTCAGTATTTACTTGTAATTTGATTGTATTGAAGACTGGCCTTAATTTCCTTCCTGTGCTGATTAAGGGACATCGAACTATAATCTTTAAAGTGACTGTAGAGTACTCACATCGCCAAACCAAGGGTTTGCTTTTTCTTTTCGTTTGGCAGAGGTGGTAAATAAGTATTTCGTTTTCTAAAATCACCTCACATGGAAGAAGTTTGGCTCGAGTTCCTCGGAGTGGGAACGTAGGCATTTGTCGCACACACAGGGGTATCCTCTTCTAATTATCCAGAAGGGACTCACTGCTCTTTAATTCTGTTTTCTAGCCTCAATTTGAATTTGTTTTAGTTGCTGTGGTCTGTGTGGGCTTGAGAAATATTTGTGGAAAAGTTACGGCTTAGTGTTTATGTTTCAACTTGTGTTGATTGCGTGTGATTTGAAAATATCCCAAAGTAGATCCAGCCAAGTTATTTTTTAAATGGGAAACTTGACACATATACCCACATAGACATGCATACTCTCATAAAAATCTACAAAAGATTTTCAAAGAAGCATGAATGTTTTGTTTTGCTTGACGTGGGGTCATGGTGAAGGGACTGTATTGTCTGGGAATAACACTGCTTTCCATGCGCACCTTCTGGGTTAGAATCCTCTGTTGAGGGCAGTGGACTTGCCCCCAGCCGCCTCCTCATCACTGTTGCCTGTTGATGCAAGTCTCTGGTGAATGCTTGGGGAGGCCAGCGGCTGTCTGGTCTGCCTTGTTCAATGGCACATACCTAGCACCCAATGACTGGCATGCTCACGAGTGCCATTAGATGAGGGATGAGGGATGAATGGGTGGATGATGGAAGGATGGATGGATGATGGACGGGTGGATGATAGGTGGGTGGAGGATGGATGGATGATGGATGGATGGATGATGGGTAGATGATGGATGGGTGGGTGGATGGACGGATGGATGGATGATGGATTATGGATGGGTAGATGATGGATGATTGATGGATGATGGGTGGATGGTGGATGGCTGGATGATGGAGGGATGGATGATGTATGGGTAGTTGATGGGTAGATGATGGATGGATGGATGGTGGATGGGAGGTGTATGGGTGCGTGGTGTATGGGGGGATGGATAGATATACACGTCTGTCTATGCGTCTGCGTGGTGTAGGGGAAGACATACCATAAGAAGCTAGCTCAGAGCCTGACTCTTCCACTTAATAGCTGTGTGACCTTAGGTAAGTCTCTCAACATGTCTGAACTTCACTTTCTCCATTTGTAGTGTAGGGATGGCTGGCCAAATTGCCATGAGGGTCAAAAAGGATCATGTTGATAAAAGTACTCTCCTTATAAATGTTAATTATTATTACTGTCTGTTGAGAGCTGCGTATATGGTTAATCCTGAGCTTTTCTCCCCTTTAAGCAAAGTCACAGTGGTTTTCCATGGAAAGGGCCGGGGAGAGCAAGGGGGAAAGCAGAAGCAGCACCCCTCACACAGCCTGGGTCGCAGGTGGGTTGTGGTTCTGGCTGGCTGTGGAGGGCCATGCTCGGTCCTGACGTTCGTTTCCCCCCCAGGTGTGATGGCCTTCCTCTTCGACCTGAAGGACCTGGTGGATCTCATGTCCATCGGCACTCTCCTGGCCTACTCTTTGGTGGCCGCCTGTGTGTTGGTCTTACGGTAGGTGTGGCTTTCTGGGTCCCAGGACAGAGACGCCTGCCAGCCTTCTTTTTGGCAGTTTGTGTCAGTGGTTTATACAGTGTAAACTTCAGGCTGCGGACAGCTCCTTTGGGACCCGCCTGGGAGAGGGTGGCATCTGGTGGTTGAAAGCCTGGCTACAGAGAATATCCCTGAAGAGTCCGGGGTGGCCCCACCTGTCTCTCTCATGGGCCCTGATTCTTCTGGCTAGATGTTGGGAGGGTAGAGACAGGTTATCAACCCGACTGTTGGGCCTGGATCCTTGGATCAGAATTTTTGAAGGCTTAGGGTAACGATTTCAGTTTGGTCCAGGTTCTGGGACAGAGAGGACTGGGGTCGGGCCCTGGTGGGAACCGGGAGAATCCAAGACCTGTGAAACGTGGGTCAGTGTGATGCTTCCGTGGCTGCAGTGCACCGGCCCCAGAGTGAGTGAGTGCCGTTACAGGTCCTGGAGTAGCCAACCATGTTCAGGAAAACTCTCCCGGTTCTGGCTTGGAGTCCTGTCTGGACTGGGCCAGCCCCGTGGAGGGCCCTAATAAAGCAGTTCTGGGCCAAGGCTTGGTGTCCTGGGGTCCTCCGCTGCCACGGTGCCCCTCTTTTCAAGCACACCCCTGCTGCAGTTTTCCTTTGCTCTGGGAGACAGGGCTCTGCTGCCTCACTCCCAGGAACGACCCCAGGTAAGGGTACATGATGAGAACAGATACTCGTGGAGATGCTCAGTGTGGTCACCTGGGGAGGGCCCCCCACTTCCTCAGGGGTTTATACTTGCCAGGCCGTTGATTCCATCCCTAACGTGCTCTACAGCTGATTACCTGGCTTGAGCCTCAGTAGTGGTTCTGGAGAGTCAGCTAGAGCTAGTTTGCTAGTTTCCGACCACTTCTTCCTTCCCAAGAGCTCAGTGCTAAAATGTGAGTTCCACTCCACTGTCTTAACTGACCGAATGGTATTGTATGAGTGAGTCAGTGAAAAAAGTGGTTAAATATCTTTATATTCGCTGTTAGATTATATGCAGAATAATTCATAGATCACTCCGTTTTGCAAAGCGGGTAGGAAAGATCCGACCTTTGTTCATCTTGGCTGGGAAGATAAGGAGCCTCATTTAAAATGAGTGTTTTTCACTTGCAGGTGGCTTGTGTCTTGGAAATCATGCCACAGGCTTGGTCCTTCACCCAGCTCTATATTTATTCCAAGGCACTTGGAGTTTTAAAATAAATTGATCCAATTAAGTCTTGCAAACACAGTCTCTCAAATTCTTCAGACTGCAGACACAGTTCTCTGGCTCTCTGCACCAGATAGGGTCCTAACGTAACTGCTTTCTATTTCTGTCTGTGCTGTTAGCCCCCTACAGCCATAGTTTTGTTGGAAGTGGCCTAATATCTTAAGCATCCAAGGGCCAGTGCTACTTTTCAGAGCAAGAGAAACTCTCGGGACCTTCCTCTGGGCTGGTTCATGGTGGAGGTCAAGTTGCCTCATAACAGAGACACCAAGGAGGGTGTTGCCCAGAGAGGTGGGAGCAGAAGGTGAGGCCTGGGTCTCCTGCTCTGTTTCTCTTTGCTGGAAAACGTATCGTTCTGATCATCCTCTTCCCGTTTCATGCCTTGTGTCCTGGGCAGCTTACCTTTGAAGGCTTACTAAGAACTTGAGTTAGCGTGTGTCCTTTTGCTTATTAATTAAAGCACATTACGATGGTCAAGCAAACTGCTGCTTTACAGGTATCAACCAGAGCAGCCTAACATGGTATACCAGATGGCCAGGACTAGTGACGAACTCGATCCAGTCTACCAGAACGAGTTGGTGAGCACCAGCGATTCCCAGATGGGCTTTTTACCAGAAGCAGAAACGTTTTCTCTGAAAACCGTACTCTCACCCAAAAATACAGAGCCTTCCAAATTCTCTGGGCTAATTGTGAACGTCTCAACCAGCCTCATCGGTAAGAGCCTGTCCTTCCCTGTGCGCTGTTTGGGGTCTTGCTTATCCACAGGGGTGGGCAAGAGCCGGACTTGCCCTGGACCGTGACGTCAGTTATTCCATCCTAATTGGGGTTGGTGCCTGCAGAAACGGAGCCTCCCTCTCCATGGGTTTTGGGGGGAACTGAGGATATCTGCGTGTGGGAACTTGGGAAATGACTGAAGTGCGTTTCTCTCTCTCCCTCTTAGCCCTGCTGGTCATCACCTTCTGCATGGTGGCTGTGCTTGGCAACGGGGCCCTGGTAAATGGGGAGTTGTGGGCAGTCTTCGTGCTCATGGGCTCCGCCTTCCTCTGCTGTGTGGTCACAGCCATCATCTGGCGGCAGCCCGAGAGCAAGACCAAGCTCTCCTTCAAGGTGAGCGGCTCGGCCTGACCGGGCTGGAGGGAACCCCCCGGGAGGCTGTGCGCCTGGCACTCCTGCCGGGAGGCCGCCCTGCCTACCTGGGCTCTGCGAGGCCTGGGTGGGCAGAGGGAGGTGCTCGCTGGCCGGCCTCGGGGGACGTGAGCCTGGGGCTCCCAGGCACAGACGGCGCCGCTGAGAGAGGCCGGGCCCTGGCCCTCAGGTGGGGTAGCGCCCTGCGTTCTCTGGGCTTCTCATAAGTGAACGTTTGCCCTGGTGGGTCGCATGTCATCACCAAGCCTTGGGGATGACCAGGGCTTCTGCATTTTTAGATTCCACACACATAATAAGGTAGTTCAGTCTTAGAAATAAAGCAGAAGCCCCTCTTCCGGCCCCTTCAGGGGGAAGAGCAAGAGGGGAAGTTAGACGAGAGCTCACTTTGGCGATTAGTAGCGTAGAACAAGCTCCCACCTACTAGGATTTGCCTGCGGGGGTGTATTGGGGGGTGCTTGGGGTATGGGGTGTGCGCTGGGGGGATAGGAGTGTGTGCTGGGGAGACGGGGTGTGGGTACGGGACTGGGGACTGGCACTCAGCCCCTCCCCACGGAGACCTGGCCGTCCGTGTCAGCCTCGGGTGCGCTCTTCTCTTGGGTAGTTTGGCTAAATGACTCGAGCAGACGCCGTCCGTCCCGCGCTCTCCATGGCGTCCGGCCTGACGCTCCGCCTCCCTCCTGTCTCTGCAGGTGCCCTGCCTGCCGGTCCTTCCCGTCCTGAGCATCTTTGTGAACGTCTATCTCATGATGCAGTTGGACCAAGGCACATGGGTCCGGTTTGCAGTGTGGATGCTGATAGGTACGTGAGTTGTGGGTTTCGAGGTGACCGGCACGTGATGTCCCAGCGACTCCTGGAGGCCCCCAGCCCCGCCAGCCTGTGCTGAGCTGCTCGTTCGTCCTCCCTGCTACGGGCTGGATGGCTTGTGCCCTCCAGCCGCCCCCGCTTCAGATTTCAAAACACAGCGAAAACACGCGTAGTCAGCGGTTTCCTCTCTGACAGTGAGGAACTCCTGGTAGGCTGTGGGCCCTCCCCTCCCTTTTAGATAACTTTAAAGCCTTTGTCTGAACTAGTTACCTCGGGCCAGAGCTTGACTTTCTCAGAACGAGCCCGTGAGTCTGCTGTCCATCCCAAACAGTGGGCTGCGGGGACTGGCTGGGCCTGTGGGAAGCAAGGGGTCACCCTTTGGGTGCTGGCCCCATTTAGCACCGACCGTGGCCCCTCTCTGGGCCTCTGACAGCAGGCCCTGCAGAGATGGACCCGGGTTCCTTGTGTAGTGTCGGAGGCCGGGGGCCGATGCCCGGGAGACTGGCCTTGACCGGTCCGGGCCACTGACTAGAGCAGTGACCTCCAGGCCATGTTGCGGCCAAACCTCCCAGCCCCAGTGACCGCAGGAGTGGAGGTGGCAGAGGTGGAGGATGCCCGCTTCCGAGCATCCCCGACACGCTCCTGGGTTCCAGGGCTTTTGGTGGCTGGGTCCTTCCTTGTTCAAGGCCTGCTCTCCTGTGTCACTGGCACAAAGGTGGCCCCGGGGGGGCGGGATAGTTAGGGGCACGGACCTCTGTGGCCCCTGACACTCACTAGAATGACTAAATTCACGGGTTGCATGCAGTCCCGGGCGACCTGAATGTCTAAGTCACTGAGGTAGGGAGAACGAGGGCTGTACAGACGGCGCGAAGAGCCTGGGGAGCCCTGGCGCCCTTGGAAGTCCACGGTGGCGGGGACAGCGTGACTTCTGCAGGGTCTGTCCTGGCCCCCCCCAGCGGCCGCGGGGCACCCCGCCAGCTGGGCAGTGGATGAGGCTGCGGAACCAGCGCCCACCCCCGCCCCTGGGGCCCCGAGCCCAGCCCCTCGCCCGGCCTGAGGCCGCCCAGAAGGACGCGCCTTTGCCGAGCGTAGAGGCGACCCTGCTCGATGAGTCGCGCCCTCCTCCACGGGGGCCCCGCATGGGGCCGCCACCCATGGAGGCCTCACGGCGGGGCCGCCTGCAGAGGCTGCTGCGGGGACTGCTTCCCGGGACCCGACGGTGCCCGCTCACACCTGCTCTCTGCCCTCGGCCCGCAGGCTTCCTCATCTACTTTGGCTACGGCCTCTGGCACAGCGAGGTGGCGTCCCTGGCCGCCGACCCAGCAGGGACTCCTGACGGTCACTCGGACCATTGCAAGTGACGCACAGCCCTGCCCCCACGGCCCCGGCAGCACCTCGCTCCCCCCCCGCGCATGCACGGGACCCGCCCGCACCCACAGAGCACAGTGCCGCGACGGAGCGGCCCGCGGCCCGCGTGTCCTGCTCAGGCCGGCTCGCTGGGCCCATCACCTGGCACCTCCCAGCTGGGGCCACGGGGCCGAGGCTGCCCACCTGCCTCTGAGCCTGTCTCTGAGCGAGACAGCAGCCTATCTCCTCGCCGGCCGGGCACCCCTGCTGCTGCGGCCTTGGGCAGAATGGAGGTCACCTCCTCTCGTCACCTGAGCGGTCCGGCCTCCCTTCCAGGGACTGTGCTGGACACTCCAGTCCCCGCCTCCCCGCCCAGCCCTGAACAGTCGCCCCAGATGCCAGCCGAGCACCACGACACGGTCTGTCCCCAGCTGAGCCCCACGGGGCCGCCCCAAGCCTGAGGACAGCGGTTTAGTTTACTTAGGAAGGAAAACTAGACGGTCTCCTCCTGCTTCTGCCCTCTGGGCTGCCTCCAGAGGGGTCGTGAGGACTGTGATCTCCCGCCTCCTTCCAGGCAGGGGCTCTGGCCCCCCTCACACACTGCACACTCGGGCCGCAGGACCGGGCTCTGCATGGGGCCAGGGCGGTGGCTACTCCACCCGGACTTCCTGCAGCCACCAGCCGTCCAGGCCCCGGGCCGGTTCCTGCTGCTCTGGTGTGTCTCAGCGCCGGCCGAGTCCTGAATAACTGGAATGTGACACTATTTCTGTAGGACCCGCCTCGAGTGAGCCGAGCGGAGAACAGGGTTTTCTGTGGTCCTGGCTCCTCCCTGAGTCCTCCTCTGCCGCTTGTAGGTCGGTTTTTTGGGTCCCAAGGCCCCCGAGGCCGGCGTCCTCTCGTCCTAAGTGACGGCGTGGCCCTCCAGCTGCTTCTGGCCACTCTTGTGTCTTATCCTCACGTGGAGTCCTCCTGCCCGTTGCTGTGAATCAGTCACTCCACCAAATACAGTTGGCGGTTAACAGTGGCGCGGCACATGGCCAAGTGATTACCCCGAATTGTCCAGGGTATGGGGTCTGCACGTGACATGGTTTGGGGTCACATTGCTGTGCCTCTCGTGTGGGTGTGTGTCGTCCAGACGCTGTGGGTTTGTGTGCGGGTCGGTGACCCTGCCCTGCACCCCTGCCTCGGTGTCCGTGTGTCCTTGTGCACACGGCGCTCCCTCCCGAGGCCCTGGGGACACTCCTGGTAGCTGGGCCGAGCCTTCCCGAGAGAGTGTAATTCGGTAGACGGAAGGGCCCGTGTTGGCAGGTGAGGGGCAGGCATGTTGGGCTCCACGGGAGATGTAAATGCTGCTTTTGAAGCTTAGCTCCCTGTATCTTCCCCCTCTGGCCTTGGTCACAAACCTGGTAGAAGCCTGATGAACTGATGGCACTTGGCTTTTCTCCCTCTGCCCCAGAAAGTTCTTGGAGAAAAATGCAAGAATGAGTGAAGCAGCCAGATGGCAGGGTCAGCCTTCGTTCTAGGCTCTGGCCACTCTGGTCACTCGTGGAAGCTTTATTCTCAGTATCACTTGTGAATCTTCCAGCGGGAGGATTGTAAGAGCCCAAAGCTTGGATTTCCAAAGAAAGGTATTTAAATTTATGTAGCTTGGTGCTTGGTACAATATTTTGATAAATATTAACTTATTTTGTCGGGGTTTTGGTTGTCTGCTGTCTTCTTGGGGCCTGTTAGCCATTTGTTTGCTTGATTTGTCTGCTGTTTTTCCACAGAGGCAGAGAGCGTGAGGGAATGAGGGTGTCCAAGAAAGGTGGCAGGTTGAGAGGTGTTTTTTCTCTTTTTCGTTCTGGCTGAAATTTCCCCGTGTGACACCCCGCAGCAGACTGCACGACTGCCGTTTCAGCCAGCAGCGCTCGTGGCTCTCCAGCCGAGAAGGTGTGTCTCAGCATCTGACGGGGCGAGCGCGTCCTGACACGCGGTCCCCTTCCTCACCCAGAGCCGCGAAGTGCTGCGCAGATGGGCGGTGGCTGCCCCGAGAAGCCCCCCGCCCGCCCCCCCGGAAAGAGCACCTGGGGTCCCGGGACGGGGCCTGTGAGAGCGCGTCTTCATGCCGCTGCCGAGGGTTTTCTCTTCTGTGCGTGGGGCGGCGCCTCCGAAGTCAGTGGGCTTTCTGATCACACCCCTCCTTCCTGGCTCTGAGCTGGACACGCACACAAACACGTACACACAGAGACCTGCCAGACAGACACACAGACACACACGGCCAAAAGTAACCGCCGGAAGTGCCCGACGGTTTCACATCCCAGCCTCTCCCGCACTCGGTTCCAGGGCTTGGCTACGTTTTCCCTCAGAGTCAGAAGTTCCACATTTCCAGTGACGCGCCCGCAGGGGATACCGTGTCTCCTTTTATCTGTGCACCAGCCCCAAATGGTCACATTGGAAAGACCCGCTTGGGATGGGGAAGCGCCCCTCCCTGCGTGTCCACGGCCTTGTGAAAACCCACGCGGATCCCCGGGACCTGTGCCAAAGAGTGGGGGGGGCGGTTTCCGGAGAGGCAGTGAGCCCCGAGCCACCCCCCGGCCCGGGCAGGAGCTCGAGCCTCTGCGCAGCCCCCAGCTCACCTGCTCACACCTCCTCTGCCCAACTTCGGGCCGGCTTTGCTTTTACAAACCCAGAGGGCCGCGGGACGGAGCCATCTTTCCAGGCCGTCTTGGAGAAGCTGCTGAGTTGAGACTCTCGTCAGGGTCACTCGCATCTCCCCCACTCTGGGTTTTGTTCCGTTGAGTCTGTCTCCATCAGGTGGTCGGCTTCCTGGTTCCGTGTAGTTTGGACACCACGGGCCTCGCCCTGTGTCCACAGGTGACTGCGGCACTGTGGAGGCTTCTCTGCCCACCCCGAGCCCCCGGGCCCGTGGCACTCCCTTCTCCACCTCTGACACGTCTCTTCACACCTGGGAGGGGCGCGGGCCCAGCAGGAGCCTCGCGATGTGTTTGCTGTGCTTTGTGCATGGCGTCAGGGGGGCGGACGGCGGGAGGCGGGGGCGACCCGGGCTGTACCAGGTCTCCTCCCCTCCACCCCGTCCTCCAGGCAGGCAGGGTGAGTTGACAGGTCTTGCTGTCCTGCCTAGGGTGGCGTCTAGCCTGACGTTGTAGGCAGAGCTGTCAGCATCGGGTGTGTGGACACGTCTCCTAACGGCCCCACCCAGACTGTCGGCGAGCCCACGGGCATTTGAGCGGGCCTCACTGCTGGAGAAAAGCTGCCTGGCTTCATGCTGGGACCTGTCTTTCCTGATCTGGATGCCTCGCTTTGACACATTAAGAGCCGCTTGTTCTGTTGGCACCCGAGAACCAGCCCCGTGGAGACAGGAGGGAGGGGACTTGGTGCCAGGCCCGGTGGCCCGAGTGTTGTAGGACGGATGGAGAGGCATGACCACACTCTGGGCGCAGGCATGTGACGCTTGTGTGAGTTAAGTTCAGATGGAACTAAATATATGTTGTGCATAATTGTTAGGTGTAATTTAAAATGCATCTGTTTGCCGTGGTAATGAGAGTATTGTATGTAAGGCCTCTTAGGGAGAGCAAGATGTACATTTTATCAGACTCTTGTGGACTTTTTTGGGTGATGAAATGCTTTATTGGTCCAGTGGTGCAAGAAGCTACAGACATTCTGTATCTCGTCATCGTAGTTACAATACCTTATGGGAGGTTAAGGCAGAAAAAAAAAAAGTCAGCTGACCTTCCTGTTCATCACTATGGCCAAGTTTTTCTGTGCCCGTTGCTTCGCTGGGTGGCAGTGCTCTTTCAAGAGGGGCGTGGACTGGCCAAGGGTCTTGGGGCACAGTTCTCCGGAGCCCCCCTGGCCCACCTTGTAAATGTGTTGGAACTGCTGAAAACCCCTGTGAGATGAAAGACCTTGGCTTGAAGTCCAAATGGGATTTCTCCAAACAGTCAGGGAGGAGGGCTGGGAAGATGCATTCAGACTTTGTTAAATTATTAACAAGGTATATGATTTTGTGTTTCTTGATGACAAACTTTTTAAGTTTGGGACTTATTTTCCCATTGGAGAAGTTATATATTTAAGATAAGTTTCCTGCTTACGTTGTGCCTTTCAGCATTGATGGGTCTAAGGAGCACAGAGGGTGACGATCTTCTCGAGGGTTGGTTTATAATCAAACCTGAAGAGCTGTGGTTTCCTCAGTACACTTTCTTCTACTGAACGTGGAGCCATTATTAAGAGAATTGTGTTTTTTTATTATGTAAATTGTATAATATTTTTGCTTGTTTGATCTATTTTTCTAATAGGTTTCTTATAGTTTCTTATAATTGTGATACTAGATTTAGATTCTGACGCTAACTGCAAATCAGATTGGCCTCTGCTGGTCCCCCCGTTTTTATTTTAAGGACAAGAGTAGATGTCGTCCATCGCCTTTAAAAAATGTGAACCTCTGCTCTGTATCCCAGTTTTGCTGACAACACTGTGCATTGATACCATTCTTCATGTTGTAAAGTCGAGCTATTTTGTGGTACATCCTCTCATGCTTCCGCAAATCCTAATAAATTCCGTCTATGGCCTGGGCGTGCTCAGTGTGATCTCAGGAATTCCGGCAGCTCTGGGGGAGCGGAAGGGGGGGTGCCCCGGGGTGGGTGCCCCGCAGGGAGTTCAGATCCTGCTCTTTGCTTCTTGAGTATCTGCCTGCTTCCCCACAACCGGAAGGATGTCGCGTTGCCTCGTTCTCCTTCAGCCGTTTGGTGGGAATCCTCATTCCGGCTTTAGCGCCTCGGCCAGGGAACCCCTCGACCCTCATTTAGGATCCTCTGACGCTGTCTCCCCACCTCCCACTCTTTTCCGGACTTGGCTTGGGTTTGGGCCCAGAGGTCTTCCTGCCAGTGGGTCTGCGGGGCATGACGCTGCTCGTTTGCAGAAGGACGTGGGTGTCAGTGCAGCAAACCCCTCTGCCTTGAGCACTGGCCTTGCGTTTCCCGCCACACGCCCGCCACCCATCTGGAGGGTGGGGTGCGCGCAGGAGCGGGAGGGTATGGGGAGGGCTGTGGCTCTTCTCATAATCCTTGATCTCTCACCACCCCCCGCCCCGCTTGAGAAAGGAAGCGCTTTCTTACACAGGAGGCGCACTCAGTCAAGGGGACCTGAATTCCCAGGCCCTGAGGCTCACGCGGGAGGGCTGCTGCCGGCCCCGCACGCTCAGCATCAGGGATGTGAGGGGCATCCGTCGGCCGCGCGGTGAACCACCCACCAGGCCTGGACCGCGTGGACGCTTTCCCTCCTTTTCCCCAGGGCTCTGCGGGGACGAACGCAGGCAGGGTGCCCCTTCCTGCCCTCAGCCTCCCCGCCCTCCCCCGCCCCCAAGGCGATCTGTGACAACTGGCAGGCGCTCGTGAGCCCAGACCCGGACTTGTAGACGGGCCGGCTTCCCCAGCAAGGCTTCCCGGGAGCCCGCCTCGGCGCGGGGCGGCCAGTCCCGTGGCGCCACACTGCCACCTAGCGGCTGGCGCGGGCGGGCGCCTGAAGCGCCCCCGCCAGGCTTGGGGCAGTTTCCTAGGAAACCCTGACGGTGCGGGGGGGGGGGGGTGGGGGGGTGGGTGCGCCTGGAGGCCTGGGGGTGGGGACTCACCTGGAGCACAGTTTGGTGATGAAACACGTCTGGTGAGTCAGAAGCTGCCCCCGGACAGCCCGGCCTCCGCAGCGGGGAGGAATCTCATGGACTCCTTGGGGGGGGCTGTTCGGCCACCAGAAGGCCTCCGGGAGCGGGGGGACACCTCCCCGGGGTAGCCCTGTCCGCCCCTCTTCCAAGGGGCATCGTTTCGCTTTACTGTATAAGCCTGTCCACCAAGCCATAAATACGGCCAGAAAAAAGGCGATGTGAGAGAGGCTTCGGGAATAAAGCAGGTGGTACGTCCGCTGATGACGTGAGCTCTGGCCTCCTTCTCAGCACCGACCCGCGGGCACTCAGGACTGAGGTGCGGGAGCCGGGAGACGCTGCGCGGTCGGACTTCCCCACGGACGCTTTACAATTTTACTCCTTGAAGCCGTGCGGTTACTTGTTGAGCGTCTGCTAACGCAGCCCCTGCTACGTGGATTTGGGTGCAGTTGAAACCGACAGCAGCAGCTGAGCCTGTCCGGGTTCTCTGTGGGGAGGGACCCGGGCGTCCTGCAGGGACGGGAGGGCCCAGCTTAGGCTGCACAGCACTTTATCCCGCGTGGGGCTGTCTCTGGAAAACTCGCCCAGACTTGGTGAGGGAGGCAAATTCGCCTGCATGTCCCCCATGCTGAGGGGGAAGGAACGGAGCTGGGCGTTCAAGAAACCCGAGGTGTCCTGCTTTTGTCTTTAAAGAGGTTTGAGAGAAGCAGACAGGTTCAAAAAAAAAAAAAGATATTTAGCAAACTTAAGCGAATGAGCTCTAGCCTGTGACGGTGGTGGTGATTTTTTAGAGCATTTGACCCAAACTCCCCAGCGGGCAGGACCCTGCCTCTTACCTACACGGGATGCAGGGATGTGACGCGAGGGTGCCCGTTCCGGATGCAGCCACGGAGTGAGAAGAGCCTCCAGCAACGGGTGGGACGCCCTGCGCCCGGCTTCTACCCGAGCTTCACTCTCACTCCTTCCAGCCTCGCAGACAGGGAGAGCCGGCCGTGGCCTCCCTTGGCACAGCGGGGACCGAGCGGCTGACTTCAAAAGCCTCTCTGCCACGGCAAGACAGCCGTGCAGGACACAGCTCTCCACGGATGCTAGGCCCCTCCACCCTGTTTTCCTCCGAGGGCCGGGCGCCAGCGCCCCTCTGTTAAGCGGCTGTGCTGACTGGGAGGACAATGCAGGGTGGGTATAATAAAGGTGGTGGCACAAGACGCCAGAAGAAACGAACAGGTTGGGATGGGTTGACAAGCAGATCATGAATAGCAAACATCGCCAATAACCTGGACACGTGGGTGACCCAGGGGGTCCGGGAGTGGTGCTGGCGGGTCCGGGGTAACTCAAGGGGCTTTATCATCTGCCAAGGGGCTCCTGTCCGGCGGTGGTTCGGGAGGGCAGAGTGGCCGGAGTCTCCGGAGGTCCCTCCAAACCCCACAGGGAACCAGCCTGCAACCCCAGGCAGGGCAGGCCCCGAGGGACACTCCTGGGCAGGCAGCCAAGTGGCTGCAGCCCAGCCTGAAGGCCCTGGTGGGGGAAGTGAGCACTTTTACGTTCAGGGAGTGGCCTGGCCCCCGAGAACCCGAGGGCATGAGAAAGCGCGTGAAGAGGCAGTGCTGTGACCACGGGCCCCAAGCCGGGCGGGCCTTTTCCCGGTGCTCTGAGAGCAGAGCTCTGTGACCAGCCAGGTGCAAAGGGACGGGCTTGAGGACCGACCGAGCTCACTCTGGGTAGAAGCAATAGGGCCACGTCTGAATTCGACACTGACGGTGAGGGGACTGGCCTCAATCTCGTGCCCTTTTTCCAACCTCCTCCAACCCACCCGGACCTCCCCAGGACGGGGCAGACGGAGCACAGCCGCTGAGCCCCCAAAGCCTGGGCAAGGCCGGAGGATCCGGGCTGGAAGATGGGTGCAGGAATCCTGAATCCGCCGAGTCGGGGGAGAGCCGGGGGGGGGTCTCGCGACTCAGTGACGACCAGCTGGCGCACACACAAGGGGAGCCCAGCCTTCTGGCCTTCCTGCCTGACCCCACCGGACCTCCTGAAGCCTGGGAGGGCCAGGCCAACGGTCACATCAAGTGCATGTCACAGAAGTTCCCTCAGGTTCATTTTAATATGCTTCACACACAAATAGGCAACACAGAACCCGCAGGGGCCGGAAGAGGAACGAGCGACCCCATTCAGATGGCCACCAGGTGTGCCCACCCCACCAGAACGTCGCCGGGTGTGTGCTGGGCGGCGGGAGGGCAGGGCGCCGACGGGGTCCCACGCGCCAGGAAGAGGTTGGGGCGGTTTGGCGGGTCTGTGAGTGGCAGGCGGGGAGGCTGCGGCATCTCCGCGTGGCAGCAGCTCTGGCCTGGGAGGTGGACGCCGGGGAGACAGCGGTCCAAGTCCTAACAGTGTGGGGGCTGGAGAGGCGCAGAAGGGGCCGGTGGCCGCCACCCCTCGTGTTCTGGGATAGGAGCCGTATATGATGGGCGTCCATGACAGGGAAATGAAGCCAGGGCAAGGTGGGAATTAGCTCAAGTACCCAAGGTCAGGGCTGGCTAGAGCCAAGCTCTAGTCACCTAGTGAGGGATTACTTCGTTCTAACACCACTACAACTTTGACTGCAACAGGCTAACACACTGGACCACATTCTAACATAACACTGATACCTGTATTGCTGTGTAACTGCATTTAGCAAGCGCCGTTAGGGAAGCAGTTCCTTATTCAGAGGGCTGAGCTATTGTGTCTGCAGGTGGTGCCTGCTGAAAGAATACATACTTGTGTATTTAGTCAACATGGCATGATCTACTCTAATGGGAGGCCCGACTCAACATCACAGCATCATGCAGAGCCACTAAAGGAAAAGAATGTTTCTTCAGTGGATACTCCTGTGTATGTCCCCAGGATGGGCAAACACCTGGAGGTTCGCTAGAAATGAGATGTACATGAGGCCAGGAAGCCCAACCTTGACTCACGCAAGGAACACAGACCAGGTCTGTCTTTATGCCAGCCGCGTATTCACAGAGCAGGCAGGGCTCTGGGCCAGCCACCCCCTTCCGTGGGCCGTGTATTCCCTGCTGTGTGGCTCCGGCCCACGAAGCATCCCTACATGAGTCCGCCTGCCTTGGGCATGCTCAGAGCCAGTCCTGTGCTCAGGACCATTTTGAGGGGCCTTAGGGAGAAAAGTGCAGGGTCTCTGTCACAAACAGTAAACAAAGGCATCATTATCATCACCATACCAACTGTTGAGACTGCTTCTTTCTTTTGTGTGTCTTGCTTCTAATCGTCCACAGCACTACAGGAATACCTCTCAGGTTCTAATTCTACCATTTCAGAGCCAAATGCCAGTCCAGAAGCCAGTCACTGCTGGCTGGCTGTTTCCTGGGCTCCTTCCTCTGTTTGGAAGAACCTCCTGGGCCAAAGATGGGACCTCTGTCAGCTGTGGCACTGCTTGGTCATCCAGCAGAAAATACACCTGGGTTTCTGGGAGGCCATGTGATGATCTAGCATAGCTTGGAACTGATCCCCCAGGATAGAAGAACTGGTTTTCTGGAAGCCCCTGCTGGAACCCCTGAGCTTCTCAATGTACAGGAATGAGGTTGGGTTACGGAACCAAACCGAATTGGGGAGCCAATGAAGTGGGGCTGAGGGTCATATTTTGGTGAGTTGATCATTTTCAGCATCACATCAGAGTAAAGCAAATAGGACGCCCGAGTATGCTTTCCTACTCTACGCTTAGTCAGAACACACACCCTATTAGCAGTCTTCCTTCTTGAGGACGGAGCGTGAATGGTCTTGGCCAACTCCAAGGTCACTCTCACCCTCATCCTATAAGGTCATGTGCTTCCATATTTTCCCGAAGATGAAAGAGCTTAATGATGGATTCCAAGATGCCATTTAGGAAAAAAAAGCAGAACTTGTGTTTACAAGACTATATAGACGATCCACTGTCCTGAGTGACGTCTGCAAAACTCCTCATGCCCTCAGGGTTTCCCACTGCCACCCCTTATCCGCTCACGACAGAAGTATTAATAATTAAAACTTGCGGATGGAGTAATAGTGACCTCAAATCATGTGGACTAAGAAGCTGATTGTTCCAAAGGCAGTTACCGTTCATGAATGGCTGGTGTTTGTGTTAAACAGTACCACGTGGTGGTAGGTCGGAAGGCGCTTCTTCTCTGTATCTTTTTTTTTTTTTCCTTTTTCTATTTTGGGTAGAAATATTCCTGGGAAGGTAGATAGAAATGCATTTTCATTTCCCAATAATTCTTAGGCACGAGTTAGAAAACTGCTGACCTCCACCAAAATATGTCAGCACTTCATGTTATAAAAAATGCAATTCAGAACCGCTGCCTGTGTATATACGTATATGTGAATATACACACATATCGGTGCAGTACACAATGATTATTCAATGGATATTCAAAACTGAGCTATTTGCTAACTAACCTGATATTCTGCAGTGAAAGTTCATTGCTCAAGAACAATTGGCGTTTCTTTCTTTTGGCTCTAACTACGGTCAAACGTTTGCACATCAGACACTACCATTTACACTTTCCTAAGTGCCAGTACCAGGACAGTCTTACACGAGGATCAGAAAAGGACTCTGCCTAGGATGCAGCTATGCAGCTACTGGGCATGCGCGCAGGGTCAGTCGGGCCGGTCCATGGACACCACTCCCTCGAGGCGGAAATGCTCGTGGACCAGGCGCCGCAGCTTGACCCGCAGCGTGGTGGCGTCATCTGGGCGTCATGCTGACTCTGGCGGGAGAGGAGGGCCCGGAGGAGGAGCCTCGGTAAACGGGGGACGTGGGGGACAGTTTAATTGGGCTGGTTGGGTCCCCTGTTTGCAGCTTCCAAAGCAGCTCTTCGTTGGTTCGGCTCAATCTCTTCTTCTCCTGCGTTTCTTTCTCCACGTATTCCTGGAGGTTAGCATTCTCCTCTGACAGCTGTCTGCACGGGGACAACAAGCAACTGTCGAGCAGCAGTCACGCCGGAAGGCACTTAACCTGAGGTCTGCCAGGCCGAGGGGTGCAGGGAAAGGGGGCAGGTGGTGGGTGCCCGCGGGGAGAACAGGGTCCTGCCAGACCCCAGGGACCAAGAAGCGGCGTTGAAACGTGATTGCTACTCGTCCCACCCTCACATCCGTTCCCAGAGACCCTCCGCCAACACCCGATCTGCCCACAGCCCCTCTGCCCGGGTCAGGGGAGGCGCTGGGGGCCAGGGGAGAGAGCAGAAGCCGCCGGAAGAGAGAGAGGGAAGTGGGGCTTGGTGTGGGACGCCCTGCCCTGGCTCAGGCCTCCCTGGCAGCCATCACCTCTGGCCTGTGCATCTGGCCGCCTGCTGGACCCGGAGCCCTGGAGAACAGGCCCCAGAGCGGTCCTCCTCGAGCGCCCGGCACCCAGTCTGACGCCTGGTGCGTAATGGATGCTTAGTTGATGTTTGCGGCTAATGGATGCTCAGTGAAAACGGAACCGAGGCATTCTGTGCCTCTGTCGTGACAGCAGTGGGCCTGCCCCCCCATCTCTCTTCCTGGGGCCCTCCGAGCAGCGAAGGCAGCACCAAGATGGAAGCAGTGTCCCTGGGGAGCAGCTGCATCGGTGCGTCCCCTCCCTGCTGCCCTCCGGCCAGGCCAGCTCTCCTCTGCCATGACCACCTGGCCCAGCGCTGGTGCAGCAGCCGTGGGCCCCAGTGATGGAGCTCGGCGTCGGCTCACACGGTGGTTCTCTTTAGCCTGGGAACCCCCAGCTGGCAGCCTCTCCAAAAGCTCCTCCAGAAATATCCCCGTCACCTCCCAGCTGCACCCCAGCCTTTGGCTGGTGTCACTCATTTCCACCAAGATGGGACCCACTGCTCTGCGGAGCCATCGGCCGGGTGCTCAGAGCCGTGTGTTCTATGCTTCCCTCCACGTGGGGAATGCCAAGAGCCTGCGTGCGGAAGCCTCGGCTCGGAGGAGTGAGGACAAAAGCAGAGCGCTCCAAGGTCAAGAGCAAAGCCATCCTGTCGGCGACACATGCTTTGGAAGCTCCGACGCCCAGGCCCACCTACCTCGTGACGACGGTGTTCTGGTCAATCCTGGCTTTGAGGTCTTCATTCTGCTGTTGGAGAACTTGGATCTTTTCTTCCAGGATAATGTTCTTTTCTGCCTGTAAAAGATGCAGTGTCAAGAGCTTCTCAGCAAGGCCCTATGGATAGATGGCAGACCAGTGCCCTTGGCTTCTGGGCTTTGGAACATTATCAAGAACAGTGTTTTCCAAACCGCAGTTTGCAATGCATTAGTCGGTTGTAAAATCAGGTTAGAGGGACGTGACCAGCATTTCTTTTTTAAACAAAACAGAATAGAAAATACCAGAGTGCACTGTGTGTAGTAAAAGTATTGTTGTATATATTTTAGATACAGTATATATTTCCCTTTTAGATATATTATGTGTGTGTATATATTAGTGTATATAGTGGATTGTACGTATTGTATATATACAATTTATGTGTGTGCCTATACTGGATTCCTGTGTAGAATATATTTCTCACAGTGAGTGTCCCCAGACTCCTGCCATTGTCAGAAACAAGCCGTGAGCACCACCAGGACCCAGTTTGGCTGATGGGTCCCCCGGTTCTTCCCATCAGGCCGTCTGCCCTGCACCGGCATCTCTGGCCAGGCCTGTGTGCATTCTACAACATTCTGAATTAATGGAGGGCTGGAAATACAAAGAGCATGGACACACTCTTTTCCTTCTGAGGCTCTGGGCAGCCAGGAACATGCAGCTCAAGCCCAGCGTGGCACATGATCAGGAGATAACATCCTCTGTGGTTGCTACTCTGCAACTTATGCCCCGCTCTCTCTGTTGGTGTGTCCCCAGGGCCTGAGACCTAGCCAAAGTAGAGCTCCATTCTAAGATGCACTGAGAAATAAATTAGTTTTTGAAAAGAATGTGACAAGTTCACAGCTAGAGTAATCTTTAAAGAAAACCGCCACTTCTCCGTGAGTCAGGCTTAGGCATCAGAGCCAGAGGACCGGGCTCTGCCCCGCCCTCCAGCAAGGCTCTTCACCCCATCCGCATCTTTGCTCCCAGGAAATGGGAAGTGATTAAATCAGTTCTTCCCCCCACCCCTACCCACCCCTACCCACCCCTCTGCCTGGAAAGGTTTCTGGAATGAGAACTCTTGCATGCCTGCAGAATGCCTGGAGCATGGCTAGAAACAGCCAAAGAAGCCCAGAGGCTTGTGGTTGACCAGACGACGATGCAGATGGCCCTGCCTGGAGGAGGAGGGCTGCAGGGCTGACAGGGGAGGGCTCTGTTCGCGAGCCCCCCGCTAGCCTTAGCTCTGGCCTTGCTGGGAAGCTCTGGGCTGCTGGAAGGTGCCAGGAGGCCAGCATTGCCTCTGATGCTGGCAATAGGCACTCACACCCCCGTCTGCCCTTATCCTGACTGACAGGCATCCATGCAGCGAGAGATGGCCCCAGAGAGGGATGGTGCTAGATCAGGGGAGGGGACGTGACGACTGAACGCAACAGGTGGTCTGGGACCAGCTCCTGGTTTGGATATAGCGGCTTCAAGGACATTTCTGAGACATACTGAGAACTTGAAAAGTTAGAGGAGGTGATCAGTTACTGAGATGGTAAGCTGAGGGTGTGCTAACTGAAAGAAAGCGGGATACAAAACACTCGTATGTATGTGTAGGTTGTATATTAGGGTGTGTACACTTGAACAGAAGAAAGGCTCTGGAAATATTAACAGTGTAGAAATACGTTATTTTAATTTTCTTATCTATATCTTATAATTTCCTTTTAGAGTATCAAAAGTTTATTTTAAATATAACAATAAAAAAGAAAAAATTAATCTACCTGCGGCCCTTGGGCCAACCTTCCTCTCAAGTATGGCATCTCCCTGGAGGCAGGCTTCTCTGCTGCTGACTTTGGATGACTATCTCAGCTTCAGCCCTTGCACCCACAGGGGCGGGAAGTGAACTCTGGCTGCTCTATTCCCCCAAAGGGGTGCCCTTTGCTAGTTCTGTGGGAGCCAGGCTGAAAGGTGAGGGAGAGAGTGTGGTGAAAGCCGGGGCTTGGAGCTCTGGCCCAGGGCTCCCGCCTGGGCTGGACCACCTTTTGGCTCTGGGTGAGACATGACCTCGTCCTAAGCCTCCGTCTCTGCATCTGTATAAGGAGGCTACTGACAGCACCTACTCAGTGGATTGCTGTCAGAGTTAAAGAACAAACATGCATAGAGTGCCTTCCTTGTGCCTGGTGCACAAGAGCGATGCTCCACGGATGCAGGCTCACCGCACATCTTCCCTGGGGTGGGGGAAGGAACTGGCACGTCACAGTGGTGGATGGGGAGCCAGGTGGGGCACCAGACAGCCTCCGGGTTTCTACAAATGAGGCCACCTCTGAGATTCCTGAACTCCTGGCTTCCTAAGAAAGGCGATTTCTGCTCAGTTGTGAGCACCGGGCATGTAAGGGCCCCCACCTGGATGCTGTTACTACTGACATCCACGATGGCAGCAGGAATATCATGCAGGTTACTGGGGCCTCCCAAGGTAAGAGGCCAACTCACCAGCTTTTCCAGCTCAATAATCTTCTTTTCCTGCTGGTGTATTTGCTGATTCTTCATCTCTAATACCTGCTTCAGACTCTTCATGTCTTCTTCCAAGTGCTGATAAGGAGCCAATGCAATCTACAGGGGCAGAGAGCAAGGAGCTATTTACCAGGCATCCCGGCGAAGCCCAGGATTCACCAGAACCGTGAATTCAGCGAAATCTAGTCACCCGTTAGCAAGCTTCCTAACAGGCGCTGGAGAATGAGAGCGAGAGGGCAAGAAGGAGACACTGCTCACAGCCTCTTCCCTGGAAATGACGCCCACGAGTTGCCACTGGGGGAGCCACTGAAAACCCAGCTCCCTGGGGAGCAGAAGAGATGAAGCCATCTTTCCCTGAAGCGTCGGATCCTGGGGTGGCCGGACACCACCAGCCTATCACCCCAAGGGAACTTAGCGGGTAAAAACAGTACATTCAACACTGGCTTTTAACATTCACGCAGACTACTTGATTCAACAGACAGGTGGGGATTGAAAGGTCCCATCTGTGCCCATGGAGGGCCCCGTCCCCTGCCACGCATAGGAAATGAGCACAGTGCTTTAAGAAGCAGAAAAGGCGTTGTAGAAAAGGAAATGTGAGAATAAGGTTGCCAGATGTAACAAAAAGACAGGATGTTCAATTATGTTGGAATTTCACATAAGTACTGCATGAGACATACTTGTTACTAAGAAACTCATTTATCTGTAATTCAGATGTAACTGGGGGTTGTGTATTTTGCCTCATGTATTTTATCTGGCACCTTACATCAGAGGGAAGGAACTGTGCCAGCCTGAGGAAAAACCCGTCACCCTACCAACTGGGGCTTCAGGGATGCCTCCCTTGCAGGCGGCATTGGGAGGGAACGGGACGTGGGGCTGGGGTGGGGCCTGGCCAGGGTGGGGTGTTCCCAGGCCCAGCTCGTCACAGCAGCCCAGGGACAGGGGCTGGGGAGCCGTGTGCAACGAGGCAAGAATAACACTTAGATGGAGAACCCAGGGCCATCCCGACTCAGCACAGGTGCTGACAGGCACAGGCTTGAAATCCCGGGAGGCCCTGACAGCTGTCGCTCTGGCGTCAGATCAGCACAGGGGCCCTGCCTTCGGGGTGACTGCTGGGGGAGCCCCGGGCTTCCTGGGATCCAACAGAACTGCCCTGCAAGGGCCCTGCAGGTGCTGGGAGACCGGGAACGCATGATACCTCCAGCTGCTCCTCAGTGTTTTTCCTCAAAGCTTCCTCGAAGCGTCTGGCTCGGTCCCGCAGAGACTGGCTCTGGAAGGTCAGCGTGTCCACCTGGTCCTGCAGGTAACGCACGAGATGTCCAGCCCGGTCCCCTGCAGACGCGGCACCTGGGAGGCGGTGATGACGGCCACCACCCTGCCCTGGGGCTCTTCCCAGGGCGTCCAGATGAGAGCCCCCCCCACCGGGCTCCACCAAAAGGCCTTCGCATGCAGCAGGGAGAGGCCCCCGGGCTCCCTGCCTCTGTGCCTTGTCCAGAATGGACCACAGGACACTGACAGATGCATGTTTCTGTCGCACGGAAAGTGCACGCACGCTGGCGGGGCACTCGAAGCCGGTGGCCCGACTCAGCGCCTCCTGAGATCAGACAGCTGTCCTCGTCCCCCACCCCAGGAAAGCAAGAAGCTTGCGGAGCGGAGGCGTTTAATAATTTAATATCTGACTTCACAAAAGCAGCCCATCAGCAGAGAGGCATCTTAGTCGGGGTTGGGGGGGCGCCTCTAGCCCCCGGCTTCAGGAAGGACGATTAATCCATCTCAGAGAAGAACTGTTCTCATTTGTTCAGTTCAAGCCAGAAGCCGTCGAACCAACCTTGACTTCCGGCTCTGCCCGAGGCCCTCCCCCCACACTAAACACAGCGATGGCAGGTGCCGGAGGATTCTGCCTCCGGTGTCACGACCCCCGATCCACAAACACCCCTGATCCTACTCCCTCCACCGGGTGGAGCCACTCGCTGACTTTGTCCCGGACCCGGCAACTCCTTTGCCCTCAAGGGGGAGTCGGGGGCGGGGCGGGGTGGGGGGGAGGAGCTTTCTAAAGCGCAAGCCGGAGCCCCTCACCCCTAGGTAAAGCCCGTGCCCTCGGGACCCAGTGACGCTGACGCAGCGTCTGCATCCTCCGCATCCGCCTTTCTCGTCTCGCTGCCCCCAGCCCACCTTACATCCGCTCCTCCCCCACAGCCAGCTCCCACTCACCCCCGGCTCTCTTCTGGCCTCCCCTCGGCGCCCCTGGGTGGCAGGCCCCTGGCCTGAGCTGCCACGTGAGTGAAGTCTGTCCCGTTCAGACGCTCCCCCCCGACCCGGAGGGCCCCCATCCTGGCCCCCATCCCGGCACGTGCCCGCCACGGGGCCGCTCTGTGTACGAAGGTGGAGAGAATGGAGGCGTGTGTGGGGAGGCCCGGGGCCCCAGCCCTGCTGCCAGCGCAGGTGCCACCACGCCGAGCCCTCTCCCCGCAGCCCCGGCCCTGACCGATGGCGGCGGGCAGCAGAGGGAGCCGGGCAGAGCCTTGACGCCCAAACGGAGGGAAGAGACGGTGCCTTGCTGGTGCCACGTGTTCCAAAGTTCTCCACCTCCATCACTATTTCTGCAACATTAAAACCCAGGGACTGAGGTCTTCCCCTGAACACTTCTGGCAAGAGAGATGGCCCCGCTCACCACATGTGAGCAGCTGGGTGCGGTCAACGATGGAGCTGCACACGAGAGCACTGCCTCATAGCACGTGCTGGCTCGACCGCTTTCCTGTCATCACAGAGAACCCAGTTTTGCAAACCATCCTTGGCGGGTTCCTTTTCCTTCTCTCCTTTTTTGTTTCCAGTTACTTCCATTTCATTTTTAAGAAATAAAAGCCCTCCACAGTGCCATTAAATGCACATGCTGGTGCATGAGGGCAAGACAGTGTCAGTGGGAGCTGGAAGGCACATGAGCCAGCAAGTGTAAATCAGGGCTCAGGACAGCCGGCTGCGCCCCAGCACGCATGCGTAGAACGTGACTATAAAATGACTGGAGCGCTGCATAGTTTAACCACTGTGTCCAGGTTTCCCCATCTGTAAAATGGGTATGACACTAATAATACCTAACCCAGAGGATGGTGGTGAGTTAATATTTAGAACAGTACCTGGCATACAGTAAGTGCTCAATAAACATCAGCTATTATTTTATTGCAAAAATAAAATGACTGGAGTGCTATCCACCTTCTATACAAGCCTCGTCAGAGCCTCTTGTCCTCCATTAAAAAGTAAAACAGTGAAAAACTCAGGCAAGTACCATCTAGGTGGCATCTAAACTATCACACTGTGGTTTTTCTGCTTTCTTCACCATTATTCAAAACAGATCCTCAGGGGCTTCCCAGGTGGCGCAGTGGTTGAGAGTCCGCCTGCTGATGCAGGGGACACGGGTTCATGCCCCGGTCCGGGAAGATCCCACATGCTGCGGAGCAGCTGGGCCCGTGAGCCATGGCCGCTGAGCCTGCGGGTCCGGAGCCTGTGCTCCGCAGCGGGAGAGGCCACAACAGTGAGAGGCCCGCGTACCACCAAAAAAAAAAAAAAAAAAAAAAAAAAAAACAGATCCTCAGGCACACAATGGTGCCCCAGCCATCAGACAGGACGTGCTGTTCTTCAACTTGGATTGGCTACTTTATGCCAAGGTAAGAGCACCAAGACCCAGCTGGTGACCTGGCCCGGCAGGGACCACTTGGAGTTAACCAACGGCCCCATAATAATGATGATGATGGCAAATGTAACAACGCCTGAAACTATTATAACAGCACTAGCTGCTGCCTGGTGCTCCATACCCTTTACACATGATGAAATCCATTTATTTTTAAGGCAGGACCAGGAAAGTTTTAAACATAAAATTCTCTCTCTGCCCATCTGGGCCACTACCCCTCTTTAGTGTGCACTGTGCATCTGCATTATACATTAACTAGATCCCCTTAGAAGACTCAGGAATGCCTGCTCACCGGAAAAAAAAAAAAGCAATTTTCTCCTGGCACCAGCAAGGTAACTCCTTAGGAGATAACATTCCTTTCTCAATCCTGTAAGGGGTCACGATGACCCACTACTTGCCCTGTTGGACTATGCACACTGTCAATATGTTACTTTGATGTAAGACCCTTTGTCTCAAAAATTTATATAACTGTGCATTGACCTCTAAGGGACAGTCCTTAGCGCTTTGTCTTTTAATCTTTAAAAAAATTTTAATTTTAAAGGTTACTTTCTATTTACAGTTATTACAAAATATTACAATTACAAAATATTCCCTGTGTTGCACAACACATCCTTGAGCATATTTACACCCAGCAATTTGTACCTCCCCTCCCCCATCCCTACGTGCCCTCCCCCCACTGGTAACCACTAGTTTGTTCTCTGTATCTGTGAGTCTGCTTCTTTTATGTTACATTCACTAGTTTGTTGTGTTTTTTATATTCCACATATAAGTGACATCATACAGTATTTGCCTTTCTCTGTCTGACGTATTTCACTTAGCAGAATGCCCTCCAAGTCTATCCATGTTGCTGCAAATGGCAAAATTTCGTTCTTTTCTATGGCTGAGTGGTATTCCATTGTATACCACATAAAGACTGTCTCCTGGGTTCTAATCCTCAGGTTGGCTCAAATAAAATTCTCCGTTTCTTTTCTTGGATTGACTATTGATTAATTTTTTCATTGACACACATATTATTTCCCTTAAGCTGCTCACACTTCGAGGAAGGAATTGGTATTATCCCCATTTTACAGACGGGTAAACTACGGTTTACAGCTTATGTAGCTGTCCAAGATTTCAAAGCTATTAAGAGAAGGTACAGTGGGGATTTAAACCTCAAACTCAAATCTTTTACCCCAAACCTGTTTCTCTAGCTGCCAGCAGCCCAAGGAGACTGGCCTAAGCAACCGTACCCACCTCACACCAGAAAATCTCCAGCTCAAATGGATTCTGCCCATGAGTTACCACTAAAATGTGCACAATTCATGACTGTGTGATGTTAGTGGCAAAGTGAAGACTCATGGATGAAACAGAAGTCTCCCTTCTTGTGGTTTTGGACCATTTGGGGTTTTCTGATACATCACAGTATGGCTGTTACTTTCCTGGTTTGTGTTCCTTAAGGGTAATATATCTGGGTGGTGTGGGATGTGGGGTACACAAAGAAGTTTGGGGTTAATTTGCCAAGGATAAGCCACACGAGGGGCACGTGGGCATGTGCAGGCCCACCGATGGATCCATGGATCCATGGATCGGGGGTGGGTTTGCAGCAGGTGGTTTCCCATTTAAAACAGTACACTCAACAGTGTGACACGCCATAATCCTAGATTCTTTTCTCGGCAGGGCAGGCTCTGTGCAAGAAACACTGCCTGGGGTAAGTGAGCCACTGAAGAAACAAAATTCCTGCCTTTGTATTAGAATTACGCTAATCACCTCCCAAATTTCCAGATGTGAATGTCCCTAGTATTTCAAAGGTAATCTTTCTATGACTGGGACGTCCACAGCTGGCAATGGAAGCAGGGCCACCGACCTCCCCCTGGCTTCCCAGGCAGCCCCTCTCTAGGGCTGGGGGCGGTCAACATCTTTTCACAGAAGCAGCTGATTGGGGTCTCTGGAAGGCAGAGACCTCCATTCTCCCCTTCGAGATCAGAAGGAAGCCCGGCAGCGCCCCTGACATCTGAGACCCCCACTCTGCGTAGGTTTCAAGCGGGACGCCAAGAAGCTTCGTTACATCTCCAGGGGGCTGAAGGTGCTTTTACAATCCCCAGAACATGTCCTGGGATTTCTGCCCTACGTGAGGCTCCTCACCCCGTGACCCCTGCCTAGAACACTCTGCTCCCTAATCCTCCCCTTTCCCCAGACATGGCTCTGACCGCGAGCACGTGGGGAGCCGTCTCTCGGAACCCCTGTGGCGCTAACGGTATTATTCGTTCTGTGCAAGTATGTGTTACCTTCCGTGCTGGTCTGTCACTATTTGTATCACAGCTCTGAGTAGACAGTAAACTCCTGAAGCGCAGGGAGTAGGTCTTATTTACCCCCATATTCCAATGCTTGGTACAGTATCCAGTACACGGTAGGTGCTGGATAAATGTTTGTGGACAGGAATAACAATGCTGCCATTATCTTGATGCTGGAGTTAAGGAAACACTAACCTGTAATGACAGCCGCAGCTTTTCAAAATTTTCTTCCAATTCTTTCTTTTCAAGCTCGTGGGTAGATATCAGTTCTGGAGAGAAGACATCAAATTGTTAAGTTGATCTTTCTTTTGAAAAGGGATCAAACAAGATTCTTTTGCCAGGCTAAGACTAGTGATGTTGGTGAGTAAGGGACACCAGTATATAGTGGACTTAAGCCTAAAGAGACCCCTCCATTAGTTTGAAATTGTATGCAGTGTTATTTAGGAGAGACGGAGAAAGGATGAGGAAGGAAATAGGAGAAAGGGCAAGGGTTAAGAGGAAAGAAAGGAGGGAGGGAAGCAAACAGAGCACAAGCGCGCACACGCACACACACACACACACACACACTCACTTTTATACCCAGCTCTACCAACACCCTGGCCAAGTCAGATTCTCCATGCACAGCATTCATTGATTCTCCAACTTTTCCTAATGGTAAAACCACTAGGTAATTAACGTTAAATCTCCCTTTTCTTCCCTCCCAGGATCACTCTTCTTTTCTACCACGAAGCTGCAATCTCGGGCTGAAGCAGGGACCTTTCCAAGGAGAGCGGAGCATGGGCTTGCTGGAGAATGGACAGGTGAACGGGACCAGTGCTGTGCCTGCGAAGTCACCTTGGTGGCCTCTGGGCCACACTCTGGAAACCACAGATGCTAGCATTTGCTTGAGCAAAGAGTCGATGTTAAGCCACTCAGACGGAAGGAATGACTCATTGCACTGGTTCCTCTTGGGGAGTTTGGAGCAATTCTATTCTGTGAAAAGTGTCATTCCAGTGATAATTTGCAAGATAGGCAGAAAGAGATGTCATGTAAGAGTTATTAAGCAAATGGATTCTATTTTCCTCCAGATGGGAGTAGTCCTATTAGCTGGGTGAAGCCCATCTCATTGTAGCTACACAAGCTATTTGTTTTCATGTTATAACTGGAGAGAGGAAAGGTCTCATTAATGAACCTGGATTGTATGCTCAGCACAGGAGAGTACTGAGACCAATAATTATCATTCCGGCTGGCATAGCTGCAATTAAGAAAAACTTTGTGGTTTCCCTTGACCCAAATCTTTTAACTAATGATGGTTAAGGTCTCTTAGAAATCCAGTTGTTATAGCTGAAATTTACATTTGGGAAAAAAGAAAAAAGTTTGTGCTTATTTTATTGACATAAAACCATATCGGTTTCTGGTCTACCTGCCTTTGTCTAAATGATTACTTTTAATGGTCATTGAGAGCATCATCCATAATAATGAAGTTTTTAGCTACCATTACATACGCCTACATTGTCTTCACATTGTATGTAATTCAAAGGCCCTGGATGTGGCGTCTAAGCGAGACTTCATTAGTCAGAAAAATCTACCGAGTCTATTTATACGAAGATCCGAAAACAAAAGGCAACGCTCATTGTAACATTTCCATTCCTGTTCCCTTTCCTGAGACCATTTTCCTACAGTGCAGTGATGGGCTTTAGGGCATTTTCAGATACCCTATACCTCACAAGCAAAGAAAAGTCAGTATCTATTAGGTGGCATAAACCATGGCGACTATCTATGTATTCATAATGTATTTCATTATTTTAAGGTCCTGACACTCTGTCCCATGCTTAAGACTGTGCTCTAAGAGAGTGCTTCTCCGATTTTGCTACATGTTAGAATCACCTGGGGAGTTTTAAAAAATCCTGATGCCTGGGCTGCACCCCAGAGCAATTAAATCGGAACCTCTGTAATGGGAGCTACACATCAGTATTTTTTAAAAAACTCTCCAGGTGGGCTTCCCTGGTGGTGCAGCGGTTGAGAGTCCGCCTGCTGATGCAGGGGACACGGGTTCGTGCCCCGGTCTGGGAAGATCCCACATGCCACGGAGCGGCTGGGCCCGTGAGCCATGGCCGCTGAGCCTGCGCGTCCGGAGCCTGTGCTCCACAACGGGAGAGGCCACAACAGTGAGAGGCCCGCGGACCGCAAAAAAAAAAAAAAAAAAAGTTTTCTTTACTTTTGTGTTTGTTTGTTTTTTATGTATTATCTGTGTGAAAAGTATTATGAACCTATTACAGGACAGTACTATATAGCCGATTGTGTTAGCTGGGTACCTAGGCTCACTTTGTTGGACTTACGAACACGCTCTCGGAACGGAACTCATTCATATGTAGGGGTCTTGCTGTAGTTACCCGGGTCCTGGATTTCTGTCTTTTCTTAACCCAAGAAGCAACACAAAGGACACACCAGGAAGGAAAGGAAGGAAGAAGGGAAAGGGAGGGCTCCCCGCGTCTGCAGCCGGAGGGGGTCAGTGCGCACAGCCCACCCTGCCAGCCCACCCGCGCGCACCCAGCCTCGTAGCTACCTTGCACCTTGTGGTCGTGGTCGTCCTGCAGGAGCGAGACGGCAACCGTGTGGCTGTTTTCCATCTCTAGGAGAGCAGCCTCATGGCTGGCGGTGATGTCTTCCACCTGCAGGAGATCACAGCTCTGGTTACACAGAGAGCCGGGGACCGGGGGCTCCAATGGCCTCGCTGCTTGGAGGACCGAGGTGGACTGCAACGAGGGGAAATGTCAGTGGCCCAAACGTCAAGGGCAGGACACTCCGCTGAGATGACGGCCACCCTCAGCCTTGTGCTGAGGCAGGAGAGCCAGGATCTGGTGGTGACGCGGGAGTCCCGGAGTCAGGGGATGTCACAGGGAAGTCACTGCCACAGGCATGCTGCTCATGCAATGGGAAGCAGCTCCCGGGGTGGGGTGGGTAGCTGCCGAAGCCACCTCTTTACTGCCCTGGGCCCCCTCTGGACCACTTCCTTCCACCCCACTCCTTCCCCTTCCACCAAGCACTCCATGAGGTAATAAGGACAGAAGAGGGTCCTCCCCTACCAGATGGTCCCTTCTGCTTCCTGGCAGCAGGTGGGAGCTACAGCACGCGAGGTATCTGGAGGGAACTAACATTTATTAAGCTACCCACTCTCGGCTTCTCCACTCAAGCCTCACAGCAACATGATAAAGTAAATGTTCTCATGTTCATTTCCCAGACGAGGAAACTGAGGCTCAGAGAGGTTTGAAGTGTTTTGCCCAAAGGCTAGTAAATGGCAGAGCCAGCAGTCAGCCCAGGGCTGTCTGACATCCACGGGCGAAGCTCTGTAACACACTGCCCTTGCCTCCCCCCGCAAGACCAGCAACCAGTGCCCAAGGACCCTCTCGCCAGCCCCAAGGCAAGTGGGCAGGTGTGTGTGTGTGCTCGCCACCCATTCCCAGCCATGAACCTGCCCCCCAGATCACAGTGCAGACCTCCCCCTACCCAGGCTATGGGACCTGCTCCCAAGAAGCTACTGTTTCCCTGGCTGATGGTACATTTCCAGGAGTTTAATCACAGGTAGTGCAGCCAGCCCAGGAATTTTTTTTTTTGACTTTTTTCATTATATATATATATATTTTTTAAACACCTTTATTGGAGTATAATTGCTTTACAATGGTGTGTTAGTTTCTGCTGTATAACAAAGTGAATCAGTTATACATATACATATGTCCCCATATCTCTTCCCTCTTGCGTCTCCCTCCCTCCCACCCTCCCTATCCCCCCCACCCCCAGGTGGTCACAAAGCACTGAGCTGATCTCCCTGTGCTATGCCAGCCCAGGATTTTTTATTTCTCCCCTTCCTGATCTCCGTCCCCACCACACACCTTCCATCTTTACTGCTTTTGTTATTTTTGTTGTTGCAGCTGTTATTTTAACTTCAAATGTATGACTTACAGGAGTCATTGCATAAGACGACCTCTCCCTGTGATAGCAAACCAGAACAATGTTTTTCCAAATTCTCTGTCGGTGACCCATTGTAAAAACACCATTGTACATTGTTACACACACACACACACACACACACACACACACATACACAGGGCGTGTGTGTGAAACCAAAGTTTCACAAAATGACACTTTCCCCTCTTACCTGCAGTAATCTCGTTTTTAAATTTTTATTCTATGTTCCTTTGTTGTTTTTCAAAATGCAGTTACAAACCACTAAATTCATTTCACGACGTACTAAGGTGTCAAAACCTAGCATCTGAACAACACTGAACCAGCGCACCTGCCCATGCCCTGAAGCTCTGCGGCAGACCGGTTCAGAACACTGTCCAGCCACCTCTCAGAGGGTCTCATTTCTCTGGGGACAATTCAGGCTGATCTTTGATCTGTAAGGAGGAAGAACTCTTCACAAGAAAGGAAGCCCGCTTGTGAAGGGGATGCATGGGAGTGTTTGTATTTTAAAATGGGATAGATTCCCATTCTGGATACCATCGTTGCTTCGGAAAGTTTGCCCGGCCTCTCTCTTCTATGGTAAAAGGAACCGTCATCCACTAAAACAGAAATATCACTGCCAAAACCGACAATGAACTTGACAGTGTTCGGGAAGCTGCATTACGACATGAAAATGGACATGGTATGCGATGATTCACTTTTATCTACTGGCCATTCTTGATTAAACAATATTTCACCTGAGGCTCAGAGCTATGAATCCACTCAGCAGAAAGGCTGATTACTGCGGTTTTTAATTGTCCAAATCCTGTTTATATGAAGGTTTTTTATGGAATCTTTGTCCAAAGACTTTCAGTCTCTTGGAAAAACAAATCATTGGTTAAAAAAAATGGAACTAGTTTTCCTTATGCTCCATTGGTGACTTCCGTTAGAAACAAGTACCCACACATTGTTTGGAGGTATGTTAGTTAAGTATAAAGAAAAATCTTTCATCGGTCCTTAGTATGATTCTAATTTATTGGGTTTGTACACAAATTGCCATGGGTGGTTTCAGAAAAGAGAGATGGATGCAAGGACTAAGTTCCAGAAGAGTCCCTTTCGTCCTGGGGGTGGATCTGCTCTGATCAGCAAGGGTGGTGCTTCATCGCATGCCCTCCTGGCTTGGTGGAGTCGGGTCTTTGATTTAGTGGTGATGGAATACCACACCCAATATAACAAGGATGATGTAAGGGTGTGATCTATCTGTTACAGCCTCTCAGAGGGGCTTTTGGGGATGAAATACTGGTCCCCTAATTCCTCCATATGCAATGAGAGGAAAGCCCAGGATGTTTTGAAGGAAACCAGTGAGAGCCAGTGAGCCAAAATTTGGGCATCATGGTCCTTACTCTCGAGTGACTTAGGTTTCTAGACATGTGTATGGTTTTTAAAGACTGTTCCCTCTACAAGGAAGGGGCCGCGCACTGTTGGCCATCCCCTGTCTTATCCCAGTTTCAATCCCCATGGCTTCTCCTCTATGGCTCTAGGCTTCTTTCCAGAGCACGGAGCAGCAGCCCGTCCGAGCTCTCAGCCTGAGAAGACCTCCAGGTCGGCAGGCATTTGAGGGGATTCAGACAAGTTGACCCAAGGGACACACAAGATATGTTTTGTGCTGTAGATCACCAAAAATGAGACAGAGGCGCTCAACCATTACCCGGCCACAGCGAACTTAGGCTGGGTGAAGCTTCATTTTCTTCCTTTTAGAACCCTGGGTGCCCCCGTCCCCCCAAAATCTCTGCTGGGCCAGCCTCCTCCCTCTTCCAGGAGGACAAAGTTCTGAGCTGGCTGCGGGGGTCCGTCCATGTGCCCATCAAGTAATCCCAGGGCTACAGAGCAGCAGCTGGTCCCTGCACCAGGCTCTGTTCCTGCAGCTGTCTGCTGTTTAGCTGAGTTCCAGCAAAGCAAAGGGCTGGGAAGCCACCCTCTCCGATGGGTAAGAACAGAGCCGTGGGCTTACTTCATTCAGCCACTTGCAAAATGCAATTATGGGAGCCTTCGGCAATTCACTTAGAGAAGACTTCCATTCCGAGTGAAGAAGCAAGCATGGGCTCTACATCGTCTTGGCTTTCCTCATTAAAGAAAACCAGATTAAACTCCCATTTGCCCGCATCTGCGACGTGTCTTCCTATCTGATGAGACAGAGGGAGCTGCCCCCGTCTTCTCTCTCCAGGCCTCTCTGAACGACCCTCCTTCCGGATAACGGGACGACTCACCATCCCTTGTGTCCCTGCATCCCCGCTACAGCATCCTGGGTACCGACTCCGAGCAGGCCGCCAGCCCTGCCAGAGCTCCTGGGCCGACTCCATCCCCCTCCGGGCCGTGCCTTTGCCCCTCTGCTGCCCACCACGTGGGCAGGTGTTCACAGAGGCTTCTATCTGCCCTGCTCTTTCCAGTGTCCGGAGGCTCTGGGCTGCGATGGGTGGGGCTCTGGCGCCGGAAGACAGAGGCCCTCGGGACCTCATTCTATTTGATGAGAGAGTGTGGTTTCGCTGGTGGCAGCTGTGCACCTGCTGTGCGGGACGAATGTGGGACAGAATGCGAGATGATGGCCAAAGTGGCCTCTGCACGTTCTGATTAAGCGTGGGCATGCTGGGCCTCCCAGTTAGTCTAAAAGGATGGTTTCTTTAGGAAAGGTTAGAAAGTGTGTCCCGGATATGAGACAAAGCCAACGTGAACTCCAAAGGTTGAACACTACCGCTCCTCTGGAAAGGAGTCTCTGCTCAAAATGCAGAATCCAGAATGCCTTTAGGAACCAGGGGGTCCTGCACGAGGGGCTTCCGGGCAGGGTCAGGGAGAGAGACAAACTGCCAAAGGATCTTGGAGGGAGAGGGTCAAAGGTCACAAGTCTGATGACTAAACACCAGGCTCTGTGGGCGGGTACATTTGGAGCAGAAAAGGAAAAGCATTTGTGTTTACGTTGAAAAATCTGTCTCGTGTGCCCTGAGATAGGAAGCTTGGGAAATCTGGCTTCTGTTAATGTGCGGCTAGCTCTAGAATGAGCACTGATTTGATGAAACACCTTTATAATCCGACTTTTAAGAGTCACACCGTATCTTTAAAGGCACATAAGAAAGCCAGGAGGCCAGGCCACGCCCCTGCTCATACCCTAACTTGTCTGCAGGGCTAAAGAAGGAGGCCCTGTACATCCCCTGACACCAGACACCTGCAGCTCTGGGCCCCGGGAAGCCCCAGTCCGTGACTCTGATTCCATTAGCGCGGGGTGCAGACAGGAGGAGTGCTTTGCCAGAAGCTCCCCAAGTGACTCCCATGTGGAGGCAGAGAGAAAGAGACGGTCTTTGCCTCTCGAGGCAAGTGGACGGCTGGATCTTCCTAGGGGCATCCTGCGGTAAAGTCAGAGGTCAGCCAGGCTTCTCGAGGGAGCTCCTGATTGGAGGAAAGCCTCAGAAAATCCTGTGTCAGAACAGAAGCAGCCTCCCCGCTGCCGGCCAGGGCACCGGGGCGCCAGGAGAGGCCCCACTGGTGAACTTGAGTTTGAAGGCTCGAGAAGGACAGGGATGGCAGGACCTATGGGTCAGCATTGCCGGACGCGACTGTTCCCCACAAAGAGGACCTGAGTGTGGACGGTCGGCACAGATCGCTGCAACCACAGACCTTCCAGATCCCCACTGCGGCCAGGCACCGAGCCTCCTCCCAGGCCAAATACATGGGCATGTACTCTACCTGGAAATTAGAATATGGCTGGATGTGCATTTCACCTTCTTCCTCGTTGCCTGCCTGCTCCCTGCTGGAGAAGCTGAAGCTCAGGATAACAGCCAACATCCAGCAGCAGGAGCAGAATCAGGGGCCTGAATAATTCATAGATTTCAACCATCCATCCCCCCCGTCCCCACACCAGTGGGTTTCTTCAGGAAAGATGTCCTCGCGTGTAAAGCGTGCAGATGCTCTTTCCACCATAAAGCTTTCCTTCATCCTCCCACCTGGAAGGAAACTCTCAGCTCCTAAACACAGAATCTCTATTTCCCACCCAGTATTACAGTTTCTGGAGAAACTGCCTCAGAACTTCCCTGGATCTATAACCCGAGGCTACGGAACAAGCAAGTCCACATTTCATAAATGTTGGCATCTCTTGCCGTGTGCTGTCATGAGGCCTTGTGTACGGCGGGCCTTCACTGACTATTCTTTGCTTAGATGGATGAATAGCTAAATGAATCACTTTAGCTGTAAAGGATCAGGCAGAACAGGACTCAGAGCTCTCATAAGACAGAACACCTTTAAAATATACATAAGTAGCTCATGTAACTCACTCTCAAGTGGAAAAGTCAGGGCCTCCAATCTCTCCCAGTATGAAATCTTTAAAAGGCCGCTGTCCCAGCTCAAAGGCAGATGAGGCCACACCCCCCAGCACGCGCTCCTGCGCCGACAAAACTCAGCGAGGTTCTGCCCCGGCTCCCTCCGCTGGCGGAGGGGCTCCCAGGCTTCCCGGTTTCCCACACACGACACCCCAGCGCGAGCGTTTGTTCAGAGGCTCATCCTTCTGCCTGGGGACCACCTCCTGCCCCTGCTTCTTCCATGTCTTGGCATCTTCTCAACCAACCCAGAACTCTGGACCAGAAGTCAGTGAATATGGGTATAAATACATTCTTTGTGTAAAATTGGGAATGAATAGCCCCAGGATACGGGGCACAGAACAAGCCGATATCTGCACCGGGTCTGAGCTGTGTCAAGGGACCACGAAGCAGGTAAGACTAAAGACGGCAGCTGTGCAAATGTCCACTTAGAGCCAGCTGAGAAGCCACGATGCTGGAGGTTCCACGTCTCATCTTAGCCCAGCAGGTAACCTTAGCTGTAACCTATCTGTTTCCCAGCCTCTAAGTCTGTACCACCTCAAGCAGGCAGATGTGTCTGGTTTCCACAGGCCTCTAGAAAAAGGAGGATGACTAACCCAAGATGCTGAATAGAAGAAAGTGCTGTCAAAGAGGAGACCGTTTATTCCAACAATAGTACTTATCATTACTCTGAGATTTCTCCCGTGCCCCCTATGATTCACAAGCCTCTGCGGACCATCGCCATCCAGATTATCTAACGGGGAGGCAGCCCAAACGTTCATGATAGTGAAGGGCCACTCGGCACCAGCCTGAGATGTAAAGTGAGCTCTTCACAAACTCCAGTTTACCTTAGGGATACCATGAGCAGACTAGGGGTAACAATACACAATGAGGAGGTGGGCATTAAGGCGTCAGAGCCATGCGGACTTAGGAAGAAGAGAAGAGGGAGGGGCACACGAGCTCCCTTGGAAGCAGAGTGGTCTCGTCTTAACCTGCCTGTCACACCGGCGCCAACACGGTAACGGACACGGCAGCTGGCCGCGCGGATGGGCACGCCAGGCTCCTACCTGCTTTCAGGCCGACAGGCTCCCGGGGAATTCTTCCCCAGCTATTCCAGGATGAATGACCCTCTCTAGGAAGACTGCTGGGCTAAGGTTAATGAGCGGAATCCTTCTTTCATTCAGCAAATACACATTGAAGGCTCGCTCTGTGCAGGCAGGCAGTCCCGTGCCAGAGATTTAGCAGTAAACCCGGCAGAAAACTCTAGTTCAGTGCTCGAGAGCACGGACCCTGGGATCAGACTGGGTCCAACCCTGGCTCTTTCATGAGCATGAATGCTGGCAAGTTATTTAACCTCCGGGTCTCGGTTTTCTCGCCTGTAAAATGGGGACAATAATGGTACTCCCTCTTAGAGTTATCGTGGGGGTTAAATGAGTTAGTACATGTAAAGAGAGAAGAGCAGGGCCTGGCACACAGCACGTGCTAGACACACACGTGTCTGTCATCATCACTGTCCTTGTGGAATATGGAGAAGATCGACAGGGTACAAAGTACAAGTCATCCCACATCAGGGAGTAACAAGTGCCGAGGAAAAATCAAACAGGAAGAGCGCGCGCAGGGTGGGGAAGGAGCTGGGATTTGGGATCAGGAAAGGCCTCGCTGAGAAAAGCCTGCAAGGGAGGGAGAGAGGGAGCCATGGGGTTTCTAGACGGAGAGCATTCCGGGCAGAGGGCACGGCGAGCGCAAAAGCCCGGAGGTGGGAGTGTGCCTGGGAGCACAAGGCAGGGAGACCAGAGCGGCTGCGGGGGACGACGGACGGGAGGGGACAGAGGAGAGGAACGAGGTGGGGAGGGCAGGCGTGACCGGAAGCTCACCCGCTTGCTGCACGGACTCCGGCCGAAGCGGCTCCCCTCCACCTCCCACCCGCGACGACGGCAGGGCCGGGGCCCGGGCCGGGGCGCAGACTGACCTGCCGCTGGTGCTGACACCCGATCCGCAGCAGCTGTGCGCGGTGCTCCTCCTGGAGCTGGGCCACCTCGGTCTCGAACTGCAGCTGCAGCCGCCGCTCCAGGTCGCGCAGCTCGGCCTGCTGCCGCCAGCCCAGCCTGCGCACCTCATCCTCACAGCGCCGCTCCAGCTCTGCCTTCTCTCTCTGCAGCTTCTCGCACTTCGCCGCATGGAAGGCTGGGGACAGGGAGAGTGACACTTAAAAAACTGGCCAGGACGCACCGAAAGCGCTGGGCCCGAGTGTCTGCAGCCCCCACGAGTGCCACATCAAGGTGGACGTAAGGACCAAGGCCAGGTCCCCGTCCTTCTGCAGAGCTTCACCGTTTGTCAAGTGCTTTCCTCCCTACCACTTTTGATCCCCAACACAGACCCTGGATGCTGGGGTGAACCTGGGCCCTGGGGAGCTCCGGCGACCGGCCCAAGGTCCCACTCAGCGTATGGAGCATGAGCTGCGAAGGCAAATCTGGGCTTTCTGACCACAAGCCGCATGTTTCTGCCGCTAGATCAGGGCTCTCTGAGCGTCCACAGACCATGGGCATCACAGATACTGGGTGCTTGTTACAAATGCATGCTCCTAGGCGCACCCTGGTGGATCAGAAACCCCGGACCGGAGCCCAGCATGTCAACTCTTCACAAGGGCCACGGTGACTCTTACACCCATCAAGGCTTGAGACCTGGGCACGCCTGGAGGCTGGAGACAAGACGGGATGCACGGGATTCTCTCCAGGCTGACATGCCGAATGGGACAATCACAGAGGAAGTGTGAGTGTGGGTCCTTTCAGGTGACCGAGACCTCACCAGCAGCATCCTTCCCCACTGGAGGAAGGACGGGTAACCACTCAACGCCCCTTTGCACGGGTGGGTCGCCTGCCGCAGTTCTGGTTTGCTTCGTGGGGAGGGGCTGCGACAGCACTTAGAGTTTGTGCCTCCGCTGGGCCCGAGCGGACTGCTCTCATTTCAAAGTCTCTTCCTCAACTGCAAACTGCTTCCAAGAAGGAGAAAACCTTCCTTGACAATCTGCTCTGTTTAGGTCCCGTGGAGGTGATGATGCACATGCACGCAGACGTCAAAGTGGACGGACACCTCACTTACACTCCACAAAGACTGGGCCCCCTATGCTCCCTGCTCTGTGCTGCAGTCTGGGGACGCTTGTCGTTTGCTCTGAAGTTGAGTGAGCAGTATCTGTACTGGTTCAGGATAATCTGCACGCTAGGGGTGGTTGTTATGATCAGGACCATTCATCCAAGGTAGTTAGATAGCATTTGAAACACCCTAATCAGAAGTCCTACCCTAAAGGTGCAGCTAATTCAAGGGTTTCTTTGCCACACTCAGCTCTCAAAGAGTTTGTTAATTAGCACAGGGGATGTTTAAAAACATTTTTTCCCTGGCAAAATGAGCGGTGGACGGGCTGGATCTTGCCCTGTGTGCACAGCGTGTAAGAGTGCCCTGTGTGCACAGCGTCTAAGAGTGCCCTGTGTGCACAGCATGTAAGAGTGCCCTGTGTGCACAGCGTATAAGAGTGCCCTGTGTGCACAGCGTGTAAAAGTCTGGCCAGCCCAGCAGCCTAACACTGTCCCCAAAGGCCTTCTTGGTCCAGGGCTTCAATTGGCCCTGTGTCCTGTGTCCCATCATTTTTTGGAGGATTCTGACACACAATCGTGAAGAGTTGTTAGGATCTGCCAGTGTAATCAGGGTGTACTGAGGGTGGGTGGTGGGCACCCCCATGCCTCTTTATGGTCCAGGGTGGACCATAAGAGGACGCACCGTCTGTAGGGAATTTAAAAGCAATAACCACACTGACTTGAAAAGCCCTCTGCTTTTTGCTGTCACCTGTGCCAGCAACTCTAAAGAATGTTGGTGAAAAAATACTCCTCCTCAAAAGTTTTTGGTTGGTCTACATTCTAAGTAATTGCTACAATTACTGTCGAGGTTTTTAAAAACAATTTTTGTATTTAAAAAAAAAATCACAAACAGAGAAAAGTCGGAAGTACGGTACAAGGACATTATTGTCCAAATGACGTTTTCCCCCTGAACCATTTGAGAATCAGAGGCTGACTGCTGTCTCATCAACCCTGAATTCCTTAGTATATATTCCCTACAAACAAGGACTTTCTCCTACGTAACCACAATGCAGTCATCAAAATCAGGAATCAACACTGATCCAACAGTGCCCTCCAATGCTCAGACCCATTAAAATGTCACCAGTTGTCCTAATAATGTTCTTCCTAGAAAAAGGATCTGGTTCTGAATCACGAGCTGCATTTAACTATCCTCAGTCTCCTTTTGTCTGGGATACTTCCTCAGACTTCCCTGGATTTTCAGGACCTGGACACTTTTGAAGATGACAGGCCAGTCATTCCATTCGGCCTCTCTGAGGTTTCCTCATTATTACATTCAGGTCAGGTTAAGTCTGGCAGGAATATCACAGACTTGGCACTATGTGCTTCTCATCTGAATATCCATCAATTTGAATCATCTTTAAATTGAAATTTCTTTTTTCTAATTGTTTATATAGTGAGTCAAGGAAATTATGCTTATGACTGATTATCACAATGCTATCCTGAAAATGATTCTGTGGTACAAAGGAGGGAGTGCTACAAATGCTGGGTGTCAAATATGCTAGGGATTCCCTTGAACATATATCTTATTGTCACACCTGCTGTGAGTAAATCTTTCCGCTCAGGTACAGGTACCTCAGGACGAATGGCTGGGCGTGCACCGGGCTTCCCACCACAAGTAGTGAAAGGGCGTTTTGCTCGATCGCTAACAAATACAGCAGGAACAGCAGACTCGGGCTGAGGCTTTCTGGTCCCTGGTGGTGAGGTCACGGGAGGCTACAGTCCCCAAAGAAAGAACCTACCGGGAGCTAAAGGTCACAGTGGCTCAGGCCTGGAGGTGGTGGTGAGGAATCACCTGTTCCCAGGAGTCTGAGCCCCGGCTGAAACAGAGCTCCAGCTTTCCCCAAAGACCCTCCAACTTGGGGAAGTTATTAGAATTTCACCAGGGATCCTAGCTAGTGAAAAAGCTATCAGGATCCACAGACTAGGGAAGAGGTGTACATATAAAGACAGGTTTATCCTAGGGTGACTGGGTTTTAACAGAACAAAGACCATGGAATGTCCATTAAAAAACAGTGTTTCATGGATTGAGACAAAGTCAGATTGAGGCCAACGGAGAAGCACTTATTTACACACACAGACACTCTTTTTCCTATTCGTTTCCATCATGGTTTATCACAGGAGCCTGGATATAATTCCCTGTGCTTGTGGTCTGCCCATCCTATATGTAATGGTTCGCACCTACTAACCCCAAACTCCCAGTCCATCCCTCCCCCTCCCCGCCAAGGAGCAATTATTTTACCTACACTGGGGGAGGGTGGAGTGTCATCCAAAAGGCAAGAATGGCGGGGGGGTGGCACAGGGTAATGACGGGTAAGTCCCGGGCAACGAGCCCCGGGGAGGGTTTCTGGGTGCATGGGGGGCCTCTTTGGAGGGTGCTCTTGTTTCCGTACAAATACCTTCCTAGCAGTTTTTGCCACATGCATCCTGCCCCGGTGGATGGGATCAAAGTGAAGCAGTGACAACAACATGTTTGTTTGTATTTAAAACAGGTCCACAAAGCACTGCAGAGATGAAGCCTAAACAGCCAAGAAACATGAGAACAGATGGTCGGCACCATTCATGATTCAATACATGCAGATCGAAGCAGGAGATGTTTTTCACCTATGAGGCTGATCAAAATGAAATATTTTGATAATACAGGGAGGGTATGAGGAAACTGGCCTTCGGGGGTCCGATGGTGGGGTATAACTGAGAAGCTGCTTTGGAGGACACAAGTATCTTTCAAAATTTAAAAGCTAGGGATGGGAGCTTGAGAAGGGTGACAGCTAAAGGATTTCTTTTTGGGGTGATGAAAATGTTCTAAAACAGATTATAGTTACAGCTGCATAACTCTGTGAATATACTAAAAACCACTGAATTATTTTCAATTCACATTTTAAATGAGTGAATTTTATGGTATGTGAATTATACCTCAATGAAGTTCTTACCAAATATGGAAAGAAAATCTGCAAAATAACATGACAGGGGAAATATCTCAGAGGATAAATTTAGATGTTTTCGTAGAGGAAAAGTTCATGTTTGGATTTTGAGATTCTGTATAACAATGATGAAGATGTTTGCTGACAAAATAAAAATTCCACCACTACACTGTTTTATACTCACACACACATGGATATCTGTGGAGCCTAAGGGAACCTGAGAACCACTCTTACTGTTTCTTAACTAGAAACAGCACATAAGACTCAAATGAAGATAATAAAAAATGCTAATCATGTATTTTTCTATAACAAGTACTATTTTGTGTGGGAACAATGTATTTGTCATATACTAATATCAGTATCTTTAGGAAATCAGAACAGTAAGTTGACTATATAGATTGCATAGATGGAATAAAACAGACAAAAAGGTAAAGAAATGAAGAATAACAAATCAGTTACACTGGAGGAAAAATTAAATGACACATATCTTTTAACCTAACAATTTCACAAGGGCACAAAAAATTTGATCAAGGATGACTACTACAGCATGATTTGCCTTCAGGAAATAGTGGGGGGCTAGTTAAATAAATGAGGATAAATCCACTATTCACATAGGACAAATCCTACGTGCAATGGGATACGGGTAACCAGTAAAAAAAAATAAGGTGAATCTTTTCCTGTTATCTTGGAATGATCTGTGATACACCATTAAACAAAAAGGGCAAGATGCAGAAAGAGTATGACAGTGTACTTCTACTTGGAATGGAAATGCATCTGTATTTCTGACCCTCCATCTTTCCCTCCTCCCTCAGAGGTTGTGCGTTTAAGTTACAGGGCTCACTGCCCAACAAACACCTGCAACAGTATGTATTTAAGAAAATCCTATTATGTGTTTTCATATTTTATGAGTTAAAACATTTTTAAAAATTACTACCATGACTAAGAAGAAGACTAGGCTTTAAAAGGTTATGTAGCCTGTGGTCAGAAAGGACAGGACTTTTCCATCTAACTTGCGATTTTATTTATGTTCGTGGCAGGATGATTCATGGGCCTGGCACTCTTTTGAGGGCTCAGAAATGATTGATTTTCATCCTAGAGCTGTGCCTCAGTTTTGCTATCTATGAAGTGGCAAAGTAATCACTTCCCCACATAGAGCACCAATCCCCACATTCCCAATTGCTATTACATACGAGAGGTGATCCTTCTATTCTTGAACTGACCCCATGTCATAAGCCCCAGGCCTGCAGAAGATATTGGATAAGAAGCGCAGCTGAGGCACCAGCGAAAGAGCTCCAATAACAGAGTCCCTAAAGAAAGAAACATCCTCTTGCCTCTGGTAAATCTTCAAAAATGTATGTATTGGGGCAGATAGGGATTAATGTAGGCTAATTTAATGGGTAACATCTGGAGTCTTGCTTTCATTATTTCTATTCATGAGAAAACATCTGGTACTTTATAGTGTGAGAGGCAAACACCACAATAATAAATCCCTAGATCCTAAGAAGCTGAGAAAATAATTTCTAAAAGAACAGGATTATGACAGGCCAAGAGTATTATAACATTTCTAATTCATAAGCATGAGTTTGAAAAGCAAAAACAAGATTATTAGAGTCTGTTGTACAGTTTTAAATAATTGAACATATATATGTATGTATGCATGAATATATATAGTGTGTGTGTATACAGTATATACGTATATACCACAGTTCATAAATCAAATGAGAGAGAAAAAAACCCAGTGAGTAAGATCAATTTTCTTCAAACAATTGCCCCAAATGTCCCTTGAATAATTACAACTTGTTACTGGTTTACCAAAGAGGTAGCAAACATCAGTAATTACAGCACTAGACTTAAACTGAAGAAAAGTATCTGGCTCTAACTCATGATAAAGCATAAGGAATGATATTATACTGCCTTTTATGTCACAGGAAGTGCTTTAGATATAACGATCATAAAATAAACCATCTAAATATGAAGAAATGAAACTGTATATAAATACGTGGTACTATTGTAACAGTCACTGTTATGGGCTCAACTGTGTGCCCCCGGAATTTATATGTTGAAGTCCTAACCGCCAGTACCTCGTAATGTGACCATGTTTGGAGACAGAATTTTTACAGAGATAATTAAGTTAAAATGAGGTCACTAGGGTCAGCCCTAATCCAATATGACTGGAGTCTACAGGACACAGACACCTGCAGAGGGAAGGCAAGGTAGCCATCTATAAGCCAAGAGGAGAAGCCTCAGAAGAAACTAACCCTGCTGGCATCTTGATCTCAATTTCCAGCCTCCAGGACTATGAGAAAATTAATTTCTGTTGTTTAAGTCCCGCAGCCTGCGGTACTTTGTACGGTAGCCCTAGTAAAATAATACAGTCAGTATCGTTACATATTGACAGGAGGTCCCACAGTAGATAAAAGATTAAGTTGTTTCTGGGCCTCCCTGGTGGCACAGTGGTTGAGAGTCCGCCTGCCGATGCAGGGGATACGGGTTCGTGCCCCGGTCTGGGAAGATCCCATATGCCGTGGAGCGGCTGGGCCCGTGAGCCATGGCTGCTGAGCCTGCGCATCCGGAGCCTGTGCTCCGCAACGGGAGAGGCCACAACAGTGAGAGGCCCGCGTACCACAAAAAAAAAAAAAAAAAAGATTAAGTTGTTTCTTTGAGAGATGGGGAGTAATTGAAAAGACAAAATAACTTTCAAGGAAAAAATGTAATTTAAAAATTACCCATAACTCACTACACAAAGAAAATGAAATTTTCCATTTGTGTAGTCCCTTCATAGCTGTTGCAGTGGTATGACTTCTGAATATTCTGTTAGGAAGTTTTCATGTCTTCCTACTTTTTTATGGCTACCTTATACTTTCATGTGGATGCACAGTAACTTATATGCCCTTATTGTCGGACATTTGGTTTGTGTCACTCATATACTGTTTTGCTTTGTTCATCAGGGCAAATTTCTAGGAGTACAGTTACGTGGGGTTAAAGATTGTGAGCGTCTTTGTGAAGTTTTTTCGTTTTTTTTTTTTTTTTTTTTTGATGGCAGTGATCCTGTAACAAATCAGTGCCCACCAGGGGGCGCTATAATGCCTGGGAAAGCCCTCTGGTGGCGAAGGCCTCTGTTCACACTTGTCAAATCACAATGACCCACAGGAGGCCGCAGGCTCAGTCCATGAAACGCGCTGCCTGAGATCCTGGCCACACTGCCCTCTACTGCCCCGCTCTCTCTTTCCCTTTCTTTAGGACCTTCTTTTTGATGAAAATGTCAACAAGAGAGAAAAGGAGGGGCTGAGATGGAGTAAAGGTTCAGAAATGGGAGTGAAGGAGCCAGGGGGAGAGTCCTGGGTCTCCCAGCATCTTTGCAGGTCCGTGCGGTATCCCCAGGGCCCGGTCAGAGAGGCAGGTGGAACATCAATAGACAGTAGTTGAATTTACTGAGCACCTGCTACGGGCCACGCCCAGTCCCGTGGTGATTCAGACACGCTGTCAGGTGGGCAAAGACAGACGCGGGCAAAAATTTTAAACGGCAAAATGTTAGATCGTGAAAACCTGAGATAGCTGCAGTGAAGAATGTAAAATGAGAGCAACGCTAGGGAAGGGCTCGGGCCGGGGTCAGATTCCGGCGGCCGGCGGGTGAAGGAGGCGCCGGAGAAAACACCACCCGGGTGGATGTGAACGACGGGGAAGGGGCGGCGTCCAGAGAGCTCGAGGGAGGGGTTTCGAGGCGCAGGAACCGCAAGAGCAAAGGTCCGGAGGTGGGAACACTCGGCTCACTGAAGGAACAGGAAGACAACACGGGGCTCGAGGACCCGTGATGGAGCCAGTGGAGGGAGGTGAAGATGGAGAGAGGCGGGGTCAGATCACGCGGGGGCCCGTGGTCCCCGGAGAGGAGTGGGGATTGTAGTCCTCTAACTGGAAGACCGCCCTCCCCCGCCCCCGACAGTCTTAAATGGGGGAAAACAAGAGCTCATGAAGCTTTTTTACAAGAGCCCCCTGGTGGTGGCGTTGGTGGTGCCTTTAAGGAGAGGCAAACATCAGAGCAGGAGTCAAACTGGGGAGAAAAGCACACATTAGGCACCAAATAAACCTCTACTGAACTAACAGCCGGATTCGTGTACATATAAGGGCCCATGGTTTACAAACGTTATGGTGGAATTCACCTCTGGTTCGCGGTACTCAAGAAGGGCCCTTCTGGATGCTGTCAGTTAGTATGAAAAATGTGAAATTCAGGACTGCTGAATTTTGACAAGCTTGGCGACACTTCAATCATTAACGATAATATTCCATTTCACGTGGGCATATGCTGTGGCCTGTGTTATAAGTGTTGAAGTCTTAAAAGCATGAGACCTCAGGATAAACTCTCATTATGAAATCTCCCCCAGTGAGGTGGACACAGGTTGACAGATGTGCTTCCCTACCTGAGGGCGTGTAAATGGTTCGGGGGAGAATACGAGAGACACGGGATGCAGTAAGATGAAAGGCATTTTCTAGCTGCTAGGCGTTTCCAATGCTGTGGAACAAATACGGAAAGGTTTCTCATCAAGGTGGCTTTTTAGAGTGCATTAACATTTACCTGTGGGTCAGATTTTGGGAACACGGCCTCCAAACTGGATGACTCTATATAGGAGCCTCAAGATCCCCAAATATGTGTCCTGAAGTGCCCACTTACATCCCACCCCCTTACAACGTAAACTTCCACACAGAATGACAGTAAATAACCTTCCTGCACACTGAATCCGGATTGTCAAGAGTTTCCAACAGATCAGAAGGGGTGGGGAGGGGTTGGGGAGTGAGAGCCCAGGACAGAAGTGGTCAGGTGACACCCGGAAGGGACAGGAGACAAAGGCAAGACCCAGTAAGGCGGGCGAGGCAGAAGGAGCCCTGGTCTCCAGGCCAGCCTCTGTCCCAGGCTCTGCGGACACGAGCTGTGGGAATTGTGGCAACTCACTCGACCTCTCTAGGTCTCCACATCCTTATCCACAAAATGAGGAGGTCAGGCACCGTTACAGGCTGAAGTGTATTCGCCTTAAAGTCACATGTTGAAGCCCCAATCCCCAGGACCTCAGAGTGCAACCCTATTTGGAGATGGGGGGTCTCTGAAGAGGTGATTAAGTTAAAATGAGGCCATTACAGTGGGGCCCTAGTCCAACATGACTGGTGTCCGTACAAGAAGAAAAGCCACCAGGGATGTCTCAGAGGACACAGGCAGAAGACGTCCTCCCAAAGGCCAAGGACACAGGCCGCAGCAGCAACCAGCCGGCCCCTGACCTGGACTTCAGCCTCCAGGACTGTGGGAAAACATATGTCTGTTGTTTAAGCCGCCCAACATGTGGTATTTTGTTATAGCAGCCCGAGCGGATTCAGGTAGGCCCCTCTAGTGTTAAGCCCCCTTCTGCCCTGGCATGCTAGAATTCTAAGGATATTGTAGTGGTGACCAAGGGTCATCAAGAAGAGTTTATATTTGCCCACTGTCCTCTCTTGAAGAAGACAGGGAAGGGTATACCATTTTTATGATGATCTCCCTCCAAAATGGAGCCCTAAAGAGAGAAGCCTCATCTGCAGAGACAATGTGCTTTGCAGAATGACTCAATGCCCAGAGACAGGAGACATTAGTAGCAATAGCAACGACTGATGTTTCTGTGTCTTCATTTATGAAGTTCTTTAACACACAATATTAACTTGTTTAATCTTTGCAACAAATTTCAAAGCTGGGGGAAGCCAGCATTTTTGCTCTGATTTTATAGAAGAGAAAATGGAGGCTCAGAGGGGTTCAATCGCTTGTCCAAGCGGACACAGCGAGAACTCGGGAGCTGGAAGTCCCTCCAGGTGCTCTGATCTCAGCAGTGCTTGTTCGAATAGCAATAGTAATACTGCTCTTCTGCCTTATGTTTTGGGAGAATGGAAACAAAGAAAGACAAGGAGAAACAGATACAAAAATCCCAATTAGCTTAAGGTGCTTTTTGAGTCATAAATACTTTGTGCCATTTTTATGTGTTCCTTAAGATAAAAAGGATAAGCCTTTCAACAGATGGATAATGACCGATCCTGTGTGTGAATGTAATTGCAATGCTTAGAAGTAACCTTCTTGGTCTGAGAGGAGAAAAATGCAACAGTGATTTATGGGGGCAAAGGAGGAAAGAGGAGATGGATTTAAGAGGATGGTTATAACGATGAGCTTTGAAAAGAGAAACCAATGCTATCTACATAAGAACTAATAACACCACTGCCCATAAACAGGAAGCGGCTTTCTGGGGAGATGCTTCTGCACAGAATCTGCTCTTTCCTCTCCTCCAGGTTAATTTGGGCTGCAGAGCCGGTGCCGACTCGTCTAACATACCATGGGAGCCGCTCTGATGGCTGGCTTTGAACAGGCCAGATAGTGGGTCCAGTGAGCATGTACTGCTTTTAATATTTTTAATATTTTTTTGTCCTGTCCAAAATGGCATTGAAAAATGACTCTTTTATTTTACCTCAAATTAATATTTGTTACATAAATTGGACAGCGAACGTCATCTCCAGGTTGGACATCCTTTTTAGAAGGAGCTTTCAATAACTTCCTGAAAGATGTTTAAACAGAAGCTTCGGTTGAGATTTCGGACCCCTTTTCACTGGCTAGAACCCACCCTACAGGGTTCTAACCAGTGAACTCCTGTGACCCTGTCCTTTCCTTAGCTTCCCAGCTGGCGGGGATTCCACGGCGTGTTGCCGACCTCCACCCTCTGTGCCATAGTTTGGGTGCCCCCATTCCCCTTATTTGCTCTTGGAGGGGATGGAGACCAAGGGGCTGCTAGATAATACATTTTAGTCCATTTGATGGTGGTAAGTTTAAATACTGTCACTCCTTCCTTCAGGATGTCAAATGCATGGCCTGGATATTCTTCTGTGTTCTCCATGGGATTTGGGACATTTTCTCGGAGGTTTTCCCAGACTTATGACCCTTTACTTGCTGTTCGAGGGTTTATCGCTTTTAGTTTTGCACAGGAATGAAGGGTTGATGTTTGAAGTCTATAGAATCTAATTTTTAAAGAGGTGTGCATTTCCCCATGAACTCTTCCCATCCTTTTGCTATACTACTTCCAAATACATCAACTCGACTCCAAGGAACAAAATGGACCACCTCGAATTGTTTCTACCCACCAGTTTTAACCATAGACACGGAAGAAGTTAAATTTGTAGGCAATTAATAATAGCTCAAGAGTATGTTTAGATGAGCATTAATACTTGTCTATTACTCTAGCTACACCCCGTGCAGCCTTCCTCTATGGACGCCCATCTCAGCACAATGCCAGGCCCGGGCAGATTTCCATAAATACATGCTGGCTTGAAGAGCACCAGGGGATCACTTCCCTCAGAGGAGACAGCGGCCTGGGCAAGCCACACCCCTTCTGAGTTACCCAGGGCTTTCTCACTTCTGGATGCCAGGTTGCCCTTGCTGATGGGTTTGTGTCTCCCATGCGGGGGTGAATCCCATGTAACGGGTAGTAGTCAACTTGGGTCCACTCCACCTAGATGTAGGCGTGTAACATGAATGTTTCTTTTTTTTTAAACAAATTTATTTTTATTTATTTGTTTTTATTTTTGGCTGTGTTGGGTCTTCGTTGCTGTGCGTGGGCTTTCTCCAGTTGCAGTGAGCAGGGGCTACTCTTCGTTGCGGTGTGCGGGCTTCTCATTGCGGTGGCTTCTCTTGCTGCAGAGCACGGGCTCTAGGTGCGCGGGCTTCAGTAGCTGTGGCACAAGGGCTCAGTAGTTGTAGCTCGTGGGCTCTAGAGCACGGGCTCAGTAGCTGTGGCACACGGGCTTAGTTGCTCCGCAGCATGTGGGATCTTCCTGGACCAGGGCTCGAACCTGTGTCCCTTGCATTGGCAGGCGGATTCTTAACCACTGCGCCACCAGGGAAGCCCATGAGTGTTTCTTTATGCTAGGTCCCACCCTAGCATTCATGAAGGGTGGGAAATATTCTTACTGTAATATTGCAGTGATTCTATGTACCCCCCCTCAAAAACAATAAACAGCTAATAATAGAGGCCAGGCACGATGCTGAGCCTGGCACTTACTCTGAATTATCCCATTTCAACCTCACACTAGAAGCTGGGAGGTAAGTCCTAGCGCAACCCTCATTTCACAGATGAGGAAACTGAGGCTAAGAGGGCTTAATCTCCTGCACAGCAGCATTGACAAAGACCAAGTCTGTTGGACCCTGCAGCCCATGCTCCTGCCACAGCACTTGGAGGAAGGAGGTCTTTAACTCAGCACTGTGTAAAGACAATAACAGGATTGACCAAGAATGACTGAACCTCTTCTGAAATAATGGAGGATTTTACTTAACTGAAATATGTTATAAGCTTTCTTAAAAGCTATAACATAGACCTCTGATATGGTCCCCAGATGTCCCCTACTGGGGATACCCATAGTCTTACTCAGGCCAGTCTAGATTGCCACCTCCCACCAGCACAGCCGGGATCCTGCTGGTCCAGAGCCAAGCCCAACCTCTCCATACTCATGCCTGTGTGTGCGGGGACTCTCCCTCTCTTACAGGGTCTCACCTCCATCTAGCAGCTGCCTCCCACCCCAGCCTGTCATGTACAGTAAGCACTGCCCGACTGGTTCTTTATTTATTGCTGGAGATCGTAAGCTCTTTGTGTCTCCATCACCCAGGAGCCTTTGTACACCTGAAACTAACAACACTGTAAATCAACTATGCTTCAATGCTTTAAAAAGCCAAAAAAAAAAAAAGAATAGAGAGGCAGACATGAAAACAGAACAAAACAAAAACCCTGTCTCAGAGTAGGTCTGAGAGGCACGTTAGACGCTCTAACTAGAGGCAAGCGCTGTTTTTGTCACAAGCATTTCTGGTTACTGATGGTTTTTAATCGGGGAAGTGACAGGGGATGGACGCTAGGGGCAGGAAGGAAAGGAAGGGGATGAGTGAGAAGGTGTTTGCAAACGGAGAGATGAAGTCACTACAGGAATGAAGAGGAGAGGACGGAAGCAGGACGGACTTCCGAGCGAGAATCAACAGAACCTGGGACTTCCCGGACATCAAGCATGAAGCAGACGCAGAGGCGGAGTCAGCGATGCCCCCCCACTTCCTGTACCGGTTTCCTCTGCAAACTGTGTTGTCAATAACTGAGCTTCAAATTGTGGTTGAGCCTACCTGTCCCCCACCTCCCTTTCTTTCTTTTATTCAAAATACTCTCTAAGTGTTAGCAGAAACGGTTGCCCTGCTGGACACGCCATCTTCCAGCCTCCCTTGCAGCTCCATGGGGCCATGTGACTGTCCTTGGGTCAAGGGATGTGAAGAAGTGATGTAGCAACTTCTAGACTAGCTTCTTATGAGGGAGCTGCTTGCCCTCGACTTTCCCTCCTTCTCCTTCCCTCAGGCTGAAACCTGGGGCCTCTTGTCTGCGGACAATTAGACGAGAGGAAAATACCCCTCTATCTTACTTATTCCATTGAATTTGGGTGCCTTTTTGTTACAGCAGCTTAGCTTGTACTTGAAATAAATTAGGACTGTAACAGGAGAAGTGGCGATTTGGTTCTGCTTTGAAGGGGGGAGCGTGGGGTAGGTGGAGATGAAATTAATTGTCCCTGAAGAGCCATACTGCCTGTGGTTCACCAAGAGGTGACCTCAGGAGAGACCAGGGCTGGAGCCATGGTCTCGGGAGGGCACTGCTTAGGGGGCAGTTGAAGCCATAGGGGTAGATGAGATCACCACGGAGACCACGGAGGGTGAGAAGGAAAGGGGGCTTAGAACAGCATCAGGGACAAAAAGGGATTTTAAGGAGAGACCCACTAACTTTATTTCATGCTATAATCATTCACTGCCGTGTCTGCTTTTCCAACTGGGTACAAACTCTTTGAGTCCTTGGATTATAGCTTACTGATCTTGGAACAAAACACCGCGAATACTTTTATGCAGAATAGGCAAATTTATCTTAAGAACGACACTCTTAAAATGCTTTGTATTTTAGGAATAGATTTGCTTTCTCTTCTTGATATTCGAGGCTGTAGACTTAGGCCATCCTGAGTCAGTCTTTAAGTGCCGGGAATCAGAGGACAGATCATGAGCACGATGAGGGTGGGCCAGGTGGAAGTGTGGCAACCTTGAGAGCACCTGTGTGCCCAGGTGAAGGGGGCGTCTGCCATTCAGCAAAAAGACAAACCGAGCAAGAAAAAATGGGCGACAGACGGCTCATGGAAGATATCCAATAGCTAATCAGCACATAAAAGTGCTTAACTTCCCTAGTGATCAGGGAAATGCAAACTAAAACCACGATGAGATACTGTTCACACCTGCTCTAACAGCTAAAACAACAACAACAGAACTGACAACACCGAATGTTGGCAAGCATGTGGAGAAACTGGAACCCTCAAACACTCCTGGGGACGGTGCAGGAATGGAACAGCCATTTCCAGAACTGTTGGGCAGTTTCTCCTGAAGTGAAACTCACATCTGTCCTATGAGCCAGTAATTTCTCGTGTAGGAATTTAACTGAGAGAAATGAAAAACATCTCTGTCCACAAGAAGACTTGTGCAAGGATATTCATAACAGCCTTATTTATAACAGCAAAATGTGGACACAATCCAAATGTCCATTAGCAGAAGAGTGGATAATTAATGTTGGCATATGCATGTCAATGGAACACGACTCAATAAAAAGGAACAAACTACTGATATGCTCAGCAACGTGGATGAATCTCTCATGCGGGGCAAAAGCACCCAGACACCCAGACGCAAAAGACCATATACTGTCTGATCCCATTTGTAGGAAATCCAAGACCAAGCAAAACTAATCTATGGTGACAGAAATACGGAAGTGGTTGCTTCAGAGGTAGGGAGGGGGTGGAACTGACTGGAAAAGAGGCCTGGGGGGACTTTGGGGAGTGATGTAAATGTCTTACGTCTTGTCTCGGGTGGTGATTATATGGATGTATTCATAGACAAAGACCATCATGCTGAACACTTAAAACAAAATGAATAATCATTTTAAAACAAAATGAATAATCTTTTATATGTATCCACACATTTACCATTTTGACAATCTTCTTTCTTTCCTATAATTCCAAGTTTCTATCATTTTTAAAAGAGGTTTTCTCTGGATATTGACTTCTGCTTTTTTTTTTTTTTTTTTTAATTCTTTAAGCAGTTCAAACATGTCATTCCACTGCCTTGGTCTGTTTCTGGCGAGGTTAACTGTCACTCACATCCCTGTCCTCTGTATGTGATGTGTGTCTTTAGCTGGTTGCTTTTAATTCTTCCTCTTTATCTTTGGTTTTCAGCAGTTTGACTAGGATGTCTTTGGCGTGATTTGTGTATTTGTATTTATCCTGTTTGGGGTTCACTGCTTCTTGGGTCTGCAGGTTGCTCTTTTAAAACCAAATTTGGGATGTCTTTGCACATCATTTTTTCAAAAAGATTTCCCCCAATCACTCTCTCTTCTCCTTCTGACAATCCAATTACACATCTCTTACACTGCCACAGGTCCCTGACACTCTGTTCATTTTCTTTTAATCTTTTTTTCTCTGTTCTTTAGATTGGATAGTATCTGTTGATTGTCTTCAATTCACTGACCCTTTTTCCCCTGGTCTCCAACCTGCTGTAAAGCCCAGCCAGTGAATCTTTCATTTCAGAGATTCGACTCTTGGGCTCTAACATTTCCATTTGGTTCTTTTGTAGTTTCTGTTTCTCTGTTGTGCATCCCCACCTGGTTACTCACTACGTTCCTCTTTTTCTGGAAGTGCTTGAACATGTTTATGACAGTTTTTAAAAATTTCACATCTGCTAGTTCCAACACCTGGGTTATTTCAACACGCATGTCTATTGACTACTTTTCCCCTTGATTATGGGCCCTGCTTTTTGTAGGTCTAAGTTTTAAAAATAAGTGTTCAACATCATGGATGGTATACTGTAGGAAGCGTGTATTATGTTCCTTTAGCAGGTGTTGAGTTTTGTTGGCAGGCAGGTACATCACTGGATACCTTTGACTCCACCAGACTTGGTTTTATTCTTTGTTAGGGTGGGTCCACTTGAGTTTCCTAGAGACCCTTCCTCTCGGTCATGGTCCTTACTCCTAAAGCCTGGCCTTTCTCAGGTCTTGTCTTGAGAGGTGAGGTCTCTCCACCCTGGCTGGGCTGGAATCCAACGTCTCCCAGCACCATGCAGCCTCTGTTGCCCTCACCCATGTCTGTCCTGCAGCAGCTGCCCTCTGCCAGGCCTCCCCGGGCATGTGATGCTCATGCTTCATCTAAGATCACCCAGGAACCCCCCATGCAAATTCCTGGGGCACTGGAGAGGTAGATGCAGTTCCCTGACCAGGGATTGAACCAGCGCCCCCTGCACTGGAAGCACAGAATCTTAACCACTGGACCGCCAGGGAAGTCCCAATGGCCTCATGATTTTTAGCTGCTTTAATCACCTGGATCTCTGGTAACTGCTTCTTCAGCTCAGCAACATGGTGGCCACTGCTGGAGCACCTCTCTCTGTGCTGTGGTCTGGTAAGTGACTCCAGGCAAAAAGGTGGGGCCAACAGGGGACTCAGTGTGATCCCTTTTCTTCAAGGATCACGGGCCTGTGGTGTCTATTGCTTGGAAACAGCTGCCTCATATATTTTGTGTCTTATAGCTGTGTACAGTGGGATGTTAAGTCCAGTACTAGTTACTCTATAACAGCTGGAAGCAGGGCAGGCATGGGTACTTGGTAGAAGCTCCCAGGTGATTCTAATAGGCTTCCATTTCCTCCCATGGGGATCCCTGGCTAAGAACTGAGGTCCCAGGAACAAAAGAGGTACGCAGATGGCTGCCCAAGGCTATCTCAGTGAGATGCCATTATATTATAGCACATGATTGATTCTGGTCCACTAAGCTGTCTTCTGAGTACAATTTTAGCTTTCTAGGTAGATGTGCCTATAAGGAGACATATCATTACTCATTGTAAATTAATAAATTGGGATTTTCATTTTCTATATCAGGCTCTAGTAAACTTACTTAAAAGGCGTTTCCTTGAAAGTCAGAGCCATTCTTGGTGCACTAACGATGCCCACACTTAGGTGCCAGCCTGGTCTCTCCATCTGGAACCATCATTCTGATTAGCTAAATTCTGACCAAATTCTTCATCACTAGCTTTTCTTTTTCTTTTTTTTTTTTTTTTAAGAAAATAGCTGTGTTAAGGAGCCCTGAGATCAGAATCAGATTCATTATCACCAAAACCTAGTAAGTCTTTACACGGTTCCTTGCAGTGCAGAGTTGGTCTAGTTATCATCTTCACCAGAATTAACCTCCTGAAGACCTGACATTTGGCTGAAAAACTGCAATTTTAATCAAAAAGAGTGATCTGAATATAACATAAGCATATACTACAATTTATATATTACTTTATTCAAATTAACTGCCAAATTAAGCAAATAGATTGACAGCACTCCTGAAGCTGGACCTGGTGGTATCTGTGGCTACTCGAATGAGTGAGAGTAACTTCATAATGACATAAGACAAGAAAAAACAAACGTCTAAAAAATCTATGAAGAGAGATTCACTGGAGTCTAATATCCCAAACACTGCCCTGCTTTGTATGCAAGTAGTTTAAAGAGTTCCACAGATAAATTCATTTGCCCTATTCCTCTGGTTTAGGGGTCACCCCATGGAAAACCAGACTTTACTATTTTTCCCATCTCCCAAAGGAGAAATTGAGTCAATGACGTCATTAACGCTGTTGATATAATTGCTCAAGTGTAGAAGAACCACTTCTTCTGTGACTCCTCCATTTCCTTTAAGCTCAACTGTTTTACCCCTAAAAGCCCTTCCTGGACCTCTGACTGGGTTACAGACCATCCTCTGAACTCCCAGACCTCCAGCACCTTACTCAGTACCCTGGGTTTTAATCACCTGCTTATGCATCTGCCTCTCCAGTGCCCAGGTGTCCCCTGAGGTCAGAGACCATGTCACATCCATCTTCCACTCCTGGTACACTAACAGGTGCATCTCCTGGGTTCAGTCAAGTTTATACAATGAAGCAATGAATGGTTCCCATTTAATGCGCTAAGCCCTGGGATGGGGCTCGAGGTACAAAGAAAAATAAGAGGGATCCAAGTGCATGAGAAACTCACAAGTGGGTGGTGATTACATTTGCATAATTTGTATGTGATTGTCATTTAAAGCACTGTGTTTTGCAAGATGCTCTTCAGCAATCTTCAGGTTAAATCTATATAGCAGGTCACGTCTTTTTCTGCTTTTTCTTATCTTCCCCAAGACACCAACTGAAATCTTACAACACCAAGGCAGCATGCTATGGTCATGGTGGCACAAGATAAGGACCCAGCTCCATTATCCTTAATAGTTACGTGATTTGGGGTTTGCTTTCATTCTTTATAGCCACAATTTAGTCACCTTTAAAACAGTGGTGGTATTATCTACCTTACCTGTCTGTCTCCTAGGGTTGTTGTCAGGATTAAATGAAATAATATGTGAAAGAGCTTTGTAAACCACACACCACTGTAGACATTAGATTTATTATGAAGTCACAATTTTATGGAAGCTGCTGACTCCAAGTTTCAAGAAACTGCTTGTCCGCAGGGTAGTTTACAGGCAGCCCTTGGTATCCTGACTTATTTTATTCAGTCAATTCAGGTTAAGGATTAAACCCACAGATTTAAAAATATTAACATATATCAGAAAGGACTGTCTTTATTCATAAAGGAGTAAATATTTTAGAGGATCACACAACAGACATCTCCATATAAAATAACTAGAAGGTGCTATACCTACAGACTTCAAAGAATTTTATAAATATCAAAAAATGTGTTGCTGCCAACTGGAATAAATCATTGTCTCAAAGAAAGTAGCAGCTTTGTGGAACTGTAGCTGATGATGTATTTTCCATGGCAACCAAACCCAGTCTCTGGTACATCTAAGGGAGTTTGTGGGTTTGATATTACTGTGCATGGGTAAGCACCTGTTAGAGATAGAAACTAAAATGATTTTTAAAAATTACATTTACTGGGATAAAAATCTAATCATGGCAGTTGACATCACTGGTTTGAATTTTTCTCAGCTCAGAACATCATTTTCCTATAGGAGGGGTCAGGTAACTCCCGGACCTCGTCACACTGAGTGGTCCATCTTGCAAAGCAAGCAGTATATTTGAATCTCTATTGTCACACTCAAATTTCTGACAGCAGACCAAACCTTCTAGATCAAATCTTCTAAATAACACCATTTGCACCCCACCATAGAACCTAGGACAGTGACAGTTAAATAGTAAATATGTATTTGGGTCCCCCCCTGCCAAAGTTGTTGAGAAGATTGAGAAGATTCACCTCTGCTGATCAGAGAGAATTTTGCATTCCACAGATGTTGTGTTTTTATTTTCATCCAATTCAACATAAGTTTCTAATTTACTTTGTGGTTTTCTCTTTGACCCACGTGTTAGTTGTGTGTTGTTTAATTTCCAAGTGTTTGGAGTTTTCCAGGTATTTTTGTGCTACTGACGTATAGTCAGATTCTGTTATAGTCCAAAACAGTTTGTATGGTTCAATTCTTTTATATTTGTTGAGGTTCGTTTTATGGCTCAGCATACGGTCCATGTAGGTCAATGTTCCACGTGTATTTGAGAAGGATGCACATTCTGCTCGTTGGATGCAATCTTCTACGAATGTCAGTTGGGTCATACTGGTTGATACTGTTGTTTGGGTCTTTTAAATCCCAACTGATTTTCTGCCTGTTCGTTCTCTCAGTACTGAAAAAGGAGTGCCGAAGTCTCCAACTGTAGTAGTGGAATTGTCTATTTCTCCTTTCAGTTCCACCAGTTTTTGCTTCATGTGACTTGAAGCTCTATTTTTAGGCGCACAGATATTTAGTATTGTTATGTCTTTTTGGTGAACTGACTCCTTGATCATTATGTAATGGCTATCTTCGTCCTTAGTAACACTACTGGTCTGAAGTTTACTCTGTGTGATATTAACATAGACACTTCAATTTTCTTTGGATTGGTGTTAGCAATAGTATATCTTTTTTCTATCCTTTTACTTTTAAATATCTATATCTTTATATATGAAGTGGATTTCTCTTAGGCAGCCCATAGCTGCATCTTGCTTTTTTTTAATCCAATCTGGCAAACTGTCTTTTAATTGGTGTGCTTCGAAGAGATATTTTTATAAATCAGAAAATGTACATTATTTTTGTGATCCCAAGAGTAGTTATTTTTTCTGAGGTGTCCTCTTGGGTTTTGCATTTTAACTCATCTTTTTTAAAGCTGTGAGGGGAAGGAATACAACAGAATCTAATCTGAAACTTCAGGGAATTAGCATATACGGTGGCCCCAATTTTCTGCCAAACATTCTGCTAGATCCTTTGCTCTCCTTCAGCTCGTGTGACAGGACTATTCCCTCCATCTTACTGACGGAGGCAAGTGAGGCTCCACAGCACGGTTCTCCCCTTCCTCCACAGTAACAAAATATCTGGGCAAGGTCACCAAGAAAAAAGAGCACATTTCCCAGTCCCCTTGTGACTAGGTTTGCCCTGTGACTTAGATCTGGCCAAGGAGATATAAGTTCCTGGAAACCTTTCCCCAAGAGGAGCTGACCCACTGTTTCTGCTTCTTTTGTTCATTTCCTCCTCCATCCTACTACCTGGACTAGAGATATGATGACCACGTGGCACCCAGTGCTGACCACTGCCACCCTGGACCACGAGGAGAAGCGCCACTGTCTTGGGGATGGGTGAACGCTGAGCTGTTGGAAGCCTGGGGCCCCTGTGGACTCTGTGGAACAGAACCACACCTGCTTCTGGGTGCTTACCTCCTGACTTTCATACAAGGGAGGAATAAACATCTAGCTTGATTAAGCTACCACTGTTTAGGGAGTTTGTTATTTGTTCCTGAATCCAATCCTAATGGCTATAGCTTAGGGATGAATTAACATAACACTGTTACATAATTATACTCTAATCTACGTTTGGACAGATTCATACTAGCAACTATCATGGTTCTGGGTGGAAGTCATATAGAATTGGGATACAAAACTATTTTATTTTGTTTATCTGCTTTTTCAATCTATTAAATTAAAAATTACCAAAAAAAGGTGGTGGGGGAGCTGGGGATGCCGTGGTAAAGTTACGCACGATGTGTAAAGTTACGCACGATGTGTAAAGTTACGCACAATGTGTGAAGTTACATACGATGTGTGAAGTTACGTACGATGTGTAGAAGAATTCTAGACTTGGGTTAAGACCTGCCTCTGTCCCATTCCACCTGTATGCTCTTATGGAAGTCACTTAACCTTTCTGAGCCTCAATTTCCTATAAAAGACACCAGCACCTACTTCACAGAGCTGTCTGAATGAATAAATAAAACATATCATGTGACAGAGCTTGGTAAGTACTAGCGCTTTGTAAATACAAGGGATTATGATCATAAACTGGAAGACATGTTTTATGCATAAACCCTGGAAGGTAAAATCATGTCACAGATACACTTACAGTGCTGTGTGTCAATATATTTAGGTTGCTAGTTATAAATGAGAATAAGTGGAAAAGTTCATTCTATTTTAGTAACTTAAGAATGTAATAACTAACCAGTCAGTGTTCACTGTCATAAACTGAGATTTCTCTCATACCTTTGTAGCAAAGCTCTCAGAAGTCTTTAGTATGACTGTATTTCATGTTATAGAAAACTTTCAGGTATTTTTGTTTGTTTTGTTTCAATAAGCTAACTTTAATCTAAATGTGGATTTAACCACTTAGCTTCCTGTACAATACCTGAGAAACTTTAACAGAAGGATTGCTTTGTTAATTACTGCTTTCTGTTTTAAAACTATACTCCATGTTAAGTGTTTTTAAAGTTTTCAGTGGAGACGAAAAAGCAAAGTCCATGTTAAGTCTGAGGCTGGCAGAAAGCTAAAAACCCATGGCCTCGGCTTGGGAAGAGCCGGAGCAGAGGTAACAAGTTCAGGAGAGGAGGGGGTGACAGAGCCACACGTGGGAGCAGAGAGCGGCTTTGTCCATCAGCACACGGACCGGGGCAGTGGCAGGTCAAGAAGGCCAGGAGGAGGGCAGCTGGGTGACTGCGAGCTTCAAAGATGAGAGGCAATTTCACACCACATTCAGACAGTCACAGCTTTGAGCGGCCTCGAGGAAGGAATGTGGTGGGAGGTGTGCAGTGCTGTTAGTGTTGGTCCAACTTGTGTCTGCGCGTACATCTCAACAGGGCTCTGGTCTGCCTTTGAGAGCACCGGGGGTAAGTAAGGAGTGTGGGGCAGAGGCCCCATGTGAACCTAGCTTTTTATTGCATGTTTTTCTGCGGAGTTCATCTAATTCATATTTTTTTAATTCATATTTTTTATAGCTCAGGTTTTCTAATAAGGCAGCTTTGCTGGAGAGAAGACCATAAATATCTACCTGATGGTGGTCAACAACCTGAAACATAACGTCTCAAAAGGAAGTAATCTGCTTCCGGGAAGAACATCTTACAAATCTATTTCAGCATCTACAAATGTAAAGGATGAACCTTCAAGGATCCAGTATTTGACTTCCAAATTTGGAGAATGCCACTTTATCCAAAAATCAGGGCTCATATTTTAAGAACTATACTTTTTGGGAAATTTTAAGATGTGATTAAAAAATCATATATTAAATATGTTTCTAGCATCTTTACTCCTCCTTCCCTGGATGTGATGCTGGATTCTGGTTTCCTGGAGATCCGAAATGCCCTTTCATCCCACAACCAATACAGCTAGAGGAAGGCTTTTCCAAGGATAGACCCAATTCAGGGCAACTCCAAAGACAAGGCAAGAGCCATCAACCCTGGAGGGTGACCTGAGGATGAGAAGCTTTCAAGAGGATGACTAGAGATCCCTGTCTTCATAGGAGATACAAATACCATAGATGACAGAAATTTCAGCCACTCCACAGGGACTCTACCCTTGGACCACAAAAGGCTCCATCCCAAACTACATCTTGGTATATGACTGGCAATTACGTGTCCCTTCTCAGGTGTGTGTGAGAGAGAGAGAGAGAGAGAGAGAGGGAGGGAGGGAGGGAGGGGGAGAGAGAGAGAAATTGATTTAATTCCCTTCTTATAAGGCAGCCCTAGCTACACTGAGATTAAATCCACCATAATCTTGTGCAGTGATTTACAGAATAAATATCCAGGACACTGCACATATAGATGAGTTTAAATCAAATGTGAAATCCTACCCAAATTATTGGTCCACACTTTTGAGATTATATTCCAAGAAAATAACACAAGAGGAGAAAAGTAATTTGCAAACAGTACACTCAGTGTGGCGTAATAGCAAAACATGGTAAAACCCCAAACACTCAAAGGGGAAGAGTAGCTGATTCTAGTTTATGACAGAGTGTTTTATAACTCTTAAGTGACAAGTGCGAAACGTGTTTTTAATCCATGGAAGGAGGAATGGGTTTTCCTTTCCAAAGGTATGCAGGATGAGCAATGCCCCCAAATGGACATGGCGCCTATAGGTCCAGGGCCCATTCAGTGGGGGCAGCAGGCATAGCTGGTGCTCAATAATTGTGCTCCTTCCCTTCCCACGTGCATCTACCCAAGTCTCGGTCACTGTACAGGCCCATCTCAGATAGCCCCTCCTGCATGGAGTCTTGGATTGTAAGCTCCTTGAGGACAGGAGCTGTGTCTTATCCACCACTGACTTGTCCGTACATGGCACCAGGTCAGAGCTAGTCCACAGGGTGCCTTTGTGCAAATTAGAAAAAAGGGCCCCTTCCTGTGGGTGGCAGCAACCCCAGGCTGGGGTCCAGGGCTTGGTAAGCGGCTGCAATGTGGGTGCATTTCAGCCCCCACTCAGAGGGGCGCCCCCTGCAAGGTATGACTGCTTCACCATCCATGGTGACCCTGCCTAGCCTGTGCCTGGCACATACTAGGCACCTAGTAAATATTTGTTGAATGAATGAATGGACTGAGATTAAGGAGAACTAAGGTTTTCTTCTTGGTACTTCTTACAGACATCCCAACTTTAGCCAAGATCTCTGACCACGTCTCAGCTTACCGATCTCACAAATGTGGTGAATAGACTATAGTCATTAAGACCTGGATCACCTCTGAAATGCTATGAAGCTTTTGCTACATAAAGGTGCTCAGAAGCTTGTTGAATGAAGGAATCATTCTCCATAACGGGGCAGAGCCTTGGCTGGGTGCCTTGGCGAGGTGTGGTAGAATAATACATTGGTCTTTGTCCCTGGAGCTCCTAAAACCCTTTGGATTTCCTGAGTGACAGCAGTGTCTTTGTATTTATAATGAGCTCCTTCTCTGAGTTTATGCTAACAAGGTAACTTACTGGGGGGCCCCTAGAGACCCTCAGGATGGGGCTGGTCACAGGACAGACCAGGTGATTAGAGGGATGGAATTTTCAACCCCACTCACCGACCTCTAGGGAGCGGAGACGCTGGAGAAGGGGTTATAAAATCTCTTGATTCAGAGAGCTCCCAGATCAGTGAACACAGCTAGCTCCTGGCGGGGTGGGGAACGTGTCCTGGGAGGGTGTGGAAGCTCCGTGCCTCCCCCTCCCCCCAAATACCCTGTCCTGTGCATCTCTTCCATTTGGCTCTTCCTGAGCTGTATCCTTTATGATGAACTGGTAAATGTAAGTGAAGTGTTTTCCTGAGTGGTACGAGTCATTCTAGCGAATTACTGACTATGCGGAGGGGTTGTGGGAACCCTTGAATTTACAGCCAGTTGGTCAGAAGTATAAGAGGCTCCTGGGACTTAGGACTGGCACCTGCAGTCTAGTGGGACTGGCCCTTCACCTGTGGGGTCTGCACTCACTCGGAGAGTCAGTGTCGAAACTGAACTGAATTGTGGAACACCCAGCAAGTGTTCTCCATGTGGAAAAATCTCCTACACACCTGAGGTCCGAAGGGGATCAGAAAACACCACTTGGGCTTCCCTGGTGGCACAGTGGTTAAGAATCTGCCTACCAATTCAAGGGACACGAGTTTGAGCCCTGGTCCGGGAAGATCCCACACGCCGCAGAGCAACTCAGCCTGTGCGCCACAACTACTGAGCCTGCGCTCTAGAGCCCGTGAGCCACAACTACTGAGCCCGTGAGCCACAACTACTGAGGCCCACATGCCTAGAGCCCGTGCTCTGCAACAAGAGAAGCCACCACAATGAGAAGCCTGTGCACCGCAACGAAGAGTAGCCCCCGCTCGCCACAACTAGAGAAAGTCCATGTGCAGCAACAGAGACCCGACGCAGCCAAAAATAAATAAATAAAAATAAATTACTTAAAAAAGAAAACACCACTTATTTGGAGATGTCCTCAAAGTTTACTTGCAAATCAACCGCCAGAAATTTCCTACTTAAAAACTACTACGGTCAGAGATTCTCCATCAGTGTGGGATGACGCATCTCAAAATCTCTGAGAGGGAGTCTAACTACACGCCTTCTAGAAGATTCTGTGGTAGCTCCCCCAGAGAAGTCACAAATGGAAATGTCTTGTAAATGTGAAGCGTGTCAGCAAACACACCAGGGGGTTACGTTTTGGGTTTCGTTCCCGGGAGCTCGTCTAATCCAGATGGGAGCGGACTCAGAGGATGGACACCCAGCCTGAGCGGCAAAGGCGAGGGAAGGAGGACGAGAAGGGGGGGGACCTCCCTCCCCTTTCCCGGGAGCCAGGCCAACCCCAAGGGTGAGATCAAAGCAGGTGGAACCTGTCTCCTGCATCTCCCCTTTCGGCGCCCTCCCTCACCCGCCTGGCTCCTCTGCCTGGGCCCTTCCTGCTGCCCGGAGCCCTGGCCCCGGGAACCTCCCACTCCCGGGCCTTGTCCCTGATCCAAATCGAAACCCCTGCTCCTCCAACGCAATTCAGTGATTCTCAAACTGCACCTAAGAAACACCTGGGGAATGAAGCAATGCCTCAGCCTCACCCTCAAAGATTCTGATTCTGTTGCCCTAGGGAAGGTCCCGGGAATCGATGTTCTAAAAAGCATCCCAGGTGATTCGAACACGCACCAGGGCTGAGAACCACCAGCAAAGCTGATTCTGGCTGGATGCTAAAAACCTTTGATTGAATTTATTCACATCAAGGGTGCAGAAAGCTGATGGGTACTTATGAGCAGATATCGGTAGAATTTACGGCAGCATTTTAATGGTCGTGAAGAACTTTAAGCAGCGATTTTTGAATGTGGGGGACAGGCCAGCCCTGTTCTGGGATCTGTATAAGTGCCCCTAAAGGATTCTGAGTTTTCGCAGCTTCTTTTCTTCTTCTATGTCAAATTTACAGTCTTTAGAAATTCCATCTCCCCCTCAGAACCGCACCCCGGGCCCCTCCCCTCCAGTGACCCAGCCCCCCAGACTCAGCTGATAAGAGGTCCAAATAAGGCTGGGGGTAAGAAGACAGGACTGATCATCTCTCCACAGGATCACTGGGAGGTCTGGTTTGTAAGCTCGATACCCCTTTCCCTTCAAGGGAATACCCTGCAGGTCAAGACACTAGAATTTACGACTTTACGGTTAACAGACGATCCCGATATTCCCGCCTTTCTCTCTCACAAACGCAGCCTCTCCAGTGGTTCAGGAACTCGCTGCTAAAGTGTCCTCTGGGGCCGAATGCTGGGCTGAAGGGCCCAGGTGCTGCCTTCCCCTCCCCCCATGGCTTTTTCATTTGGCAGGTGAATTCTGGTTCTATTCTTATCACTAATGCAGAAATCAAGTAAGGCTTGAACACAAAATCCCAGCGTGATCCCCGTGTGGTTCCTGCTGCACTCAGAAGCTTCGGGAAAGCACAGAGGGAGGGGCGCTGGATTTGGTACACACTACCTGGCTGGGTGAGGACGAACACCCCGGATCCAACGCTTGCCCAGGGGGTGCAGATGTCCCTTCCCTACTGTGGAAGAGTTCATCCTCTGTCTTCAGATTCAAGGTGCTACACACCTAAGAGTTACAGAGTCACCTTTTTTTTTTTTTTTTTTTTTGCGGTATGTGGGCCTCTCACTGTTGTGGCCTCTCCCGTTGTGGAGCACCGGCTCCGGACGCACAGGCCCAGCGGCCATGGCTCACGGGCCCAGCCGCTCCGCGGCATGTGGGATCTTCCCAGACCGGGGCACGAACCCACTTCCCCTGCATCGGCAGGCGGATTCTCAACCACTGCGCCACCAGGGAAGCCCCAGAGTCACCTTTACAGACTGCTTCATCATCGCTCTCTTCTTTAATCGAATTTCCTTTCTATCAAGTGGAACCCGAGGGACAGAGATGCGAGCCAGCTTGCCCTACCTGGACCTCGGTCATTTGCTCGAGAGCCCAGCCACTGCGTGGAGAGACACGTGCTTGTGGACCTGGGCTGTGCAGGAGCTACCCTCACAGACTCTGCCAACTTCCGTTCCTCGGGCCTCTCAGAACACCTCCCTGTGGGTTCATCCACTGGTGGGGATGCCAGGCGTGGGCGCCTCGATCACACACAGGTGAGGCCGGGGAGGGGCCTGCTCTAGTTGGAGGGGAGACGAGGCCACGGCTGCCCTGTCTCAACGGCAAAGGAGGTCGCAAAACTTATGGTGAAGAAACAAAATAAATTTTTTTAAGGTAAAAAAAAAACCTGAAAAAAATGGGTAGGGTAAGCTGTGTTTGGAAATCACTACCCCGTCCACTGGGCATCCTGGGGGCCTGTGCTCCCCGGGGGAAGCCTGGCCTCCAGACTCGACGCCTATTTGCATGGCTGGCCTGGAAACAGGTGCCACCCATTAAGGATGGCTGGGCCTGTTCAAGTCCCTTGCTGGTGGAGGAGGCCATACCTGCACAGGGGGGCTGCCCCCAGGACCACACTGGATGGAGGAGAAACGTTCGCTGTAAAGAGAAGAGCAGGCCAAGGGGACTATGTCACGTTCACTTCACCTTTGCTGGAGTAACAGATCCCAAGAGAGGAATGGGATCAAGAAACTGGAACGTGGGAAGTTCTTGGTCTGACCTTTGGCCGAGAGTGAAAGCCCCTCTCTTAGCACATCCCAGGGTCTGGGGATCTTCCTGTCATTGGCAAGGTCTCCTGTGGTTCAGCCAGAACTACACCATCGTATCAGACAAACAGAAGGAGTTTCAACATGAACCCTAGCATTTTCTAAACCATCCAGATTCGTGTTCTAGATCACAGAGTATTTCACGGCAGGGTGCACAGTGGCAGGAAGCAACTTACAGGGAGCACCTCGGTTACCCACCCAAGCTGAGCTGCTTCTGCTGGAGCTGTGCCTGTCCAGGGGCGGGCGTGACATGGAGGGGTGCTTGTCACCCCACACAAGGCAGACAGAGAGGTGTGCTGCCACTGGGGCGGAGCGCTCAAGCCTGGTCAGTTCCACCGTGAACTGTCAGGAAGCTGCCTGTGTAACAACGGAGACATTACACAGAAATCACAGCTGCCCACAAGGCTGCAAGAACCCACCGCTGTGCTGGGGATGATACTTCCTTTTGTCCAGGCAGGTTTGCTCTGGTTATTACCTGAGACATAATTGCTTTTGTTATACATTCACAGATAGCAGAAAAAGACACGCTTTACGTTCCTCATCGTCAATGCCCTACTTACCAACTTCATCCCTGATGTTTGCAAGTTCGATTGACAGCTCTTTTTCTTTCACAAGGGCACTTTCATTCTGAAAAAACAAAATGGATACCAAGAGTCCCCTCGTTTTAGGCTAAATAAGCACTTTCACATGTTTAATTGCTGAATCATATTAAGCAAATATTTATAAGTTGAGCCCTTAAGGAGATAACTATATAAGCATATAAAAAACTTACAAAGCCAAGTCTGACTCACTCATTTGTATCACATTCAAATCACAAAGCTTGCCATATAATATTAATAATACCCATGTTGTGCTTTTTGCACTCTGTATACCTGTATTGCACTCTGTATACCTGTACTGCACTCTGTATACCTCAACCTACAGTAATTCTTTGCATGTCTATGTCCTACACATTAATCTACTGTTATATATTATTATGTATTTTTAATTATTGTCACTATTACGAGATTTTTGACCATGAAAATACCATATTTCTCTGAGGGACAGATGCTTATTTTACCAGCTGTCCCCTTAAACTTACCCTTTTGTCCATACATGCACTGTTACCTACCTAATGAATAATGGGCAGAAAACCTAACATGAAACATTTCTCTTTGTAATAAGACCAACACCAAAACTTAAGTTTCCAAGGTTTTTTGTTCCATTCTCTGCATCGGTAGAAGGAAGACGAAGAAAGCTTACACTCAAAGTGTTACTTACTGTAAAGAATGCCATCTGTCACTAAATGATTGCTTGGCTGTTTTCAAATCAAATACATACTATGACATAAAACAGACGAGTTGAAGACATGAGTCAGCACGAATATTTACATTTGTTGTGATTTTTATTACTACTAAAAATAACTAGGAAAGATGTGGTACATAAATTCTCTTCAAGTGACAGATGCCAAAAGTACAGGCCCTCAAGGAAAGGTTCCTTCATTATGTAGAATGTACTCCCAAAGCAAACATTTCCAAAGAGGGAATTTTGGCCAAAATGGGTACCAAATATCTAGCACAGATATCCTCAGGGCCTCGTGAATGCTCTTTCTTTCTTAAACTTGCTTTGACTTTGATGTCAGCACCTCCGGACAACCTGTGCCGAATGGGAACAGACAGCTGTCACGACCTTGTCTCTGTGTCTGCTGCGTTTAGACCCCGGTGACACGTGTGCTACTTTGGCTTGATGGCAGGGTCTCAGGTTATCCAAAGGGCATTTGCTAAGCAATGTTAGAATTTCATGCCTAGGTAAAACTCTACTTGCATAATAAGCTGCGGGCTATTTTAGTCACAGGCATTAACAATGATTAAGTCACGGTTCTCTTAAGACTGATGTAGCAACCATACACTATTTGAGGGACAGTGGACCCCCATCCCACTCATGGAGCTCCCTCCTCACCCCAGCCCATAGTATCCTTGCCTTCCCTGAATTTCAAGGCTGGAAATCACCCCTGAAAGTGTACATTCTCCTAATCACTACGTGACACTGCCTCGATGCCACGCCCATGGCACAGGGTTGTCCTGAGGGTTAAATAAATTAACGTACGTGAAGCAGTTAGAATGGTGCCTGGCACTTACAAGCTCTGTACAAGTGTTAGCTGTTACTACAACTCTGTTGTTTCCTTTGATTTCGTTTGCAACTGGATGACATCCTATAGATGATAGGTGCTTTTCCACGTTGAGTGCCTGAACGTGTTTAGAGTTGGCATATGTCTTGTTCCCTGCTTTTTTTTTTTTTTTTTTTTTAAAGCACCTTCCTGGCTCTGTCTTGATTCTACTCTAAGTTCAAAGACTAGAGAACTCAGAATAGGCAAAGTGTCTAGTCAGACTGATCACAGGGATAGGTGCTTGGTCTAACAGCAGCTTAATACAGCCGCCTGACTTGTTATTACAAATTAAGAAAACTTGGTATTCCTGAGAGGGTAAGTTTCAGTATTTACCCTGAAATAATCTCAAACGAGTGAAAAAACTAACTTGTTTCTACTATCCAGAATAATTCTGAACACTCATATCCTCAATTTCCGAAGCACAGCCAGAGAATTGAAATACTGTCCTCATCCGTCCAGAAACAGCATCACCAAGTATTCACTCCTGGGCTGCTGAGAGTTGCAAAGACTTAGACGAGGTTAGGCAGGGACTGACTAGAAGGTAACAAAAAACAACAAACTGACTCTAATCTTTCACCCAAAGCCAACGTTTCCCTCAGTGCCTGCAGAAGCCCTGGGACGAAGCCCTGGGTGGATGTTACCCGTGCAGAGGGATCCTGCGTCACAACCCATCACACTCTGCTTTCCAGCCACGGAAGAATCAGGCATTTGGGGACGGAGTGGCTTGAAGGTCCAGCGAGGAGGACAGGCCTCGGCTGGACACAGTGATGATGCTGATGAAGATCTTCAGACCTGAGTCACTGAGATGAAAAGCCACCGCTGGTACCTGTGGCCAGGCCTGCCCACCCATCTTTGCTTTAGGAGTGAGAGAATGAAAGAGAAGACGCAAGAGAGGAAAGGGAAGAGGATGGGAAGGGAGAAGAGATGCAGGGGAAATAGGAGGGAAACCAGGCAGATGAGAGACCCTGCACCCTCTCCCTTTTGAGAAGCAGAGAAGAAGACGATCCATGAAGACCCGGGCCCCGCTCATCCCCAACCTTCTGCAGGCACAGATGACAAAACCAACTGATCTCAGAGTCATCAAATAGACAAAGACAAGCAACAAACCTGGTGGCTAAAATGTCAAGGAAAACGACCAAGCTTGGGTAAGGTCTACCGATCACCACGTCAGTATTAACACCAACCTTGACCAAACACTTCCTCGATGCCAAGGCACAGCGCCGGGTAAGCCCTTTTGCTCACTTACTCCCCCAAATACTCTCAGGCAGGTCCTGGGTTTTATTTCCCATTCTGGAGGACGGAACTGGGGTTCTGTGGTTAACTGGCCAAGTAACCTGCACAACCAGCCAGGAAGTGGCCAAGCAGGAGTTTTCACCCAGGCTCCACACTCTTTATCAAACACTAACACAAGGAGATGCTCCCCTCTGTCCCGTGCTTACCTAGACCCAACACCGGGGTCCAAACTGCACCCGTCCTCAGCTTGGATCCGAGCTCTCGTTACCACGAAGCTTCCCCGTCTAACTGGAGGAGAGGCAGTGCCACCCCCTGATGCCTGTTTCGGTGGAAATGCTGCCTGGCTGCGTTCACACCCCACCCGCCCCGTGCCCTCCCTGTGTCTGTCCTTGGCGTGGATCTGTCAGTTGCGCTTCATTTCCGTTCTAGCCTCTGTGTGGCGGTAACAGCGGACAGGGCAGCTATTTAGCTTTTCCTCAGTCAGCGTTCTCGAGCCCTTTCCGATGGCCTCCTGAAGGCGCTGGCACGGCTCTGCTCGTGGAGGCCAGCCCGAGCAGTTTGGCTGCAGCCCTCCTTCCTTAAGTGCTTGATTTTGAAATGATATCAGCTCTTCTAATTTGTGAATTCTCTGCATCAATCACGTTACTTTTTGTTTTCTGCAAAGCAAACCAGGATGATGTGACGCTGCCCTGCAACGGAACGAGTCGACAGCCGAGACTTCAGGACACTGTGCTCCGTAGGCAAGAAAGGGACCTAAAGGGCATTTCCACTCGCCACTCCCTGCCTCGGAGAGTCACCTGTCCAGCCACTGTGGCTCAACGGAGCCCAGCGGCCTCCCTGCCAGGCCCTGAGGGTCTGCTCAACACCAGGAGTGAGGCTGCCCCACAGACTCCCTTCCAACGGCTCTCGGGCACCATCCCCTCCCCTCCCCCACCCGAAGCCAGGTCCGGAGCGATGATGCAGTGGGAGGGCTGAAATACAAGCAGGGCCTCCTCGGGGCCTCGGTGTCAGATCAGTGCTTCCCTACATGGGGAGTGAGTGGAAAATTCCTCGCTGGTGCCAAGCACATGAGCCCCTGCGTTCAGTCCGATGGGCTAAAAATAGAACTCAGTATTAGGCATCCAAACTATCCTAGTGATACGGTCCAGAAATTGCCAAGTCGAAGAAGGCCATTTCTCTAAAGTTACTGTTTACTCCAGGGCGGGCTTAACTAGAAACGGACACTTGGAGAACATTCATCTCGGCCCCTCACCAGCAGCTGTGTTTCTCAGCCGCCTCTTTTATGTGGTCACGCACCTCTCCTCTGCAGTCCAAGTCCTCTAGTGTCTCTGGCGTGGTCCACTGTGCTCACAGACGGAATCCCAGAGGCGCTATCCCCACCAAACATCCGAGTCTCCCCTCCACCTCTTGCCCTACCAGGTCTGCTACAGTGAAGCCCACATTTCTTCTTAGACATGGCGCTGCGAACTCTGGAGAAACACTGCCTTTGACCTTTCCTAGCTACAGAAGCCTGGCAAAGTGTACAACGGGCTCATCAACTTCAAGCAACTGGATGTGTGGCCAGGTCCCAAGCAAGCCTGCCGCACTCTGTTATCCTAACATGCTTGGTCAACGGGGGGCTGTCTGTTCTGGGGGCTGGTGCTGCCCAAGTGACTAGTGGTGACAGGAAGTGAAAACGCCCATCTGTGTTATCATCATCCACGTGACCCTCACTTAGGCATCAGCCACCTAAGCCCCTCCCCCAATTAGAAATCGACAGGACAGCCTGGTTTCTATTAAAATTGAATAGATCTGTTTTGAATGATAATCAACACATAAAACGCTGCGTGAATATGAGGTGCTTTCACCCCAACTGATCCAGAAACAGGAATGTATCCAGCACAACACATATTTACTTAGTGTCTACTATGTGACAGGCAGACATGCCAGGCAGGATACTTCTGCCTTCAAGAAGCTTAAGTCTCCCAAAGAGTCAGTAAATAAATAAGCAATTACAAAACACTGTGATACAACTCAACCAGGCAGTGCTGGCTTGGGAGATTTCCTGAGACCAGAGGATGCGTAAGCAGGGGGCCCAGGAAGGGAGCACCCCAGGCAAAGGCCAGAAGGGTCATCGACACAAGACAGCACCTGGGGCTATTCTGGGAACCTCCGTCACCCCCATCAGAGGGGCCCTTTTCCTTTTCTTGCCAAGTGTCTGCTTCTGGTCTCTGACTGTCCCTGAAAGAATGCCTGATCAGCTACAAGGGTACTGATGACAACTTCATAAAATTCACTGTAGTTCTGAGTGTTTTTATCAGCTCCCTCTTCCCCATCTGATACATTCTTAAAAAGAGGGACATATGTATGTACATTTAAAAATATATATATATGTAAGCTTAAAGACTCCCAGCTCATCTTTCCTATCTTTTTAGCCTGCCCTGAAATTGGTGCAGATCAGGAAAATTCAATCGCGTGAGCTGGGCCACTTTTTCCCAGGCTAAACAAAAGAGCCCTAACGAGGAGTGAAAAATTAGAATATCTACAGAATTCTGGTATTTGAGGAAACATCCAGATCCTTTTTATTATGAATTTTTGAAATCCTAAGTCATATACCTACACATGAAATTACAAAGAGGTTAAGGGATTTTTTTCATTCATCCCAGAAACAATATTGTTTCTCACTCATGAGTTCACAGCTGAGGGTTTAATTCTACACAGTAGAACCTGTCTTAATAGGGAAACATTTTCTTTTGTATTTCAAAACGAACCAGCCACCAGGTGACATCAACAGAACACCTAAGTCTTCAGTGTTGTTCTCTTTTCGCCCTTTGTGAATACTGCATTCATTTTCAATATCAGTATTATTGTGAAGATGGGCCAGATTCATAATATAGCTCTGTGGAAAATTCCTTTGGGAGGTGAACTGACCTTTTATTCATTTCAGTTATTATGGCTTTAAGGCAGCATTGATGCCCTGCTTTGACTTAATCAATAAGTATTATTTCTTTCACATATAATTAACACAGCCCACTGTATTTTATGTCTGCTTTTCTAGTCGGAAATGAAATTTAATATAGACTGATCAAAGGGAAAAAGCATCATTCACATTTAACATTCTTAAATACGTGTCAGTGTCTAGTCGCGTGGAAAATGAGCAAAGCCATATCTGGTTTCAAAAGAAACCAGACTAAATTTTAAGATGCATCATTCCAGCCTTTGCCTTTGTGCATGCTTGGGTGTTGATGACCGCCGAACATCTAGCTTACCTAAGAGGCGGTAGTTAATAGGGGGGGCATCAGAACAAACCTGGATTACCTAGGAACATTTCGGAAGGACAGAGACTTGTGGGGCCCGAGGAGAAGAAATGTGCGTCGAAAGACGTTAGGCTGGAACATTCTGGATCCCAGAGCAAGCAAAAGAAAGGAAAGTTAGCCAGAACCATGATGTTTAATCCACTTATGTCTCACTGAAGAAGTCTCCTGACCTTTCTGGATTCTGTCGACTTTGAGTGACCTTCCCAAATTTATGACTGTCCCAACACCCGTGCGCACCTGGGACAAGCAGTGAGGTGCCTTCCCCCAACTCACACCCCTACCAAGAATTTAGAGAAAAGGTAAGTAAGATTAGCCTCTGAGATGACAAGCAACACAGAAAAGGTTAGGCTAGAGATAGGCAAAGTAACCCCTAAAGGGTAAGGACCGGACCTAAAGCAGTAAGACAAGAGTGGGTCATAGAAATGGAAGCAAAGCAAAGGGAGATCGGAAGAGGCAGTCACCAGGGCGAGTAGCAATCGCACAGCCTCCCAAGTGATTTCAGGCTGGAGTGGGGACGGGACATGAGGTCACTGGATGCCTAAGTAACATTCCCTCCTCATCAAAGCTTCTTATGAGGCTCGACTTTGACTCTAAAAAGAAATCCCATGTTGATCGGGCTCCTAATCATTCGTTTGCTTGTCAGGTCTACTACTCATTGTTAAAAAACAAGTTGGCATTCTAACTGTACATCTACTTGATTTCTCTTAGTACCTCAACGTTTCTAAGAATGACCCACTCTGGCAAGTGTCTGCATGTGCAGAGCTGCTGGCTTGAGCCTGGACCACACTGAGTCTGCTGGTAATGGACTCTTGGGGATCCATCTGGGTGTCCCAGGGGCCTTCCTGGGTCATACTTTTCCCCTCCAAATACCTGTAGAGAGTGAGTCTTTCTACAGACCGCCTCCCAAATCCCAAGATGGATCCCTGCTTCTTCTTAACTCAAGTTAAAATACCTGGGTCTGGTTTTCAGCCTAGAAAACATTTCCCCACACTCCCTATGTGCTTCTGTGTCCCGATGCTCTCATCTTTCACCAGAGTGGGCTAAAATGTCTTCACCCCCACACTCTTTGCTTAGAGGTACAGTCCTTCTCAAAACTCTACCCCGTTCCTCAGCGTTCAAGTCATGATCCACTCCTTCCAAGAAACCTCGCCTCTGATTCCAGCACTGACTTCTCCTTTCACTGGATTCCAGAAACAGGTATGATCAGTACCACATGACTTTCACTTAATGATACACCAGTCTTGTACTGATGGTTGAACTGCCCTCTATGTGTTACTGCTGCCTACCTCACTTGCAATTTCTCTGGAAGAGGTGGGAATACAACCAGACAAATAACTGGTAAACTCCATAGGACAGGCTGTGCCTTTTAAGAATTCTTTGCTAGTCCCCATAATAACTGAGCACAGAGCAAACGAGTAAGAAATACCGTCGATGTTTTTACAGGTGTTTTTAACGTTAAAATGCCTAGGCATGATCAGCTTTTAAAAACTATTTGTTCACTTAACAACTTTATATGCAGTTTATACCCTAGGTAAGATTCCTTACTTTCCGCCCCCCCCCAATAAATTCATGTTAAAGAAGCATCTTAAGACTAACATTTCTTGGCCCATCTCTGAACTGATGACTTATCTACAATTGTCTCCCCACTCTTTTCAAAACATCTTTAGCTGCACTATGATCAAACTGTTAAAGACATTTTTACTTCACAAAATAAAGTTTTCTATTTTGTATTTATACAGAGTTCGGAGGGAATGTTTCATTTCTTTTCTTTTTTATGGTTTATTAAAATGGGCTAAAGTAATCAGAAACAACTTCATCGACCATTTTATCAGGTCTCTTTCAAACCAGGTTGATGCTGGGATTGTCAGAGCTGATCAGCAAACTGAAGGATTTTATGGTGGAACTTAAAGAGTAAACTGATTTCCAGAGTTTGCAATGGAATCCCATGATAGTCCTAGTAGACCATGCCTGGCCCAATAGGTAACTATTGAATAAACAAATGATTTTGGCATACTGCCTGTGAAGTTATGCTGAAAGGTGGGTAACTAAATAAAACAACAAATTTTTTAATTAAAAAAGGAAAGCCCTTAATCCCTAAAATGAGCACCTATGAACATACATCTATAAAACCGCCAATGGGAATACCATTCTAAAATATAGCAAAGAAACATCAAGAAATGTGGGTGTAAACTTAATGAGAAAGTTTACAAATGCTGTGTAAGCTTTTAAGTTTTCATCAGGAAAGAATAATTTGCCTTAAGTTTGAAGTTTCAAAGCTAAAACATTTGCAAGTCACTTAAACATCGCACTGCGATGAAATAACATTTAATTATCTTCCTAAAATCTCTAATTTAAAGACTGACACAGGGATAATATTTTTCAACAACTTGATTTGAAACAAAAGAGGAGGATGGATTCACTTCAAAATATATTTTCTCAAAAAAGACCTTTAATCAGCTTCTATTTCGAAAACTTTTGTACCACAGCTTAGAAATATGAACATTATAATATTGTTGTACTTGTAGCAAATCCTTCCCTTTTATAATAATTACTGTTACAAGGCTTCCTTCAACACCTTTGGTGACCATTTCTCTTGAAAAAAGGGCTTAATCACTTCCATGTTGGATGTGCAGATAACTGAGTGCAAGTGTTGCATATTTCTATTTGTCAAAAGCACATAAATGTGTACATAAATATTTTAGTTCTTAGTCATGGTAGCAAAAGCCAATCCCACTGAGATAGTTATTTCTACTGGAAGAAAAGGACCAGGGGACTTGTAAGGTATCAGTTTAACTTTCCTAGTTGGTATGTAACCCTCCTTTAGGTCAAGGTTCATAAACACAACTGATGACTAAGATGTTCCCAAGTGACCTCCTTGTAATGGGTTTTATATTAAGCCATTCATTTCCCTTCACCTGGTCACATACTATACCTCAAGCCATAGAGCTGACGCCCATGAGTAGAAAGGAGGCAATCTCAACCTCTCGTTAGACTCCATTTCATGCATTTTGAGAAATCCAGATGTGTGTGATAATAAAATATACCACAGAGACAAGAGTGATATATTTTATTTTATATCACTACTAGAAATGCCAGCACATTTCTAATAGTGAAATTAAAAGCATATCTTAATCCCTCTGCAAGCTCACAGGCAAATGTCAAAAGCAAAGAAAGGCTTTGTGTTGGAATTGTCATACAGTGCTTGCTCACACTCTGTTCTCCATTCCCTGGCTGTGAATTTTCCTTCTTCCAGTGAAAACTGGAACACACCCTCAGGCTCTCGGGCTCCTTAAGTTTCCACCTCTATGTTCTTCACCCCTACGTGAGGCAAACACGTACAGAGAGAATAACTGGACCAGTGCTTGCTTCTCTGACCTTAAGAACAGAAATTACAAGGATGGATGCTGTTTGTCAAAAAGAGCGGCAAACTTTCAAAGTTACCAGCTGGCCAAGGGAAACACGTCTAGCTAATCTAAATTCCCCACTGGACCGTCTTAGATTTCGCAGGTACATTAAAATGCAGAACGAATATTCCAAGGATTTCTTGGCAGTTTGAATTTCAAGATGTTGGAGCAGAGAGCCCTCCTGTTTCAGGAGAATGCAACCGTTACATCTGAGACTGCAGGAAGGCAATTATGTAAGGCACTGCAGAGTATGGGAGACCCCGGTGTTTCTGCCAACACCGCTCCCATTCGGCACCCGGGAGCCAGTCAGGGCGGCCTCCTGCTCACCCACAAGACAAGTGCACACACATGCCGGGGACAGGGACAGAGGCGCTGGCTCTGGCCTTCTCTCTGCCCTTTGGAAGGAGGAGGGGAGGGAGAGAGAGACAGGGAAGGCAAAGTACCGTCTTGTCCAGGCACTGAAGGCAGTTATAAGGCTTGCAGCAGCAGTGGCCCATCTCGGCAGGCTGGCTGGCAAGGGGACCTCCTTCATTCAGTGTGTCGGCGGGTAATCGCTAAGGCGAGGTGATGGCTCCAGCGAGAGGGGCGCGCCGCTGGGAGCTGTCACAACTTCCATGTGGTCCCCTCGGCTACCTTATTTCTCCTGATAACTTCAGGAATCCGGGAACCAGAGGAAGGAGAGGAGGAGGAGGAACGCAGGGCGGCCGCGTTAGGTTCCCGGTGCGGGGAGAGGGGAGGGCGGGAGCCAGGAAGGGAGGGAACAGTTGGAGGGAGGGTCACTTTGCCACTGGAATCCTCAGAGTGAGGCAAATCAATTGTCGCATCACAATCGAGCATTTACCAATGCCACCTCCCAGAGGGGACAGCCGGTGCGCCGCTCCCAAGCCCTCCCCCTCGCGCGGTTGCGCCCCGGCGCGACGCAGACACGCCTGGAGAGGACGCAGGAAACACAAAAGGGCTGGTCTTCCAGGGATGCTTGGGCTGAAGACCACGGAGAGGACTGCGAGAGACGTGGCTCTGCTCAAATACTGGCTTTCTATTTTCCCGAGAAGTAAAGACGCTTATAAACGTGATGCATAATACACGGCCTTTCCTCCATGTAACCCGCCTCTCAGGGCATCGTTGCCTGGGCGGAGGGGGGCGGCGCGGAGGGCACCACCCATTGCTCCTTTTCAAATTTGTGTGCCACGAACAGTTTTGCCCCATTGGAGGATATCTTTATATTTGAAATACAATCGTGAAATCGCTTGTCTTATTTGACAGACCAAACCATTCAAGTGGCTTAAGTAATTAAAATTGGGGTGTGGGCAGCTATATCTCATGGGCGTATCAGCATAAAAGTCTTAGCGGACTGGATCTTTCTGGGCGATTTGTAATTTTTCAAAAAGTTCAAAATCAAAAGGGACAGGGGTGGGAGGCGAAGGGTTTTTTTTTTTAATTTCAAAAGAGACGTGGTATTTAAAAATATGTTTGTGTAATCCTGAAAGTAAGAGATGCAAATATTTATGAAATTAACTTTATACTTCCTGATGCCTCGGAGGAGAAATCCTGAAATTTACTGTCTGCAGAAGTATACAATTACATTTTTGCCCATGAAATTTGCCTAAGACTGGAAGCAGACAATAGTTAAAATTAGATAATTTTACTAACTTGAGATTTTTCCAAGACGATTTTAATTAAGTAGCACAGGCGACTTAGATTTACTTGTAGAGAGATCAAGGGTATTTGATGATTAAATGACAACAGACCAGAATGTTTGTCATAAACTTGAAAGGATAAACTCAAATCTTTCTTTAGCACTAACAGGTAAACTGGTATAATTCTTTAGGATGTTTCTATTAAAATTTTAAATGTCAATACACTTTGACCCAACAGATCGACTTCTATCCTACAGTAACACATCTATACGAGAGTGTATGCATAAGGATATTCAGTTTAGCATAATTTGTAACAGCATAAAAATGGGAACACCCTCGATATCCAGCACCTTTCCAGTGTATGGAAACTTTTTTGAAAAATGAAGCAAAACTATACACACATATGCATTTGTATATGTCTACAATAAATCTGTTGGAAAAAATCCCACCATTCATCCAACAGCAGCTGATCCTTGGGGAATGGAAAATAGGGGTGAGCGAGTGAATTTCCACTGTTTACCATCTTGCCAGAATGTATTACTTTTATTGTTTTCAGACAAAGTGTATCAGGGGAAGGCAGTGACCACTGCCTGGGCTCTTTGATGTGAGGAGGTACACAGGTGCCTCCCTCTCACACAGGCTTGCCCTCTCTGGCAGTGAACTCAGGCAGACCTCTCAGAGAGAGAAGAGCTGACAGGACCTTGAGCTTCAACCTGGGCTGAGAGTTGTTGCTGGAGCTTTTGACACTTTGGGAGAAAGACTTGATATTGCAAGAAGCGATGCCTTGGTACACCCATGTTCATAGCAGCACTGATCACAGGCCAAGACATTTGGGAAGCAACCCAAGTGTCCATCGATGGATGAATGGATGAACAAAATGCACCCATCCATACAACGCAATATTATTCTGCCTTAAAAAGGAAGGAAATCCTGTCACATGCTACAACGGATGAACCTTGAAGACCTTACGCTACATGAAATAAGCCAGTCATAAAAAGACAAATACGGTATGATCCTACTTACATGAGGTCCCTAGAGTCGTCGAATTCCTAGAGACAGAAAGTAGAATGGTGGTTGCCAGGGGCTGTGGGAAAGGCAGGAATGGGGAGATACTTAATGGGGACAAAGCTTCAGTTCTGCAAGATGGAAAGAGCTCTAGAGGCCGGAGCCTCATAATGTGACTACACTGAATGGTACTGAACTGTACACTTAAATGGTTGAAGTGGTAAATGTTATGTCATGTGCATTTTACGACAGATAAAAATAAAGAAGTGGTGGCGTGCATTCCCCTGGGGGTAGGCGGTCCTTGTACAGTAAGTTTCTGATCAAGTGAAGACAGAGCAAAGCCTCTCTTGTGGGTGGAGCAGCGGGGCAGGGGGGCTCTAAGAAGCTGGCCGTCTCCCAGCGCCGTGTGCAGAAGGCTTTCTTCGGGCAGAATTGTTTTTCTGCACCTGAGGACACGGTTTCCTTCTAAATTAGGATTTAGATTGCACCGTCCTAGGAAATGACTGCTTGTTCTTGTGCGAGGTCTGAGCATGCTTGCTCCCGCCGCTGCCCACAGGAGACAGGGTGAGAGGCGAGGCTGCCCAAAGAAAGATGGATTCAGCTTCTCTTCCTGTGCACAGAGGGCGCCAAGGGGCCTGGGACTGGCTGTGCTCAAATCGCACACATGGTGAGATCTCAGAGCAAACAATCCAGATTTTGAGAAATGTACCAGTGTCCTAGAGTTACGCCATCTTTATTTTCTTTGTCAGTGAAAAAATTTCAAATGTACTCAAAAACAGAGCGATAAATATGAAGGACCTTCATATTCCCGTTTCCAGTTTCAACAGTTACCAAGATTTTGGCACATTTGTTACATCCATCCCTTTTTTATTTAAACTTTTTTTTTCATATGTCCATCACCCAGCTTCAGCAATGATCAAGATTTGAAACTTTATTTTCACTTGTCCCTTTTCTTTCTTTTTTTTTTTGTTAAAGTATTTTAAAGTCAAGCCCTACACATTTTAGTATGCATTGCTGAAAATGCTGAGCATTTTTACATAATCCCAATGCCGTTAAAACCCCGAACAAAACTGACAATGTATCCTTGGCATCTAACACTTAGTCTGTAACATTTCCCTGGCTCCTCTGAAACAAAATTATTTTACAGCTGGTTCTCTTGACCCAAACTAGGTTCACATATTACATTAGGTGTTAAGTCTCCTAGGCCTCTTTTATCAACCAGTAGGGCCCACCCTCCCCTTCCTATCTCCCTGCCGCCACTGATTTGTTCAGAAACTGGGTTGGTTGGCTTATAGAATGTCCCACATTCTGGACGTGCCTCTTTGCTTCCTTGTAATGTCATTTCCCTTGTTTCTACCACCCTGTAAATAAAATTTAGTCCTTGAGGCTGGATGAGATTGGAGGTTGAAGCTACCTGGGCAACAATACCTCGGATGTGATGCTGTGGGCATGACCCTGCCACCCACTGGGAAGCACACAATGACTGGGGCTTCCATCGTCAGTGATGCTACAGTGAATCAGATGTGACGGCTTCATCTCTTCCATTATAAAGTTCCCCATCATCAGCTCATCTAATGCTTTCGTTAATGATTATTACCTGAATTGATTATTTCATTAGGAGTTACAACATGATGTTCTGACTCTATCATCCTTTTGCATTTCTTGGCTAGAATTTTTTTATAAGAAAAGAAATTTTCTTCATCAACTAAGGCGATTTCAATTCCCAGCAATACAGGTTGTACAGGGAAGATGGGATAAATGCTCACTCCTTTCCCTTTAAGTGCCAATTTTCTGAATAAAGACTTGGGGTTGTAATGGTACCTAATGAGGTTATTTGCTTTCTCTCACTTCTTCCAAACATCATTATAAATTCATGTTTTTATGTTAATATACACAATGTATTTTAATCGATTGCATTTATTACTATTTTTAGATGCTCAGTTTATCTCATCTCTGACCAATGGGAGCACCTTCTTAATGGCCCCTGTGTCCTTCTGACACAACTCATTCGTCTCCTTTTCTTGCTTTCTGACACAACACGGTATCTTAGGCTCACCTGGGATGTTTCCTGCTACAGATCTGGGACCAGCCATCCCTGCCCTCCAGGTGCCCTGGTTCCTTCTGGTTGGGGATGGGAGTTACACATCACAAATCCCGTGTTGTTCCTTGTCTTTTGAGGGCCACCTGTTTGGACTGAGATTTCTCTTGAAGGAAGTGGTCCTTCCCTCAGACAAAACGTCCTTGGAAGGTGTCATGAAGAAATCAGGATGGGGCCTTAGGATGGAATGAGACAGTAACAGCTCCTTCTCTTGGGGCCTTCAGATGAGAAAAAGTGCTCAATGAAACTCACTTTGGGGGAGATCGACTGGCCTATACAACATGCCCAAGCCAAGGGCCGGCATAGGAATTTTCTAAAGAGTCCCCCAAATGCATGGATATCTGAAGAAAAGGCTGAACTTCTTGAAGGCATATAGAATGGGGGATTAGACTATTGTAACTTAGCACAAAGGAAGCTGTGACCTCACAGCCTGATGAAATCTGGGACATTTTAGTTCCTAATATTTAAAAAAAGTTTGAGATGAGTTTTATTCCTGGCATATTTTTTTCTTTGCATGGGAGTAGGAACAAACATTCAGAAAAGTTATAAGAAGGTCTATTGGGATACCTCTTCAGAGAAAATCTCATAAACACGTGATGTTTTAGAGCGATAAATAATGATGAACATTAACTGACCATTAGTAGATGCCAGGCACTGTGCTTAGGGCTGGCATGCAAACAGCTCATGTAGCCCTCACAGAGCAATGCGAAATAAGCCCTATTATCATCTTCATTTTGCAGATGAGGAAAATGAGGCTCAGAGATCGTACATCCTGCCATTCAAACATCAAACGAGGAAAAGATGGAGTGGGGTCCTGAACTCAGATCTGACTCAAAAGCTATGTCTTTACCACTGTGCTTTTATCTGTAAGGCCTACATAATTATAAGTTTGTGTTATAATCTGGATAAGGGATGTGGGTATATAAAAATATAAAAGAAATTCAAACATACTTATGAAATTGCCCCACATTTTCAGAATTTGGAGCAAGAGCCTCTACTGTAGTGTTCTTTTTTTTTTTTAAGGTACATTTACAAACCAATGTACGAATAACTTTAAACTGACACAGTAGAAACCTTGGGCATAAGTCAACGTTAAAATAGTCAGCTTTATTATTCCTGTTTCTCTGTCTTCCTTGAACTTGGAGTTCCTGACCAATCACCCCTCAGACCCAAGGCTTCCTCGGCTCAAACCCGACTGCCCTGTCCCATCGGTGCCACTTCACCTCTTCTGCCTGATCCTTCCACAGGAGTGAATTTTCTCCTTCTCTCTGATTTCATGTCACTGTGTGTACTTGCTCTTGCTCATGACATTCTGCTCCATGTAATCATAACTGTTTACATCTGTCTTCCCCAAAATATCCCACCCCCTTACTGTGCCTCCCTCAGTTCACACCCACAGCACCAGCAGTCTGCCTTGGGACTAGGTCTCTGTGACCACTGCCTCAAGTGATGTGGGAAGGACCTCGAAGGAGTGGAACTCAGTGATGGTGGCTTCCTGGCAGAAGCGTTTTGTTGCTTCGTGCAGCTTGTCAGCCATGGGCCATGTGCAGGAGGAGGTCAACGAGATCAAAACTGTATGTCTGTCTCACTACTTATTTCAAAAGAAAAACCATGAAAAGCGATCATGAAAGGGCCTCTTACAGACTGTCAAGGCAACCATCTGTTTATTTTGGTTCCACCGTCCATGCCTCTCCTGTTTCCATGCATCTAAAATATGAGCTGCAGCTCTTGCACTGGATTTTAGCAAAGGGGATTGCCAGGAAAATATGCATAGCATTTACCAAATACAATCCATCTAGAGATTTTAATGAGGTGAGAATGGGCTGGAAAATATGAAACAGAAATTTTGAAACTGGAAGTAATTGATGGTTATGATCATTTGCATACAGACAATAGATGCTCTGAAACACCTTTGATGTAATAACCAGGATCTAGAATATTAAGGGTATTAAAAAAAAAAGAAACAAATGACATATATACTATTCTGTTCTTAGATACTTGTCAAAAGAGCTGTCACTTTTCTGTAATACCCAAGTAGGAAGGCTGCTATTTAGGTATGACAGTCTTCTTTGTTTTTAATCGGTTAGTCTTTGACAGTACCTTTATTCTTTTCCTTTTAAGTCAGTGACTAGGATGACTGCAGGAGAGGTATCCTCCTTAAGTTTCTGCATTATATTCAGAAGAGCTGTCTACTCTTCTAAGAGACGTGAAATTCAAAATGACCTTTACTAGCTGGATAAATAGGCTGGACAAGACTGGATAACTGATAAAATCAGATACAGAGATGGGCAACAGTTGGCAAAGCTGCAAAGTGCCTCTGTCTATTTGACATACATTAGATAAGAAGGATGGTCACTGTGGACCACAAGCTGAATATCAGTCAGCAATGTGACTGACTGGCCATTATAAAGAAAGGGTGAAAGGACTTGGACACTGGAATGGTGTCTGTGACCAATCTAGGTGTCTATCCCAGTGCCCTAACCCTTCTTACTATTCCATGATGAAGCAGTAGCCTCTTCAAGAACAGACGGGATGACTGCAGGAATGGGAATGATGTGTAACTCACTGAACTCAGCATATGGCTTCTTACTTTTGTTAAGACTAGTCCCCAGCACCTCAGTTAGGTGAAGGTTTTCCCAGAAACCTCTACTCTTCCTTTGTAGCACCTCTCACCATGGCAATCAAACAGTTCTCTGACCTGTCTGTTTGCCTTCCTGTACAAGGTCACCAGCTCCGTGAGAGCCTCTAAGGATGTGACAGCACCCTTATCACTCAGCACAGCACCAGGAACACAGTAAGCACCGGTACATGTTGAATAAATACATTAAGCGTTGAGCAGACTCATCCTAGTTAAAGTTGAAGAACTTCAAGACACAGAGACCTGCCAACGCAGCTGTTGCTCTAATGTTTGGTGGGGGGCGTTTACGACCCCTGCAGAACATTAATGCTCGGGCCCAACTGCATAGATATTGTCAAGCAAAGACAGAGAAACCGCTCTGACATTGCCTGGACCTTTCTTTCGATTTGCAGCTCTGAAGAAGTACAAGACATTAAGGGTGCCACTGTGCATTGTTCTCTTTACTGCCTAAGCGTGGGAGAAAGCTCACTCTCCCAACCGCCCTACTATTTTCCTCTTTCCCTTTTTCCACTGATGAGAAGACCCTGGCCATTTATCTGTGTGGGTCTGTCGCTAAACATTATCAGCAATGCTCACTCTAGATTGCCACATGGCCTCCAACCAACGGCTCCGTAGCTTCTATTCTACATCATATGCCCAGATTCCCAAATATGCTACCACTTCAGGGAAGGAAATGGTAGGTGCCTCACAACTAGTGATTATACCTGATGTTTGCAAAAAGTCTGCACTTGCAGTGAAGGTGACCACAATTCTTTGAAAATAATATAATGAACTCTAATCCTACATACAAGTCCAGCAGCAAATTCTGTCAGCTCTCCCTGAAAAACAGACCAAGAATCTGACCACCTCTTACACCTCTGCTATTGACTGAATTTTGAAATGGAAGAAAAAGACAGTGATCTCAAAAATGAAGATTAAATTACAAAGTGCTCAAAGCAAGATAAATTAAAATGAAAATTTAATAAAAGGCACTTTAAAAGACAGAAAAGCAAACAGGAAAATAAAAATGAGAAAAAGAAATAATTAAAAAAGGGCCATGGAGAAAATATGGGAAATGAAAAACAGATAAAGAGGGATTAATACTCATATTATTAGATTCCTGAAGAGAAAAAACAAAATAATGGAACAGGTATGAAACTTAAAAAACATACTGTAGGACAGGAATAAAGATGCAGATGTAGAGAATGGACTTGGACTTGAGGACACAGGGAGGGGGAAGGGTAAGCTGAGACAAAGTGAGAGAGCGGCATGGACATATATACACTACCAAACGTAAAACAGACAGCTAGTGGGAAGCAGCTGCATAGCACAGGGAGATCAGCTCATGCTTTGTGACCAGCTAGAGGGGTGGGATAGGGAGGGTGGGAGGGAGACATAAGAGGGAGGAGATATGGGGATATATGTATACGTACGGCTGATTCACTTTGTTATAAAGCAGAAACAAACACAGCACTGTAAATCATTTATACTCCAATAAAGATGTTAAAAAAAAAACATACTGTAAGAAAGCTTTTCAGAGAATTAAATCTTCATTTTGAAAAGACCCACTGGGTACCTGGGAAAAGTAGCCCAGATTTAAACAACATTAAGATGTTTAACTTCTACTAAGTCTGTTAGAATTTAGAGATTAGAAAAAAAAATCAAGATCTCTAGGCATAAAGATCACCTAATTACAAGGGCAGAAATGTTAGATATTCAAAGTAAGACAACAATGGAGCAGTATTTAAAGACGAACAAAGAACAACTTAATGAAAGAACATATAAAACAAGGACTTTCTAAAAAGTCAAGCTCTCCAAGTATCAAGGCTATAGAGAAAGTTTAAAACACAAGGACATAGGGAATTTTGTACCTATGAATCTTTCTGAAGGAATAGCCTAGAGTTTGTGTGTCATTCAACTGAGAGATGACTGGGAAATTTTCATCAAAAGGACTGACGTAAGGATTTATGCACAGAATTGTAGACCTAAGACAAAACCAAATGTGAGTACCAGGATGGAAGACTAATGTACAAATGCTATTATGTCGTGACAACTAAAAAGAAATAATGCAACTAAAAAACTAGTAAGAAAGAAAACTAGGAAGAGGAAAACTAGAAAATAGGAAGAGGATAAAGAAAGTAAGTTAAGCTCCTTGGCTGCTGTGAAGGCAACAGGTAGGAGTTAAAGGATACAATTAAAAACTGGCAAACTAGATGGTCAAAGGTTAGATAAGAAAACAGGGGACTGGGAACACTTAGAAAGGTGTAAGTGTAAAGGTAACCACTAAAATAAAAATAAAATGTTCCTAAATTCCATTCTTTAACATGAAAGAGCAAAGAATTTACAGCTTTAGAAAAAGAAACACATCAACAGAACATAATAGATGTAATTATAAAACATTATGGTAGAAGCATCCAGCGCCGGCATTTGCAGGCAGTTGGATAGAGCCAGGTCTTGGTCCTGAGATGAGGACCTCTGGGAGGCCTCACTCCGATTAATCTTCCCTGAGGTCTGAGGTTCCCTATTAGTCCAGCGGTTTGGACTCGGAGCTCCCACCACAGGAGCTCAGGCCCAATGTCCGGCCTGGGAACCAAGATCCCGCAAACTGGTCACTGGGGGTTCCTCCTGTCCCCTTAGGTGTCCGTGGTCCCCCACTGGTGCTTGGTAGGGGCCCTAGCTGTGCGGAGACACGAATTCCATGTCCTCCTAGTCTGCCATCTTGACTCTGCCACACACCCCCCGCAGTAAATCTTGTTTAAAAATGTCCTTATTTTCTCCACATTTTGGGAGTAAGTTTTATTAACATGGAACGCCAGTTATTTCTTCCCAGAACTTTATTCCACTGTTTTCTCTCCATTCTTGTTGCTATGGAGTTACTCCCCAGTTTGTGTTGCTCTTTTTGTAGATACTCTTTTTTTTTTTTTTTTTGGTCCCTGTGATTGCTATAAAAATCTTCTGTTTGTTTTTGGTGTTCTGCAATTATACCACACAGTATGTGGGTGTGAATTTCTTTTTATTTATTTTGATTCATTGTTCTTTTTAAGTCTGAGGGTTCATGTCATTTATTAAATCTGAAAAAAGTCTTGGTCATGATAGTTTTTAATGATGATTCTCCTAATTCTCTCTCTTCTTTCTTTCTGGAAGTCTCATTACATATGTCGGCCTATTTCATTCTTACCCCCACCACCCCATGTCTCTTAACCTTTGCTATTTTCCATTTCTTTGTCTTCGTCTTCCTGGGCTACACTCTGTAATTTCTTCAAATCTTCAATTTCATGAATTATCTCTTCTGTAGCTGAACCATAAAGTTTTAAATTTCAATTAATTATTTTTCAAGTTCGAGAATTTCTACTTGATTCTTTGGCGATTTTTTTACAGTCTTTGAGTCATACTTTGGATTGACTCTCTTCTAAAACCACATATTGCTTGTAGACCTTTTAATGATGGCCATTCTGACTGGTGTGAGGCGATATCGCATTGTAGTTTTGATTTGCATTTCTCTAATAATTAGCGAAGTTGAGCATCCTTTCATGTGCCTCTTGGCCATCTGTATGTCTTCTTTGGAAAAATATCTATTTAGATCTTCTGCTCATTTTTTGATTGAGTTGTTTGTTTTTTTGATATTGTGCTGCATGAGCTATTTGTAAATTTTGGAGATTAATCCCTCGTTGGTCTCATTGTTTGCAAATACTTTCTCCCATTCTGTGGGTTATCTTTTCATTTTGTTTATGGTTTCCTTTGCTGTGCAAAAGCCTTTGAGTTTGATTAGGTCCCATTTGTTTATTTTTGTTTTTATTTCCATTATTCTAGGAGGTGGATCCAAAAAGATATTGCTGTGATTTATGTCATAGAGTGTTCTGCCTATATTTTCCTCTAAGAGTTTCATAGTGTCTGGCCTTACATTTAGGTCTTTGACCTATTTTGAGTTGAGTTTTGTGTATGATGTTAAAGAATGTTCTAATTTCACTGTGTTACATGTAGCTGTCCAGTTTTCCCAGCACCAGAACGGCCATCATCAAAAAGTCTACAAACAATAAATGCTGGAGAGGGTATGGAGAAAAGGGAACCCTCCTACACTGTTGGTGGGAATGTAAGTTGGTACAGCCACTATGGAGAACAGTATGGAGGTTCCTTAAGAAACAAAAACAGAGTTAACATATGATCCAGCAATCCCACTCCTGGGCATATAACTGGAGAAAAACATGGTTTGAAAGGATACATGCACCCCAATGTTCATTGCAGCGCTGTTTACAATAGCCAAGACCTGGAAGCAACCTAAATGTCCATCAACAGATGAATGGATAAAGAAGATGTGGTACATATATACAATGGAATATTACTCAGCCATTAAAAGGAATGAAATAATGCCATTTGAAGCAGCAGGGATAGACCTGGAGATTATCATACTAAGTGAATTAAGTCAGACAGAGAAAGACAAATATATGATATCGCTTATATGTGAAATCTAAAAAAAAAAATGATACAAATGAACTTATTTACAAAACAGAAACAGACTCACAGACTTAGAGAATGAGCTTACGGTTACCAGTGGGGAAGGGGATAGATTGGGAGTTTGGGACTGACATGTACACACTGCTATATTCAAAACAGATAACCAACAAGGACCTACTGTATAGCACAGGGAACTCTGCTCTATACTCTGTAATAACCTAAATGGGAAACGAATTTGAAAAAGAACAGATACGTGTATATCTATAACTAAATCACTCTGCTGTGCACCTGAAACTAACACAACATTGTCAATCAACTATACTCCAACACAAAATAAAAATTTAAAAATCCCACATATTACACACACTTTTTAAGCAGACTTTTTTTTTTAATTGGAGTAAAGTTGCTTTACAATGTTGTGTTAGTTTCTGCTGTACAATGAAGCGAATCAGCTATATGTATACCTATATCCCCTCCTTCTTGGACTTCCCTCTAGGCATACTTTTTTTTGAACACTGTTTACGATAAGTTTAATAATGAAATATTCTGTATGTGGTTCTGTTGTTTGTTGTTTTCTGCTGGCTCTAACATGGGACTTTTTGTGTGCATGTTTGTGATTTTTTTAAAAATTGTGTGCTCCTGTATTTGGAACTCTGTCTGAAGAATTCTTTGAGGCCTGGGTTGAGAATGCATTCCTCTCAGGAGATTTTTCTTTTATTCAGACCCAAGGTCATTTCAAATTTAATTCTTGGTTTGCAGTTTTTCAGATTAGGCAAAGGGTATCATGAGAGACACGTGGGCCGGCCAGTGTACATGTTATCAAGGGAAACTTTAAAATTTCTCTTTGCACCAGCATGATCTTTAAATTTCCTTTGAGAATATAAAACATCAAACTCACAGAGAAGTACAGGAATAGAACAGATACCTGAACATATATGATAACACAATCAAACAGGTGGGTTTTGTTCCATTTGTTCACTCTTTTTTTCTTTCTAATTCCTAATTGTTCCACGTTCTCTTTCTTTCTTGGAAAAAATTTGTATTAACAAAATATAACAATTACATTCAAAGAGATTAAAAACATGAGCAAATATTTTACTCTAATACATATTAGACAAAACTAGGTTAATTTATAAAGAGGAGTAGGGGTTTGAATCAGGGCTTGAAGGAAGCGGTAAGCATTTGGAAAAGCTGTTGAGAGAAACTGCAGACGACAAAAACAAAGAAAAGGGTCGATAAACAACAGCCCTGACAGCTCAACCGTGATCGGAGGCACAGATCAGCCATGGCTCATAACTGGGAGTTATCCACATTGCAGTGTCCTCGTAGGACCGGAGTTCTGCTTGGTGGATCTGGCAGGAGGACAACAGTTAGGGAACCTGCAGGTAGAGCAGCTTACAGAAGTGCTGCTTAGATTTATTGTGCATACAGATCACCTGGGTATCTTGTTAAAATGCAGATTCTGATTCAGTGGGTCTGGGACGGGGCTGGAGACTAAACATTTCCAAAGTTCCCAGGCGTTGTTAATGCTCCTGGTCTAGGGACTCACCTTTCAGCCAAGGGGTCCTGGGTCATGGAGGGAATGGAGATAAGGAGGGTCCTGACACAGTGGAAGAAACAAGATGGCCCTAGCAATTGGAGGGAGGTCTTTGTGTGTTGAAGAAGAGGACTAGCAGGAGTCAGAGATGAGAGCTGGGCAGAGAAAGCAGACTGGTCAGAATGAGATATGCCAATTTAGGGTATCAAGTGGATCTGGCTGAAGGCAGAATCCAGGACCTATTCATGGAGCAGATAGCTGCAGTGGAATTGTAAAGGTATCGGGAGTTAAGAAGGTCCAAGAATTTGAGGTTTCGTTGGTAGCTGTTGGTAAAACCTACAGTAATTGTGGAAGGAGTCGGGGTAGCAGAGACGGGGAGCCTGCCTGACGGTCTCTGACGAACGTGGCTGGATGGGGTGGTCAGGAGAGCATTTGAGAAGCTGGTGGCTGAGCCTGGCCAGGAGGGGTAGCAGGCAGACACAGCCTCAGACTAGGAGGAAGTTTGAGGTTTGGGTGGGAAACACGAGAAATAGTTGGTATGTGCCCAGTTAGGAGCCTTCGTTAAGGCAAGGACATGGAGAGAACATTTTAGAGGAAGGTCAGTGTGGTTGTCCTAAAGCTCTTTACCTCTGGACAGGACAACGCTGGGGGCAATTTATGTCCTTGAGGCTCTTTGTGGACCAGGCATGACTGGACCTCACCCAGGCCACACCCTTGCGCATCTGCTTCCCTTTTCTTGCGCTGCTTCCCTAATGGCTTTTTCCTGAAGATACACCCTCAATAAATCCCATGCACCTGCGTCTCTGTCTCAGCTCTGCTTCTGGGGAGCCTGAGGTAAGGCAGGTAGTCCCAGAAGTAGTGCAGGGAAGCAGACCCTAAGGATGGATTCTGGAGGTGAACCATCCACCAGCCCCTGGCAATGATGGGGCACGAGGAGTAGCGATGGTCCCTGGAATTCTACAGCACGTGTGCTGAACTGGGAAAGGATGCTCGTGGGGAAGGAAACACTGGCTCGTGCGTTGTCTCTGGCTTTGTGAGGTCTGAAGGGATACGGGGATTTGGGGGACCACGAAACTGGGTGGCTACTGCTGATGCTTTGATGCTTTGAAGAGAAAAGGACAGACTGGGGCAACGAAGCATCAATCGAAGCTAAGTGTGAGAGCCAGAGGTCTCCATGGCAGCACATAGGGAACCCTTCATCCCCATCAACTAGGCTCAGGGTCTAATCTAAGAGTAGAGGCACGTCCTTTCAGAGAAGGAAGACTCTCAGCTCTGGTAAGTCTCCTACATCACAGGCAAAGCCCTGAGGGGGAAGGGGTGGGATCTCGACACTCAGTATGAAGATATCTGGGTAGAGGCGCTCATATTTCCCTAAACGCTGCGGGCTGCGGAAGTGATTATCCCTGCTTTGTTGGTGAACAGAACCCCCCCACCCCTCCCAAATGAAGCGGGTGCCTTAGAGGACCACGCTTGTCCTCCTCAGGTCTGCCCCACCTCCACTGGTAGCGACCACACCGATAACTAGGGTCAGATCTCAGCAGGAGCCAACCAGAAAGTCCTGGGCCTGCAGAGGGAGGAGAGAGAGATGAAAAACCAAAGGACCCGCAGGAACTGGTTAAGGTTTCACGGCAGGAACAGGAGAACACACCTGGGAGTGGATCCCAAGGGTGCGGGTCAAGGGGAGGAGCAGAGTGTGAAGCTGGATGATGGGGAGCCTGTTGATATGGCACTCTCCATGACAGGGATTTCATTCCCTGGCAAGGGTTTGGGCTCTGGCTCAGAGAAGCCTGGAAAAAGTGAGAGCCCACAAGAAATGAAGAAGGGACCTCAGAATTGCCACAGCAGCCCACGGAGAAAGGGACACAAAGCTGGAGAAGTGGGCAAGCTGGGAGACCGGAAGACCCACCAGCTGACTATGATCCTCAGGAGGACCTTTTACTAAGGTGACAGGGGTTACACCGCTGTCACCAAGAAGCTCAGCAGAGGCTCTCCTCTGTAAGCCCCAGCTGATAGCAGGAGATGCTGTCACAAAACAGGACTTTCCAGTATCCATGGGAATAAGAGGATGCCAGGATGCCCAAGGCCATGTGGTAGCACTCAGCCATCAGCCAGACTCTGAGGACAGTGTGACGGCTGAGCTGCAAGACCTACAGAAGAGAACGCAGTGTCCTGGAGACAAGCCATATGGGCATCCAACAGGGCACTGCCTGACATACAACCAAAAGAAACCAAGAGTGGGCAAGCCAGAGACGGAGGTGAGTCACCCCAACGGAAAGCCAGGATGCCTTGTCCAGCTTCCAGACTGAGATCAGTTCTCAGACACAAAACCCATTTACTGAAGAAGAAACTGGGTCCCCAAGACCCTGAAACACCATGACACACGTATGTATAGTGATTCCTCTAGTCCTTCAGCAAAGGAACTTACGGTCTTGACTTGGCTAACTGTGTACTGTAGAAAGGGGAATACCCAGACCTTCTGAGGGATGTCAGATCCAGGGCCGTGGCAGACACTGGTACCCAGTGGCCTGGTGCAAAGTACTATCAGGCACCCCTGCTAGAATAGGCGCACATGGGACCCAGGTAACTGATGGGAGTCCTAGACCAGGTTCAAGTCATGGTGTATCCATCAAGTCCATGGACCTCAGTGATTATTTCCTTAATTCCTAAATATATGATCAGAATAGACATTCTTAGCAGAACCCTCACATTGGTTCCTTGACTTATGGAGTAAGAACTGTTGTAATAGGAAAGTCAAAGCAGCAGTCCATGAAACTGTCCCCTCCCATCCCAGGTAAGACAGGACATTATAAGCACTACTGTATCCTAGAAGGCATGGCAGAGGTTAGTGCCACTTCCAAAGGCTTAACAGATGCAGGGCTGGTGGTCCTCATCATACCCCACTTAATTCACTAGCCTGGCCCCTAGAAAAACCCAGATGGATCATGGTGAGAGATACAGCTCCACCACAGACCTAACCCATCAGCTTCAACGTGCCTGATGTGGTAATACTTTCTAGAGCAGGTGAACACGGACCCTGGTGTGTGGTTTGTGGCTACTGAGTTGGCAAATGCATCCTCCACCCCGATCAAAACAGAGGATCTGAAGCAGCTAACGCCACAGGGGATGACCATTACTCATGGAAGCCTTGTCCCAGGGCTGGGTTAATTCTTCTGCTCTCTGTCACAGTAAAGTCTGAAAGGACTTAGGCCATCTGAACATTTGCAGAAGATCACACTGGTCCAGGACATTGATGAAACTGTGTTAATCCAATTGGGTGAGCAAAGAATGACCAGTACTTTGAAGGTCTTGGTCAGAATCATGTGCTCCCGAAGGTAAGGGAACAACTCTTCAAAGATACAGGGGCCAGCACGTCGATAAAGTTTTTAGGAGTCCGGTAGTCTGTGGCAAGGGAGAACATTTCCTCCAAAGTGAAGGACCAACTACTGCACTTTGAACTTCCTGACACCAGGAGAGAAACATGGCCTTGGAGGCTGCCGTGCATTGAGGGGGCAGCATATCCCTCTCTCGGAAACACTGCTGTGGCCCATTCATCAGGTTTCAGCATGATCCTACCAGCCCTGCCATTTCCCTACCCTGACTCCCTTATGGGTTTTCTTAGAGCACAATTCCCTGTAACTCATGTGCACCAAGATCCCTGTCTCAAACTCTGCTTCTAGGAAACTGAACCGAAGACACGTTCATAAAAGGGATGAGGTAGTCATGGACGAGGGGGCAGGGCTGGCTTTTATGTGATGGCTCAGGAGTACGAGATGAAAACAAACCATAATTAAGTGTGATCGGCCTCAAGCGCCCTAACTGATGTAGGTCCCAGACAGAGGCTGCCCCCTGGGCCTGGGTAAGGGCTGCCACACGGTGAGTGAACAAGAACGAAAACCTGGCTCCACTCCCTTCTCACTGGCCTAGCATCTTCCCACGGTTCCCATGTCCCATCTCTCCAGACATATTTGGAGAAAATATTTTGACAAGAGGCGCTACAAGCAAGCCCCCCAAACCCACTAAGAACGTGGCTGACTTGGATTCCTTCTTTGGATTCCATGCAGGCATGATGGTAGCTACCCAGGAAATCCTTCCTGAATTTAATTTTATTAAAAAAGTAAATCTGTACCAAGCACTGTGATAGTCACAATCTTCATTCCTAACATTACATGTTTAAAGGTACGTTACAAATTGTATGGCACTCTGTAATAATTCTTTTCATGTCATTATTTCATTCAACAAATATGACTGATGGATCTAAAGATTATCATACTAAGTGAAGTAAGCCAGACAGAGAAAGATAAGTATCATATGATATCACTTACATGTGAAATGTAAAAAAAAAAATACAAATGAACTTATTTCCAAAGCAAAAAGAGATTCAGACATAGGAAACAAACTTATGGTTACCAAAGGGGACAGGGGGCTGGAGGGAGGGATAAATTAGGAGGTTGGGATTAACATATACAGACTACTATATGTAAAATAGATAACCAACAAGGACCTACTGTATAATAGCACAGGGAACTATACTCTATATTTTGTAATAAACTATAAGGGAAAAGCATCTGAAAAAGAATATATATATATAAAATATATACATAATATATATATTTTATATATTTTATATATATATAAAACTGAATTGCTATGCTGTACACTGAAACTAACATGATATTGTAAATCAACTATACTTCAATTAAAACATAAATTTAAAATTTTTTTGATTTTAAAAAATTAAAAAAAAAAAACACAAATATGATTGAATGCTTACTATATACCAAGCATTATTCCAGGCTAAGCTAATAGTGACTCTGGGATTTTTTTCAACACATCATTTACCTATATAGATTCAAATGCCAGAGAACTGAAACATATAGACCAGGACTTATTACATACTCATTATAGGTTCCCTTTGTTTGTGTTTTCTGGTGTTTTGAGATGTGGTCCTCTTTCATTCTTTGGATTATAAGCTTCTAAGTGATGCAAACTATGTGACTGTTCTTTTAAAGAATCTTTCATCAATGTCTGGCAGTGTTCTCCCACAGGGGGTGACTGAGTGACATCCTCCCCACAGCTGAGCACAAGCCCACAAAAATACAAGTTCATTAGTCCACAAACAACTGTAATTAGTTTCAGGAAGCTTGGAAAGCAAGATCCCCAAACTGTGTCAGTGTAGGAGTCCTGGCTGGGTGTTGTTACTTCACTTCAACTCTGACAGCATGAGAGACAGACCAGGACTTTTTCTCCTTTTCTCAGTGTACTGCTAATGAATTTTGCAGGACAGCAATTTTAAAACAATCCAAAAGACATTATATTTTGGAAACATGACAAGGCAGTGTTCCCCCAACACAATGAATATATTAATGAATTCTGAGAAAAAGAGTTATATTCTGGTCTTTTTTTTTTTAATCTGCATGCTATTTTATTTCCATTAGAAAAATATTATCTTTATAAAATTTGGTCAGTTTCTTCTCCTTTACCTCTACCATTCAAACTTAAATGCTTTAATTTTACTCAAGTAAAAGCAGAATCATGTATCTGACACGAGAACTAAATATTTCACACCATTAAATTAATAGAGTTTAATTGAATTAGGTGTGCTCTTCAGTATTTCTCAGGAATAGTAACTCATCTTTCCTACATGTTATTTCCCTTTACTTTTATTTTTCTGAGTAACTATGTAATGCGTGTCTCTTTCCCCACATCCAGTAATATGAGTATTATAGAGGTGTAATTTATAACATCAGTAACCAGATTCATCATTAATCTTCAATTCACATTCAATTCCCCTTATTATATGGTATTTCCAAAATAACTTCAGATATTTCAGTCAACCTTACACTTCCCAACAAAGATTGTAAAAATTAAGATGTTAATTTAAAAACATTATTAAAATTCCAGACTAAATAACACTGGGCCCACTCAGAGCGATGCTGTCACAAGAGGTCCTTGGACAGCTACTGCTTCAGTCTCAACACTTTGCCCTCCTTTGGGCAAAGCAGCAACCTGAGCGGCTCTTGCAGGAAAACTACTCTGGAAATATTGCTTGTAGATGTCATTGACAGTATTGAAGTCATTTATGTCAGCCAGCAAAACAGTTGTTTCTACCACATTCGTGAAGTCACAGCCTGCTGCTTTCAGAATTTCACCCATGTTTGTGAGAGCTTGTTTAGTCTCTTCTGCCACCCCTCCTGGCACAAGCTGTCCACTTGCAGGATCCACGGCTAGCTGTCCTGAAATGTAAATGGTCCCATCGACTAACACAGCCTGACTGTAGGGACCAATAGCCGCTGGGGCTTTCACGGTGCTGATCACCTTTGTGATCAAAGGCGACATGGCTAATCCTTTTCCCTTGCCGCCCCTTGGCGACAACTACCCCGTATACTGCTCCTACTCGCGTCTCACAGGTGTGTTCTGGTCTTCTTAAAATTGCCATTTAAGCAAAACAAGTAGCATCCCCAGAAGGGTTTGTTAAGTGACAGTACAGCATAGCCTAGTGAACCGATGATAAATATGGATTTTAGGCATTCTAATTAATAATCTTGGCCCTGACATGCATAAACGCTATGGATTTTCTTAATAAGGCAAAACTCAGCCTGGTTCTCTACGTGCCCTTGGAGCAAGGAGACCCCACCTTGTCAACGGCATCATTTGCAGTGACTCTGCTCCCAGCCAATGCCTCTTTCAGTTCAAAACATCTTTCCAGGTTCAATGTCAATGCATCTTACAAACCCACTGTTTGTCCAACGCATCAATTGATTTGACTCATAAGCCACTCTTGACCCTCTTGTGCATCCCCCTCCTACAAATAATTTGGGCCTCATGCTTCCTTACTCTTCCTTCCTTCCAGTAGTTTCTCTTTATTAAAAAAAAAAAAAGATTATTGTCAAAACAACCTTTGGTTTCTCCTTTCTGTCAGTAAAAGGAAACAATGATTGAAACAGCTGTGCCCAGGAGCACACAGCCATCCAGAATGTAACAGTGTCTATGAGATGTTAATAGCATAATTTACACATCATCACCGTTATGAGAAAAAGAAGGGATGGATAAATAAATGCAAATGGCACTTTGTGATGGCAGTTCCACTAGGACAGATGGCTGGGGGCAAGACAACAGCCTTGGGCAAGATATCTACAGTGAGACACAAAATATGAACCTGTCTTTTCACTTCAGATGGAGACAAAAGTCGAAAACATGCCCATCAAAACTCATATACGAACAGAGTCAAACTCAAATTCTACTCAGAAGTGATAATCTGATATAAGTCATTCACAGACCATGTGTCATAGGGCATTTCCCTCATTTTTAGCCCAATTTGCAATGCCTGCAAAGGTGGCTTAATTATTTCTAAGTTTGAAGATAAAATGATGTGTAGTAGGAAAGTCAAAATTGACTTGATTATTGTAAGCTATGAACGTGGCTTTTAGCTGTCTTGATAGCTAGGAAGCCAAAATAAAGAATTAAATCCAAGCTCTGCATGTGTAGACAGAAGCCGGACTTTGGATCCTAGAGAACCCAGTTTAGTCTGAGTATTCTTTCCGTTTGGGGAGATGGCAAAGGACTCTTCTGTTTAGAAAGCGCAGTGCGCTGCATTTTATCAAATGGCACCTCATGTACCCACAAAATGAATCAGGGAAACCGTAAAAGATAAAGAGAAGAGGACAAAGCCAGCCTTCCGCATCGCATCTTGATTTTTCCACTGTTGAGATCCGCAGCTCCCCAGGAGCCTGGCACCGGCGGACTGAATGCCAACCCTGGGCATACGCTGGGGTTGAGAGCAGGCCCGGGAGGTGCTGTAGCCCCCTCATCCTGGTTGCTGCCCAACCACGGGGTGACTTCCTGTAGGCTGATAGAGCTGGGGACAACCCACCTTGGCTCTGGGGCAGGGGCTGTGCTGGGGCCTCAGAGCCACACAGCTGTGATTTCACAGGGCAGCACGACAAAGTTCTGAGCTCCAGCAAACGGTGCACGGGGTGAAAAGCTGCCACCACCGTATATGCGCTGTATTTCCTTCTTTTTTTATTTTTTAAATTGAAGTATAGTTGATTTACAATGTTGTGTTAATTTCTGCTGTACAGCAAAGTGTATCAGTTATACATATACATATATCCACTCTTTTTTAGATTATTTTCCATTGTGGTTTATCACAGGATATGGAATATAGTTCCCTGTGCTATACAGTAGGACCTTTTTGTTTATCCGTTCTATATCTCATAGTTTGCACCTGCTAATCCCAACCTCCCAGTCCGTCCCTCCCCCTCCCCCTTGGCAACCACAAGTCTGTTCTCTATGTCCATGAGTCTGTTTCTGTTTTGTAAATATGTTCATTTGTGTCATATCTTAGATTCCACATATAAGTGATACCATGTAGTATTTGTCTTTCTCTTTCTGACTTACTTCACTTAGTATGATAATCTCTAGTTGCATCCATGTTCCTGTAAATGGCATTATTTCATTCTTTTTTATGGCTGAGTAGTACTCCATTGTATATAGGTACCACATCTTCTTTTTCCATACATCTGTTGATGGACATTTAGGTTGTTTCCAAGCCTTGGCTATTATGAATAGTGCTGCTATGAACATAGGGGTTATGTGCTCTATTTCTAGGTGGAACAGGCTAACGGAGTTTCTAGTTTTTATAATGACAGCTGTAAATATCGCTAAGAGGATTTTTAAATGCTAACTGCCACTGATAGGATCTCAGTTCCTTAGATTGTGGAAGGTACCACATCAGTCTCAGCAAAATGGCATCACCGTCCACCCAGCTAAGCACCCGGAAGCCAAGCTCTCCCTAAACGCCTTTCCTAAGCACCCCACACCTCACAGCCAATCCTTCACCCACTCCTACTGGTTTACCTTTCCCAGTATGGGAAGATACAAGGAAAGGTTTGATCAGAAAGCTACAATAATCATGTCTTTCTCCCAGTGGGTGAGAACCTTTCTCCTCTTCTGGCAAACAAGAAAATGTCTCACTTCAGTTCACGTCCGGATGAGATGGTGGTGTAGGTGCTGGTGATTCTGTCACTGATTGACTTGACACATGGCCGCTCCATCCTGCCGTTCATCTGCCCCTAAGCTGGGGTGACAGGACAAACGGCCACCAGTGGAGGGAGGGCTCCAGTAATGCCAGGCAATAGGACACCTGCACTAAAGACTTCAGTGCTGGGGAACACCGGGGCCCCTGCCCAGTGTGGGTGTGATGAGGCAGGGGGTTAAAGGAATTCTCTAGCCCTCTTTTCTGATGGGAAGAGCAAGACCGGTCAAGAAAAGGCTTCTGGAAGGAAGCAACTGGGACCTTCTTGGCTGTGTCTGCCATCTCTACACTCCCTACCCCCTCTCTGCCTGGGCATTTGGGCAACAAGGGCGGGCAACTCAGTGATCTGTGGGTGTGGGGTGCCCAGCACCCAGGGCTGCTCCAAGCATCGCTCCTCAGAGAACAGGGACAGGCTGAAAGAGTTACTCACGGCGCCACTGGGACAATGCAACCAGAAATGATCTGGTCAGACCATAAAAGAACATGTGCTGGGAGAGTATTTTGGTAGAATCACCCTGTATTTCTTACAAATGGTGACACATGTTCAGCCTGCCTTACGATACTCCTGATACTTTATCTCATGCTCACCCACTGGAGCCCAGACGTCAGGGTCACTCTTGTTCCCTGAGGGACCCTGGGGGCCCAACAGCATGACTGGCACACTGGAGACCCAGAAGAAAAATGAAATGAATGGATGAATCTAACTGGGATTGGAATTAAAATCTGGTCCCAGCACTAGTGTTATAAACTGATATGGTGGTTTCCCCTAATCGTATTTTGAAAACTGTAGTTAGATGTTTTCAGGTCACCAGTACTATGAGCAGCAGCTGTGGTCTGTTTTCAGCTGGGAATAACTGTCTCACGTGAAGTGGATTAAATTAAGGCAGTCTGGACACAGGAGTGGGGTGGGGACACTGCTGGCTGGGGCTGCCATGTCTGAATGATTTCCAGGCTGTGCTTGTGGCGGCACTGGCTGTCTGCAGTGTGTGGCCCAGAGTGATGCCGGCAGCTGTGGCTGCACAGGTCTCATGTATCCAAGCTGTTGTCAGGACCAAAGATAAGAGAAACAAACCACACAGAATACGAGCCTCAGCGATCACAAGTAGCAGAGGCTCTTGTTTCAGTCCTGTTGCTCTCCAGGGGCCCAGACTGCTAAAGGATGTGGGAATTCAAAATGTAGTTTGGGCCGAGCCCTTCTCCTGGACTGTCTGGATTCCCACCCTACGTGCTGAAAGAACATCCAGAGCATGAACACACATGCTTCTGCATCTGAAGCTATTTTCTTCTGGACAGAACATAACAGATCAGACCCTGGACTACAGAAAGCTGGTATTTTTATTGAGTGGGCGCATAAATCCTGACTATATCAGAAATTTCAGATAATATCAAGAGTCCAGTGAACACAGGATCCCCACTGGACTTGGATAAGTAAATGGAATGAACCCATCATGACTTTGTTTCATTATAAAGAAGTCTCTTCCAACGGAAGAGAAGATTGTCCTTTTGGCCGTGATATTTCCCCTTACTGTCTTCCTCTCACAAAATATATTCATTCAAAGAGGATGTTTTATAAATACACACAGATATTTTTTTCTCCCTTTCTTTGGGGATTCTGCTGTGGTGCACTGAAAAAGGATAAATCAGCTTAAAAGAATTTTTCAAAACGCAATCCCACTCCAGGTTTAATTATAGACAATATAGGTCAACTTATTTTAAATAGGCCCCAAGGTGGTTGTCCGTGAACTACTTTGTATGTTTCACATGAGTCAGTTTCCCAATTACCAAGAAAAGTGGACAGTCAGAAGTTAGACAAATGCCTCCTCTCTGTAAGCAGCCTGTGGACGGGTTCCCTGGACAGTAATAAGCAGATGGAACTAGAAGATGCTGATTTTATGGTCACTGGGTCTCCTTTCCTAGCACATCAGGAGGGCGAGTCCACGGCCTCGGCCGCCCTCTCCTATGCTCCCGTGCGTACGCTTCCTGATGGGCTCTGAAATCGCAGGGGCTGGTTCCCACCCCCAAAGGAGGTGAGGGGAGACGGCAGGCCTGGTGCGGCAGGAACACAAAGCCCAGAGCCTGCGAAGACACAGCCTCCCTGCCCCAACACGTGTTTTTATTCAAATCAGAAGACCTTCTTCCAGGTGAACCAAAATTCGAGAATAGTCATTTACTCCGTTTCTGCCTTGGCTCTCCAGTGCAGGGCCCCCAGGTTTGATTACAGGTCACCTCAGCTGCCCCCAATAGTTGATATTAGGAGTGGAAATAGACATCATTTCCTTGAGGCCCTCACATCTATTTTAAAATATCATTTTCACTAAGCTGGCTATTAGATACTGCCTAAAGCTTTGCATGAGGGTGGGAAAGAAACACACATATATACACGCGCACGCGCACACACACTCAATTTTCATGTCATTTGAACTTGGGTTTGCCGTTTGCCATGACTGATCTGTCTTGTAACAAGACCAGAAGCCACTGAAATAGAAAGTCACAATTCCAAGAATACAAGTCTCATCTTCAAATACATCTCTGTGTTAAGCGGCTGGACGCCGTGACCCAATGGCTTATGTAAATGCTGCAATCTTCAGTCGGCCTCCCACCTCGCTCCCGCTGCCCCTGTCCCAGCACAGAACTGTGTTTATTCTCTCTTCTCCTGCTCACGTCAGTGTATCACTATCTTCCCTCCCACCTGTCCCTCAGCCTGCCAGGTGTATCCCGTGTGAGTATCAGTTTTTCCAGGAAGCCTCTGCACTCACTTCCAGCACACCCCGAGCTCTGCTCATCAGTCACACACTGACTTATAATTTCTCATTGTGTCACGTGGTCATCTGATCTCACAAACGAGGCCAACTCCGGAAGGAAAGGCACTGTGTTTTATACCAAAGAAGAATCTCTTTGGACCCAGACCATGAAGGCCCCCAGGAGATGCTCTGCCACTGCCTCTTAAAAGTCAGACAACATGTACCAGCTACTGGCGTCAAGAGCACCAGTTCTATTTAGCCTACTGGAGATCTTCAGTGGACATCTCAAAGGACCTCAAACTCTTCATGTCTGAGAACTCAGTCCATGAACCTCCGTGGAGCCCACCCATCACATCTTCCATCTCAGTGAGTGGTACCCCATTCATGTGGTTCCCCAGCCAGAGACCTTGACCTCAGCCCTGGCGGCTACCTTTTCCTCACCCCTTCTCCCAACACATCACCACTCTTACCCGACTGACCTCCTAAACATCTCTCCCACCACCATGGACATCTCTCCATCTCCACATCCATCATGCTGGTGGTCCAAGCCACCACCATCCACGCCCATGTGGACCACAGCCTTAGCTTCCCATTTGGTCTCCCTGCCCGTCTGTTCTGGAAACGTGAGTCTGCTCAGATCACCCTCCACACAGGGTCTTCCTTTTGCTCCTCCGTAAGGAGTGGGCTCCCCATCACTGTTTAGGAGGCCCTGCAAGGTCGGGCCTGTCAACCAGCTCCCCAGCCTACGGCTCTATCGGCGCCCCCTCAATTATTTCAAGTAATTTCAAGTATTTCAAGGGGACACGCACGTCCCCTCCCCTCTGCAGTGATTTTCCACACAGGCCCCTCTCCCCGCCATACCTGCTGCCATCGTGTCCCCTGACCTCTCCACCTCTTTCTTCCATCTCAGAGCCTGCACCCCGGAGCTCCCAGATAAGGTTGCACCCTCCAATACCGTTTTTTCTATTTAAAAGACTTGCTCAGGGCTTCCCTGGTGGCGCAGTGGTTGAGAATCTGCCTGCCAATGCAGGGGACGTGGGTTCGAGCCCTGGTCTGGGAAGATCCCACATGCCATGGAGCAACTGGGCCCGTGAGCCACAGCTACTGAGCCTGCGCGTCTGGAGCCTGTGCTCTGCAACGAGAGACCGCGATAGTGAGAGGCCCGCATACCGCGATGAAGAGTGGCCCCCGCTCACCGCAACTAGAGAAAGCCCTCGCACAGAAACGAAGACCCAACACAGCCAAAAATAAATAAATAAATAAATAATCTTTAAAAAAAAAAAAAAAAAAAAAAGACTTGCTCAATCCCTCCACCAAACTCCACGAGGGCACAGACCACGTCTGCTTTGCCCTCTGTTGTATTCCCAGTCCCGAGCACAGTTTCTGGTCCAGAGCAGGCACTGGACTTGGGGATTATTTTCTGATTACACAGTCATCATCATCAAGTGGTAGCATCTCCAAACCACATTCGTGGACACTAGCTCAGTTCACCCTCAGAACGGTCTCCTTTTACAGATGAGGAAAGTGAAACAGACAGAGGGTCTGTGGACTTTCCAGACCACAGTGCTGACAAGGATCGGACTGGATCCGTTTTCTGATGCCGAGTTCTGTGCTTTCTCTACGTTGCGTTTTCTCACTTTATTGTACTAAGTATGAATGTAGTGATGAAGTCTGAAGGACCTTGCCCTTGGGTCAGACTCCAGCCTGGCTCTGCGTCACTTGTGTGACTTCAGGCAAAGTGACCCTTCTCTCTAGGTCCCAACAGTGCCCATGCACAGGGCTGTGGAGAGAATTAAATGGGACAAGGGGTGGTGAGCCCCTGCCAAGGGCTTGGTACGCAGTAAGATACATAAATGTTAGCTGATAACAAGGAGGGATAAGCAGTCTTACTTCCAGTACCTCTACGTAATTCCCCTACGCTAGCAGGTTATTTTCTACGCTAAATGCCATAAGCACTACAGCTTCTGATTATATAGCATCAAACCCTTTTGCTTCGTTGTGTTAGGAATTTTAGCCCTTCTTTGCTTGCTACAGATGCAAACTTTCTCCTCACTCTGGCTAGTCTACTTTATATGCCCCGGAGCTTCCCCTCTCTTCCTCAACTCCGGGATCACCTGTATCTGGGCAGAAGCCAAGAAATCTGCCCCTTTAGGCCCCCAGCTATAGACTCCCAGGGGCAGGAAGGATTCTAGCCAGCCAGAGATTCCAATTTGGGTTGTTCTACCTCTTTCTTCCTTGGCTATGCCCAATCCTCCTAAAATCAGTGTAGATTTTCCTAGAAGGGAATGCAAAAGCAGGCGGTCACGGCTATTCCCAGGCAGGCATTTGCTCTGTGGCAGCCTAAGATGACCTGCTTCTGCTTTGCTGAGAAGAGTACTCTGTGCATCTATCTCGGGTGCATTCCTTCTTCTAGCAGAACAACTTAACTACTGCAAACAGAGGTTAATGACTGAGACTACCAACACGGGACAGCCCACTGGCTACGCCAAATCCACCCCACGGAGAAATGAGTGGGGTGGGGGAAGCCCCCTTTCTCCTGGGAACTCCCCACTTTAAACCCTGTTATCTTTAAAGCAAGCGCTAATATGTGTTACTTGAAATAACAATACAAACTCATGGAGTACTGATGAGTTCATGGTCTGAGACTGTTCTCCAGGGTCAGCTGAGATTCACAGCTGCCCAATGTCAGGACTGAGGTTGGCCACTCTGATGCCAGCACGACTGTGTCCCCTAAGCCTCTCTATGTCCCCGGCTATGGGATAGGGGTACCCTGGGATCTGAACGACTGGTTACCCTTGTGTTTCTTCCTGCTGTGAGAGGCTTGTGAAACACCAGGGAAATAGGACAGGTTGAGAGTCAGATGCCTTCAAATCCTGGCTCTGCTGTGCAGCCTTTGCGACTTAGCCTCTCTGAGCTCCAGCGTGCCATCTGAAAAAAGAGACTGTCTCATGTATAGTCTCTGGGTGGTTGTTATAGCCCCAGGGGGCGTCATCTGGCGGCTAGAACATATTACCAGGTCAAAACACACGACTTCCACCATTCCTCTCTATTTTCAGTTATAACCATTCTTTAAAGGTATGTTATATATATGAACTTCAAAAATTCAAGTATTCCCAAGTATAGTTTTCTTCTTCTCTGACTGCCCGTAATCTCTACCTCAAGCCTCTGATTTTCCTCAGTTTGGGGAAAGGTAGTCTAGTTGCTTTTAGGTGAAAGTTAAATCGCATAATTTCTTAATTTAGATCGACAGAAATCAGCCACTTCCCAGTTCGAAACCCCCATCTCCTGGGTTTTCTTCTCTCCTATGCCACTCCGGCTTGATTCCAAGTGGGTCCTGGCGTGGGCAGGGGCGGGTGGCCTCTGTTTCTCCTTCCATCGTGCTCCTGGGCTGGCAGCCTTTGAGCCGTGACTCATCTGGAAGGATTCCGTGTGTCGCCTTTCACATCACACCCACTGCTGTGTATAACCATGCCTTAAGGGCTGTGATCCCTGGCTCCGTGCTCACAGCGTCCTCACTGTGGCCTCTGGTTGCCATGTCCACGCCCATCCCCTGTTCCACCCCGTGCTGGTGGTGTTCTCCATCCTCGGAAGCCCTCGGGAGTCTTATTCTGCGCTCCCCGCTCTCCACCCGCCTCTGCTGTCACCCTCAATCCACTGCAGCTCGAGGGAGGTCAGGGAGGTCTGTCACCACCAGAAGTCCAAGTAAGACGAACAAAGCAAAGCTTCCCATCACCCCGGGATCCCCCAAATTATGGGGGTTCCCCTGGGTTTTAGTCTCTCCTCTTGGACTTCTCCTGAGGCAGGTGCACACAGACTAAGATTGCATCTTGAGATTCTTCTGGAACACTCTTCCCCCTTCCCAGCTTGGATAATTTCCCTCTAATTGAGGAAGAATGGGAGGCTAGAGATTAACAGCTGCCCAGATTAACTGCCCTTTTCAAATCTTCTGGCTCTCAAGGCTTTTCAGGGTGAAGCTGAGAATCTGAGTCCTTGTTGAACTACGAGGCTGTACTGTTTCGAGTGGTACCTCGTCAGAGGCCAACCACGTTAGAGGCTGGGCCAGAGCACATCGATGAATGCTTTGAAGATGACTCACCACAAACTGACACTTTACACACTGTCCTGCTATAGATGTAACTTATTCCTGTGAAGAAGTGAGAACCTGTCTCACCAAACACTAAATCTATTTGCCTTTCCTATAAGCTTCAAAAGAATAAGACCCGAAGGATAATGAGAAAATGACCATATGGATTGTGACTTTTTCTTTTCGAAAAAATTTACTTAGAAAATTAAAAAATAGTAACATTGGCTGTGTTGTGTGTGGGGGGGAGACTTTTTTGTGTACGGTTCTGTGAATTTAAAAACGTGTATAGATTTATGTAACTACCACCACAAGCAGAACACAGAACAGCTGCACTACTCCAAAAATCTACCTTTGCACACCCCCACATCCCTGAACCCTGGCAACTACTAATCTGTTCTCCATCACTATGGTTTTGCCTTTTGGAAAATATCATATACATAGGATCAAAGAGTATGCAAAGAGTATGTTCTCGAGGGTAGCTTCTTGAACTCAGCATAATGCCTTTGAGAATCATGCAAGGTGTTATGGGTATCAATAGCTCATTCCTTTTTAGTACCTGTGGGGTCTGTGGAGATTTCCCCTTTTTCATTCCTGATGCTGGTAGGTTTGTCTTTTTGTTTGTCAGACTTACAATAGGTTTATCAATTTTACTGTCTCAAAGAACCAGCTTTCAGTTTCATTGATTCTATTATTTTTCTGTTTTCAATTTCATTGATTTTTCCTCCTATCTTTATTATTTCCTTTCTTTTGCTTGCTTTGGGGTTATTTTTGTGCTATACTGTACCCTATGATACACGCTACAAGCATACATTCTTCTTCTAGTGCCTTGAGGTAGAAGCTTAGATCATTGATTCAGACTTTTTGTCTTTTCTGAGTTTTTAATACTATAAATATCATCCTAGGCACTATGTTAGCCATGTTCCACCAATTTCTAAATGTTGTAACTTTATTTTCCTTCAGTTTAAAGTATTTTCTAATTTCCCTTGAAACTTCTTTTTGACACACGGGTTATTTGGTAGTATGTTACTTAATTTCCAAATGTTTAAAGATTTTCCTGTTATCTTTCTCCTACTGATTTTTGTCTAATTTCATCAAAGTCAGACAACATATTTTGTATGATTCTAATTATTTTTAATTTGTTAATTTTATGATCCAGAATATAGTCTATCTTGGTGAATGTTCCTTGTCCACCTGAAAAGAACATGTATTCTGCTATTGTTGGGTACAGTATTTTATAAACATCTATCATTTCTCGTTGGTTAGTGGTGCTATTCACTTCTATATCCTTGCTAATCTTCTGTCTGCTGCTTCTGTTTATTACTGAGAGAGGAGGTGTTGAAATCTCCAAGCATAATTTAGATTTGTCTTTTTCTTCTTTCAGTTCTGTTTTTGCCTGGTGCATTTTAAATCTCATTGTTAGACGCAAACACATTTAGGATTGTTATATATTCTTGGTAAACTAACCCGTTTACATTGTGTAATATCCCTCTCATCCCTGGTAATTTTCTCTGCTCTGAGGTCTACTTTGTCTGCTATCAACACAGCCACTCCTGCTTACTTTTGATTTACGGTTCCATGTTATAACCTTTTACTTTTAACCTACATCTTTCTGTATTTTAAGCAAGATTCTTGTTAACAGCAGATAGTTGGGTCTTTTTTTAAATTATTATTCATGTTTCCATACATACCCTGACAATCTTGATCTTCTAACTGTTGTGTTTGACCAAAACTTGGCAAACTTTTTTTCTGTAAAGGACCAGATAATAAATATTGTGGACTTTGTGGCCTATATAGTCTGCTGTACTACTCATCCCTGCTGTTGCAGCGAGAAAGCAGCCACAGGCAGTACATAAAGGAGTGCACGCCACCATGTTCCAACAACACCTTCTTTACAAAAATAGATTTGGCCCATGAGCCACTGTTTGCTGGTTTAAATCATTATATTATATTGAATGTAATTATTGATATGTTTGAATTTAGATCTACCATTTTATTGTTTTCTGTTTGCTCCCTCTGTTTTTGTTCTTCTGTTTCCCATTTCCTGACTGTTTTCAGTTTATTTGAACATTTTTTAGTATTATGTTTTAATTTGCTAATTACACTTTTGACCACATCTCTTTACATAATTTTTTAGTTGCTGGTTTGGGAGCTATAATATAAAAATTTAACATTTCACAGTCTAATTAAAATCAATATTTTACCACCACATGTGGAAAGTAGAAACCTCACTGTCAAAATGGGTCTCTCTGCAATCTCTCCTCTGTGTAGTAATCTTAAGAATCACATCTACGTGCACTGAAAACTCCATCAGACAATGTTGTAATTTTGGCTTCCAGCTCTTAAGTATATTTTAAAGAGCTCAATCGGAAAAGAACAGTCTATTATATACCCAGATATTTACTATTTCTGTTGCTCTTCATTCCTGTTCCAAGTTTCCTTGTGGTATCATTTCCCATCTGTCTGGAGAACTTCCTTTAACAGTTCTTTTAGAACAGGTCTGCAGACAAAGGATGCTTTTAGTTTCCTTTCATCTGAGAATGTCTTTACTTCACCTTCAATTCCAAAGGATGTTTTCACTGGATATAGAATTCTAAGTTGGTGGTTCTTTCTCCCAGCACTTCGAAAATGTTCTACTGTCCTCTGCCCTCCATGGTTTACGGTAAGAAATCTGTAGTCATTTGAATTGTTTCTTACAGGTAATGTGTAATTTCTCTCTGACTGCTTTCACAATTTTTATTTTGTTTTTAGTCTTCAGCAGTTTGATTATAGTATATCTGGATGTGGATTTCTTTGGGCTTATCCTGTTTGAGGGCTACTGAGATTCTTGAATCTGTAGGTTTATGTTGTTCACCAAATTTGGCAAGTTTCTAGTCATTATTTCTTCAAATGTATTTTTCTGTAAACACTCTTTCTCCTTTTTTTTCCCCGGGACTCCTATGACAGAAATATTAGACCATTTTATTTTCTCTCTCAGGTTCCCAAGACTCTCTTCTTCTTTTTGTAAAAAAATCTATTTTCTTTCTGTTGTTCAGATTTAACAGTTTCTATAGACCCATCTTCAACTTCACTGACTCTTCGTCATCTCCATTCAGCGAATTTCTTTTTTTTGGCTATTATATTTTTTACTTTTAAAACATCCATTTGAGTTTTTATATCTCCTATTTCTTTTTTTTTTTTCTTTTTTTGGCGGTACGCAGGCCTCTCACTGTTGTGGCCTCTCCCGTTCCGGAGCACAGGCTCCGGACGCGCAGGCTCAGCAGCCATGGCTCACGGGCCCAGCCGCTCCGCGGCATGTGGGATCTTCCCGGACCGGGGCACGAACCCGTGTCCCCTGCATCGGCAGGCGGACTCTCAACCACTGCACCACCAGGGAAGCCCTCTTCTATTTCTTTGATAAGACTTTCTATCTTTCCATTCATTTCTTTTTACAGGATTTTTTAAAATTTATTTATTTATTTATTTATTTTTTGGCTGCACTCGGTCTTCGTTGCTGTGCATGGGCTTCCTCTAGTTGCAGTGAGCAGGGGCTACTTTTTGTTGCTGTGCGCGAGCTTCTCATTGTGGTGGCTTCTCTTGTTGCGGAGCACGGGCTCTAGGCATGCAGGCTTCAGTAGTTGCGGAGCGTGGGCTTCAGTAGTTGTGGCATGTGGGCCTGGTTGCTCTGCGGCATGTGGGATCTTCCCAGACAAGGGATCAAACCCGCGTCCCCTGCACTGGCAGGCGGATTCTTAACCACTGCGCCACCAGGGAAGTCCCTCTTTCCATTCATTTTAAGAGTACTTAGCCTTACTTCTTGGAGCGTTTAAAAAATAGCTGCATTTCATGTCTTCATCAAATAAATCCAACAACTGTGTCATTCTGAATTTACTGTCTGTTGGCTGACTTTTCCCATACAAGTTGAGATTTCCCTGTTCTTTGTATGCTAAGTAATTTTAGAGTGTGTCCTGGGCATTTTGAATATGACATTATGTGACTGTGGGTCTTGTTTAAATCTTATGTAGAATTGATAGCAGGCAACCGATCAGGTAGAGTTCAGGCTATGGTTCCATGCAGCCTTCTATGGGTTGTGCTTCCGGCATCAATTCAGTTTTCAAAGCCTTTCAAGTGCTGTTAGGATCTGCCCCACACGTGCACCTCACGATGGCCAGTCTGGCCTTGGGTGGTGGCCTCTCCTGTTCTTCAGTTCTTAGCGCCCACATATGCTGTGGGTGAGCGTCACACGCATGGAGCTCAGGGGGGAGCCCAGGGGCACATAAACAATGTTAAGGGGTCACCTTCCCAAGTTCCCCTCTCTCCCCAGTCTCCACCACCTGTCCCAGCTCCCTGGAGCTCCTCTTTCTAGTCCTCCAATCAGAAAGCTGGGACGTTAGTTGCCCCACTCTGCTGTGCACTTCTCACAACTGTGCTCACGTCTGTGGCTAAATTGCAAAAAAAAAAAACCCAGAGAATAAAAGCAGTGGGGTTTGCCTCACCCTCTTGGGACACAGCTCCTTCCAGCAGAGAGGAACGTTCCCCTCTCTTGCGGTTTGCAGGTTGCTCCTACCACCACTACTGCTGTCATGACCACAAGGGTGCTTGTGGCTTGGGGTATGAGAAAATGGAGAAAAGAAAAAAGATTTACTTAGCTCTCTCTGAGTGCTAGGAGTTCCCTTTCCCACTCCTGTAGCCAGAAACAGAGGGCTTCTCCTGGAGACCCCTCTGCCCACATCCAAGTGTCCATTTCCAGGTTTCAAGCTGCACTGAATTCAGGCTGAGGAATACTGGAGAGAAACCCTTGTAAATTCTCCATCAGTTCTGCGATGCTTCAAATTCTGGTCTTCTTCCCAGTCTGCCTGCGACATATTACTTTTTAGCATTCTCAAGTAGCTACTCCATGCATTCTGGGCCGGCTGTACAGCTGCATTTGGTGGGAGAGACAACATGGGGTGTACTTCCTTCATTTCACCCAGAACCAGGACTCAGCTGGCATCTCGGGGATCACCTGCTCAGTCTGTGTGTTGGGTCTTCACATCAGAAATGGTCATTCTGCTTGTCTGCTCGGCCGCCAGGGTGGGCGGGGCTGGGAGCTGAGGCTCGGGTATCGGCTTTCAGTCGGAGCGCAGGGAGAGATCTGGGGCTGGCGGCAGGAAGAGACCCTGAAGGGGTTAGTGCTAGCCCGGAGGGAGTCCGGGGAAAGGGTCTGGAGCTACCGGAAAGGCAAGAGACTTTTTTCCCTTTTGTTGCCTGGTGCGCGAGGAGAGGGCATTCCCCTCCCTCCCCTCTGCCTGAGTGAGCCAGAGCCCCCGAATCAGCGGCTCCTTTAAACCCGTCCTGTCTGAGCGAAGAACGGACGCCCTCCGGCGACCTACGCGCAGAGGCGGGGCCAGGTCCAAGGCTGAGACCCGGGAGCTGTGAGAGCAGAGACAGGGAAATCTCTCTGTGCAGCCTCCGAGGCAGCGGATTAAAGCTCCACGGTCCATTTGATGTGCCCTGCGTCTGTGGAGTGCATGAATGGACAGCGAATCATCCCAAATTGAGGAAGTGGTCCTTGAGGACAAGATTTAAGACTTCCCCCCCCTTTTTTTTTTCCTCTTTTTACAACGAATTATCTCAAATTAAGGAGGTGGACTTAGCAAGATTTCAGACTTTTCGCCCTTTTCCTCTTTTTACAACGAATTATCCCAAATCGAGGAGGTGGACTTGGAGAGCAAGATTTTTGATTTTTCCCCCTGCTCTCTTTTTGTGAATGTGTATGTGTAATCTTCTGTGTAAGATTCTCTCTGTATAGCTTTGCTTCCACCATATGTCCCAGGGTTCTTTCGGTCCGTGTTTTTTTTCAATAATTACTTTTTAATTTTAATAATGCTACTATATTTCATACTTTATTCTATTTTACTTTACCTGCTCTTTCTTTTTTTCCTCCCTTCCCTTCCTCCCTCCCTCCCTCCGCTCCTCCTTTCCTTCTTTCTTTTTCTTTCCTCCATCCCTCCCTCCCTCCCACCCTTCTTCTTTCCACTTTCTTTTTCTTTCCTTCCTCCCTCCCACCCTCCCTCCTGTCTTTCTTTCTTTCTTTCCTTCCTCCCTCCCTCCCTCTCTTCTTCCATTCACTCTTCCTTTTGCTTTCATTCCTCCCTCCCTCCCTCCTTTCTTTCCTTTCTTTCCATCCTTCCTCCCTCCCTCCTTTCTTTCTTTCTTCCTTCCTTCCTTCCTTACTTCCCTTCTTTCAATCTCTCTTTCTTTCTTCTACTAATTATTTCTTTCTACTTTTTCTCGCTGTTATTCTGAGCCAGGTGGATGAAAGGCTCTTGGCGCTGCAGCCAGGAGTTAGTGCTGTGCCTCTGAAGTGGGAGAGCCAACTTCAGGACACGGGTCCACAAGAGACCTCCCAGCTCCACATAATATCAAGCAGCGAAAATCTCCCAGGAATCTCCATCTCAACACCAGCATCCAGCTTCAGTCAACGACCAGCAAGCTACAGTGCTGGTCACCCTATGCCAAGCAACTAGCAAGGCAGGAACACAACCCCACCCATTAGCAGAGAGGATACCTAAAAACATAATAAGGCCACAGGCACCCCAAAACACACCACCAGACGTGGACCTGTCCACCAGAAAGACAAGATCGAGCTTCAACCACCAGAACACAGGCATTAGTCCCCCCCACCAGGAAGCCTACACAACCTACTGAAACAACCTTAGCCACGGGGGACAGACACCAAAAACAACGGGAACTACGAATCTGCAGCCTGCAAAAAGGAGACCCCAAACACAGTAACATAAGCAAAATGAGAAAGCAGAAAAACACACAGCAGGTGAAGGAGCAAGATAAAAACCTACCAGACCTAACAAATGAAGAGGTAATAGGCAGTCTACCTGAAAAAGAATTCAGAATAATGATAGTAAAGCTGATCCAAGATTCTATTTCCCAGATCCAAAATCTTGGAAATAGAATAGACAATATGCAAGAAACAGTTAACAAGGACCTAGAAGAACTAAAGATGAATCAAGCATCGATTAAAAACACAATAAATGAAATGAAAAATACTCTAGATGGGATCAATAGCAGAATAACTGAGGCAGAAGAATGGATAAGTGAGGTGGAAGATAAAATAGTGGAAATAACTGATGCAGAGAAAAATAAAGAAAAAAGAATGAAAAGAACAGAGGACAGTCTCAGAGACCTCTGGGACAACATTAAACGCACCAACATTCGAATTATAGGGGTTCCAGAAGAAGAAGAGAAAAAGAAAGGGACTGAGAAAATATTTGAAGAGATTATAGTTGAAAACTTCCCTAATATGGGAAAGGAAATAGTTAATCAAGTCCAGGAGGCACAGAGAGTCCCATACAGAATAAATCCAAGAAGAAATACGCCAAGACACATATTAATCAAACTGTCAAAAATTAAACACAAAGAAATCATATTAAAAGCAGCAAGGGAAAAACAACAAATAACACACAAGGGAATCCCCATCAGGTTAACAGCTGATCTCTCAGCAGAAACTCTACAAGCCAGAAGGGAGTGGCAGGACATAATTAAAGTGATGAAGGAGAGAAACCTGCAACCAAGATTACTCTACCCAGCAAGGATCTCATTCAGATTTGATGGAGAAATTAAAACGTTTACAGACAAGCAAAAGCTGAGAGAGTTCAGCACCACCAAACCAGCTTTACAACAAATGCTAAAGGAACTTCTCTAGGCAAGAAACACAACAGAAGGACTATACCTACAATAACGAACCCAAAGCCATTAAGGAAATGGGAATAGGAACATACATATCAATAATTACCTTAAATGTAAATGGACTAAATGCTCCCACCAAAAGACACAGAGTGGCTGAATGGATACAAAAACAAGACCCATATATATGCTGTCTACAAGAGACCCACTTCAGACCTAGAGACACATACAGATTGAAAGTAAGGGGATGGAAAAAGATATTCCATGCAAATGGAAATCAAAAGAAAGCTGGAGTAGCAATTCTTATATCAGACAAAATAGACTTTAAAATAAAGACTATTAGAAGAGACAAAGAAGGACACTACATAACGATAAAGGGATCGATCCAAGAAGAAGATATAACAATTGTAAATATTTATGCACCCAACATAGGAGCACCTCAATACATAAGGCAAATACTAACAGCCATAAAAGGGAAAATCGACAGTAACACAATCATAGTAGGGGACTTTAACACCCCACTTTCACCAATGGACAGATCATCCAAAATGAAAATAAATAAGGAAACACAAGCTTTAAATGATACATTAAACAAGATGGACTTAGTTGATATTTATAGGACATTCCATCCAAAAACAACAGAATACACATTTTTCTCAAGTGCTCATGGAACATTCTCCAGGATAGATCATATCTTGGGTCACAAATCAAGCCTTGGTAAATTTAAGAAAATTGAAATTGTATCAAGTATCTTTTCCGACCACAATGCTATGAGACTAGACATCAATTACAGGAAAAGATCTGTAAAAAATACAAACACATGGAGGCTAAACAATACACTACTCAATAATGAAGTGATCACTGAAGAAATCAAAGAGGAAATTAAGAAATACTTAGAAACAAATGACAATGGAGACACGACGACCCAAAACCTATGGGACTCAGCAAAAGCAGTTCTAAGGGGGAAGTTTATAGCAATACAATCCCACCTTAAGAAACAGGAAACATTTCGAGTAAACAACCTGACCCTGCACCTAAAGCAATTAGAGAAAGAAGAACAAAAAAACCCCAAAGTTAGCAGAAGGAAAGAAATCATAAAGATCAGATCAGAAATAAATGAAAAAGAAATGAAGGAAACGATAGCAAAGATCAACCAAACTAAAAGCTGGTTCTTTGAGAAGATAAACAAAATTGACAAACCATTAGCCAGACTCATCAAGAAAAGAAGGGAGAAGACTCAAATCAGTAGAATTAGAAATGAAAAAGGAGAAGTAACAACTGACACTGCAGAAATACAAAAGATCATGAGAGATTACTATAAGCAACTCTATGCCAATAAAATGGACAACCTGGAAGAAATGGACAAATTCTTAGAAATGCACAACCTACCAAGACTGACTCAGGAAGAAATAGAAAATATGAATAGACCAATCACAAGCACTGAAATTGAAACTGTGATTTAAAATCTTCCATCAAACAAAAGCCCAGGACCAGATGGCTTCACAGGCGAATTCTATCAAACATTTAGAGAAGAGCTAACACCCATCCTTCTCAAACTCTTCCAAACAATATCAGAGGAAGGAACACTCCCAAACTCATTCTACGAGGCCACCATCACCTTGATACCAAAACCAGGCAAGGATGTCACAAAGAAAGAAAACTACAGGCCAATATCACTGATGAACATAGATGCAAAAATCCTCAACAAAATACTAGCAAACAGAATCCAACAGCACATTAAAAGGATCATACACCATGATCAAGTGGGGTTTATTCCAGGAATGCAAGGATTCTTCAATATACGCAAATCAATCAATGTGATACACCATATTAACAAGTTGAAGGAGAAAAACCATATGATCATCTCAATAGATGCAGAGAAAGCTTTCGACAAAATTCAACACCCATTTATGATAAAAACCCTGCAGAAAGTAGGCATAGAGGGAACTTTCCTCAACATAATAAAGGCCATATATGACAAACCCACAGCCAACATTGTCCTCAATGGTGAAAAACTGAAACCATTTCCACTAAGATCAGGAACAAGACAAGGCTGCCCACTCTCACCACTCTTATTCAACATAGTTTTGGAAGTTTTAGCCACAGCAATCAGAGAAGAAAAGGAAATAAAAGGAATCCAAATTGGAAAAGAAGAAGTAAAGCTGTCACTGTTTGCAGATGACATGATACTATACATAGAGAATCCTAAAGATGCTACCGAAAAACTACTAGAGCTAATCAATGAATTTGGTAAAGTAGCAGGATACAAAATTAATGCACAGAAATCTCTGGCATTCCTGTACACTAATGATGAAAAATCTGAAAATGAAATCAAGAAAACACTCCCATTTACCATTGCAACAAAAAGAATAAAATATCTAGGAATAAACCTACCTAAGGAGACAAAAGACCTGTATGCAGAAAATTATAAGACACTGATGAAAGAAATTAAAGATGATATAAATAGATGGAGAGATATACCATGCTCCTGGATTGGAAGAATCAATATTGTGAAAATGACTCTACTACCCAAAGCAATCTACAGATTCAATGCAATCCCTATCAAACTACCACTGGCATTTTTCACAGAACTAGAACAAAAAATTTCAAAATTTGTTTGGAAAAACAAAAGACCCCGAATAGCCAAAGCAATCTTGAGAACGAAAAACGGAGCTGGAGGAATCAGGCTGCCTGACTTCAGACTATACTACAAAGCTACAGTAATTAAGACAGTGTGGTACTGGCATAAAAACAGAAAGATAGATCAGTGGATCAGGATAGAAAGCCCAGAGATAAACCCACGCACATATGGCCAACTTATCTTTGATAAAGGAGGCAGGAATGTACAGTGGAGAAAGGACAGCCTCTTCAATAAGTGGTGCTGGGAAAACTGGACAGGGACATGTAAAAGTATGAGATTAGATCATTCCCTAACACCATACACAAAAATAAGCTCAAAATGGATTAAAGACCTAAATGTAAGGCCAGAAACTATCAAACTCCTAGAGGAAAACATAGGTAGAACACTCTATGACATAAATCACAGCAAGATCCTTTTGGACCCACCTCCTAGAGAAATGGAAATAAAAACAAAGATAAACAAATGGGACCTAATGAAACTTCAAAGCTTTTGCACAGCAAAGGAAACCATAAACAAGACCAAAAGACAACCCTCAGAATGGGAGAAAATATTTGCAAATGAAGCAACTGACAAAGGATTAATCTCCAAAATTTATAAACAGCTCATGCAGCTCAATAGCAAAAAAACAAACAACCCAATCCAAAAATGGGCAGAAGACTTAAATAGGCATTTCTCCAAAGAAGATATACAGACTGCCAACAAACACATGAAAGAATGCTCAACATCGTTAATCATTAGAGAAATACAAATCAAAACTACAATGAGATATCATCTCACACCAGTCAGAATGGCCATCATCAAGAAATCTAGAAACAATAAATGCTGGAGAGGGTGTGGAGAAAAGGGAACACTCTTGCACTGCTGGTGGGAATGTGAATTGGTACAGCCACTATGGAGAACAGTATGGAGGTTCCTTAAAAAACTAAAAATAGAACTACCATATGACCCAGCAATCCCACTACTAGGCATATACCCTGAGAAAACCATAATTCAAAAAGAGACATGTACCAAAATGTTCATTGCAGCTCTATTCACAATAGCCCGGAGCGGGAAACAACCTAAGTGTCCATCATCGGATGAATGGATAAAGAAGATGTGGCACATATATACAATGGAATATTACTCAGCCATAAAAAGAAACGAAACTGAGCTATTTGTAATGAGGTGGATAGACCTAGAGTCTGTCATACAGAGTGAAGTAAGTCAGAAAGAGAAAGACAAATACCGTATGCTAACACATATATATGGAATTTAAAAAAAAAAAATGTCATGAAGAACCTAGGGGTAAAACAGGAATAAAGACACAGACCTACTTGAGAATGGACTTGAGGATATGGGGAAGGGGAAGGGTAAGCTGTGACAAAGGGAAAGAGAGGCATGGACATATATACACTACCAAACGTAAGGTAGATAGATAGTGGGAAGCAGCCGCAGAGCACAGGGAGATCAGCTCGGTGCTTTGTGACCACCTGGAGGGGTGGGATGGGGAGGGTGGGAGGGAGGGAGATGCATGAGGGAGGGGATGTGGGAACAGATGTATATGTATGACTGATTCACTTTGTTATAAAGCAGAAACTAATAAAAAAAAATCACTAAGAGAGAAAAAAAAACAAAAAAAACAAAAAAAAAACAAGTTTCTTTTTAGAGTGAGGATTTTATTTAAGCTTTTCCTATCCATATTCACTTGTGATATGTGCCTGTAATTTTCTTTTTGTGTATTTTATCATGATCAGATTTTAGGAAGAAGATCATGCTTGCCTAATGGACATAAACGTACTCTTATCTCTTTTTGCGCTCTGGGTATTTTATACAACATTGAAATCATCTGTTTCTTAAAAGTATGAAAATTGTTCTGGTGGAAACATTGGGACAAACTGCATTTTTTTAGTTGTTATCAAATTATTTCTTCAATTTCTTCCTCGGTTATTATTCTGTTTAGATTTATATTTCTTGAGTTATTTTTAGTCATCTATATCTTTCTAGAAATTATTCATTTCATTGAAGATTTCAGTTTATTAGCCTACAAGTGTGCATAACATTCTCTTTGGATTTGGAGAAAAAAATCTATTTTCTGTATTTTGTCCTATCTCCTTTCTCATTTCTAATTAAAAATGTTCCCTTAATTATAAAAAAAAAAAAAAAAGAAATGGTCATTCTGAGGAGGTGCTCATTGCCAACAGCAAACATTAAGGTCTGAAAAAGAGAAAAGCCTATCCACGGAGAAGAAATCATTCTGAATATCTCAGGTCTGAAAAATTGCTCAGGCCGTTACTTTTGGTGGGAAGCACAGCATCAGGTGTTTCTTGCTCAGCAGCCACCTGAATGTGTTTCATGGCTTGTCCTGGGCACAGGGGGCCGTCTTCCATGGATGGGCATTTGTCCCCAGGAGTGGGGCAGAGGTCTGAGCTCCTGGCCAACCTCACAGAGCTACACTGGTTACCTGGGGTTTGATCATTTAGGGCAATAAAAACCCAATAAGATACTAGTCCTCCTTCACACATGGCATCAAATTATTGAATGGAGAGCGTGGCTTTCCACTGCAGCCACTGAACACTGTTCCCCATTGGCTGTCACCAAAGTGTGACATCTCAGCATAAGGTCAAGATGCTATTTTGCACAGAGATTTTGATCTGCTGGTGCTGCTAGACTGACACAGGGATAAGGATCAAAGCAGAAACACCCTCACTGCTGCCTGAGAGAAGGTCATGTGTTAATATCCTGGTGGCCTTTTGGGGAACTGTCACTTTCCATGCAGCCCTGGTCAGAGGTAAGGGCTGCAAGAAATGTTCCACGTGGCTTCATCCAGCAACAGAGCTGATGGTGAAACTCCCCTCTTCATCATCCTGACCGCCGAAAATCAGTTTCATGCCTTTGTCAATAAAATATCGCAGTCAGAAGAGTAAAAGGAACACTAGACTTGGAGGTACGCAGCCTGCGTGATGTGTTGATTCTGCTGCTTACTGGCCGCCAGACCTCAGGCCAGGAACAACTTCTCTTCTTCTGTCTCTTATCTGGAAAATGTGGGTACTAAGAGCTCTTCTGTGTGTCTTTTGGCTGTGCTGAGAGGATCAAATGAGGTGCTTTGCAACTAGTAGGTGGGTTATTTGACTGAGATTTTCTTGAAGGAACACCTTCAAGAAAATATTATTTATTTTATTATTCTGAGATTAGCAGGTGCTTGTTAAATAGTTGATGAATGAAATAATAAGCAAAATATTATTGATCAAAGCAACCTGAGTTATCTACAAAATGGGCATCAAAGCACCTGCCTCAAAAGTTTAATGTGAGCGTTAAATGAGATAATGTACATAAAAAAATATAAAGGTCAGAGCAGTGCCCAGGACACATCAGGCATTTACAACTATTTTTCCCCCAAATCCTGGAGATTTTTCAGCAGATTTGTGAGATTAAAGCAACAAGGTTCTCGGGTCTGAAACAACTGAGCATTACCTGAATGTGAAGTCACTGGATCCAAATGGAGTCAGCCTAAAATATCAATAACTACCTTCATGCTTTTATGTCTTTTGGAGAACTGACCCCTTTATACATAATGCAGTGTCCTCTTTATCTCTGATGATCTGTTTTGTTCCAAAGTCTGCTTTGTCTGAAATTAATATTGCTACTCCAACTTTTTTGGATTAGAGTTAGCATGGTATATCTTTCTCCATCCCTTTACTTTTGTGAGCATCTTTATATGTATTTTATTTTTCTTTTATTTTTTTTAATTGGAGTATAGTTGATTTACAATGTTGTGCTAGTTTCAGGTATGCAGGAGAGTCTTTATATTTAAATCGGGTTTCTTGTGGACAATGTATAGTTGGGTTAAAAAAAATCCTTTCTATCTCTGTCTTTTAATTAGTGTGTTTAGACCACTCACATTTAATGTGATTATTATTCTAGTTGGATTAATATCTTTGTAACTTTTCTAATCATTGCATTTATTCTTCGCTTCTTTTTTCCCCTCTTCTTTGGCCTCCTTTATGCCTGTAAAATAGATATAGAATTCTGGCCCTGCATTTCTTTCAAACTGAAAAAATAATGGGGAAATACTATTGCAGAAAAGTTTGAGAAATGATATCACTTCCTATTTATTTTGTCAGCACAGTTCTCACGTTGTGTCTGTTTTCAAGAGTACTGCCATGTCATAGAGTCTCAGTACATTTGAATTTTAAATGTTTCCTCCTCTGTTCCTGGTAAAGCAGATGTCATGGGCCTTCACACTCTCCAGGGACTGAATTACAGATATCGATTGTTTGACTCTCAGGTTTGTGCAATATACAATTGCTTTTATGAATTATCTCATAGGGAAGCTGCTTGCAGTGTGTGACACCAATCTTACTCTCGCTCAGTACTTTGATTGTCAGGAATAAAATGAAAAATGAAAGCAGTTGTGTGATTTTAATATCAAACCTAATTTCAATTACGTCTGTGGAACAGGCAGGTCTGCAGTTCGCACTTTAGTGAACAAGGGGCGGAGAGTGGCACCTGCTTTTTGTAAAACGCCCTGGAATTTAAGGTAATATTTGGCAAGCACTCTTCTGGGGGCACAGATGTCATTTCCAGCCAATGCCCTGTAGATGTCACCATTGCCACTTCTCACAGGGGAACGTTCACCGCGGGCTGACAGAGGCCAAACTTGCTAAACCATCTGGCTGTCGAGGAACCAGGAGAATCTGGTCGTCCTGACCTGTTCACAGATACTCCTGTGAGGGTGCCAAGCTCTGGGATATTTCCTCATTCTGTGTCATTTTCATCCACTGTCTGGTACCTGGCATTACAAATCACTCCAACCTACAGAAACTCTCCCCTCCTTTGGCTTCTTTGAGGTGGGACTTCTCCTGTTTTCAACAACCTTTCTCACCATCTCCCACGTTTCCTTTCTTTCCTGCTCCTCCTCCTCGGGCTGAGGGGCTGTCCTGTGTCTGCCTTCCTCTTCTGTACATGTGCTCTTGTCAATCTCATCCCTCTACAATGTCACTTCTATACAAATGTCTCCCAAGTCTACTTTTCTACCACTTCCTTTTTCCTCCCGACATCTAAACCCATGTTTAACTCCCTAACGGAGCTCCCAGCATCTTGGAAACCAACAAAGGGGAGCCACAGCAGGTAGGCAGGGATGCTGCATGTGGGACAGCAGGAACCCATAAGCTGAGCTAATTTAAGAGAAGCAGAAATTCAGAGCCACAAGTAACTATAAAAAATAAGCTCATCCCACCTGAAATTCCTGAGAGGATGGGAGATAGGGAGGATACTCCTGGAATGTGGGATGGGATTCTCAACAATCTCTCCTGAATTCCAAAGGCACAGGTGATATTTGAATAAAAGTTGATTTTGGGAGGAAAAATGTCCATCCCTACAAGTCCGTTGGTCCTGGACCTTGAGGGTTCACGGATGCACAAGGTGTGCAGTTTCAGAGAAAATAGTTAAAAAGAGAACCTGTGACCTCTTTAACTATTTCTGAACTATAAACACACAAATCCTAAGTGAACTTAACATTCCCTAGTTTTGTGACTTCTGTTTGAGAGCTGCTGGGGATGGGGAAGGTTTACCGCTTATCACCCGGAGCCTCTTGGACCTGTTACACCCTAATGAGCCCCCTAACTGGCTCACAGCCTGGGTGCCGGGGTCCTGTATCTGCCCTCTGCTTTGCATCAGACCCTCCTCCCCACTCCTCTCACCCCTTGCCTGGATTATTATTACTACCAGCAGAGCTTCCCAAGTGTTTTCTCTGCCTGGAGTTCTCTTTCTACCATCCAGCTCATACCTCGTACCATATTAATCCTCCTAAAATGCAGCCTCAGACACTTCAGTACTCTGTGAAAAACCCTCAGTGCCCCCTGACTGTCTCATACTGAGCCTCTCTTTACTTTGCTTTTTTTTTTCAATTGGGGTATAGCTGTTTTACAATGTTGTGTTAGTTTCTACTGTACAGCGAAGTGGAGTTCCCTGTGCTATACAGCAGGTTCTTATTAATTATGTATTTTATACATATTAGTGTATATAGGTCAATCCCAATCTCCCAATTCACCCCACTTCCCACCCCACCCCCTTTACTTTGCTATTTAAGTCCCCAAACCCTTCCACCTCATTTCTGGTACTGACACTCCAAGCTTTAGGCAAATCAGACTCTTCACTCCCTGCAAAACCAGCCTGCCTTGTCCCAGGTCTGTGCTGCCCGCCATCCGTGCTGGTTCCCTCCACCTCTGCCTCCAGAAACCTTATTTACTCTCAAGGGCCAGTCCACGAGCATCCGTCCTCTCTGCATGGGTAAGGTACACACTGATGTGTCTTTGGAGTAAAGAGATAATCCCAACAGTGCGTGTGTAGTAAAGAGGAGGCTCTCCATGTAACTCACTCAGGCAGTGAAGGTCCTTGCACAAACGGACCACACTCCCGGTCCTCCCCCAGATGGAAGGCATAGCACAGGTCACCGCTTTACCTGCACCTTCCAGAAACAGATGACCAAATCGGGGAAGGGGAGGGCTTGGCCTCATTAGACAGCAAGTCCACAGCTCTCTCTCCCTGTCTCTTTGCACTGGCAGTATCCCTGAGAAGTTATAGAAGGTAATAATATCCTTAGAAATTCACTCCTGTTTTAAACATCCCACAGAAGTTTGTTACTTGGAAGTGATTTTTCCCAAAGAGAAAACTCTAACGTGTTTTCTGAACGGTGATGGTCACACAGCAGATACGCTTAAAGTGGCTAAGCCAAGGAACAAGCATACGCTGAGCTGAGCATTTCCCGGAATTTCAATTACAGCATTGCCTCACAGAGTTTCAGGAAACGGAATTAAATCCCAGGCCCTGGAGCACGAGCGCCCCTTCACTCTCGTCTTGTCCCTGAAGCTGGACCTTCAGTCACACCATTTTATAGGAAAACTTGAGGTCTAGGAAGTTAACAAACTCATCATCTCAAAGAGGTTTTGGAATTGAGGCAACCATATCTCCTATCTCCTTAGGCAGTAATTATTTTTTTAAAGTTATCATTCCCTCCACTTCTTCTTACTTGGAGGGTAGTTATAGCATTTAATTTATTTTAAAATAAATTTCCAGTGACATTTAAGTAGAGACTTGGGTATCTGTTAGAGGGCCTGGGTCCACACAGGCTGGGGGGTGTGGCCTCAGTGTGCCACTCCCACTGCCCTCTGCTGCCTCCCTGGCCTGGGGGAAAGGGACACCCAGTTCTGCATCTCAGAGTATTTCCAAGGCATGCACTTTCACTACAGACCACTTTTAGCCAAGTGCAGACCTCCTTTTGAGATGAGCAGATGAAACTCATCTTTCTTCTCCCATATGTCCATCTGTATTCAAAAGGAGCATCATTTAATCAAAAAAAGAAACCATTTATGACAAAGCATAAGAGAAATGAACTGAATTGGGGCAATTAGTCTCTACCTTAGTCGAGTTATCTATTCTTATCACCTTATTATGAAATTTACATTATCAGCAATGAATTTGGGTGTTATCAGGCCCCAGCCTTGGGGATCTTCCATAAAAGCTGAGAAGACTTCACAATTTAGAGTTTTATTTTCTACCTACCATGATGGCTTCCATAACTGACACCCCAGGCCAGGGATTCTTATTACTTCAAAGAGCTGCTTGGCATAGCTGGGGCGGGGAGGGGGTGTTCTATCCCTTGATATTGGGAATATTTTGATATTTGGGGGTTACGCTAAGCACTTCCTTAAGCTCAAGTCCTAAGGGTAAGAGCTAACACTCATGGTTCTCCCAGCAAAGGACTGTGGTCACATTGACTTTCGGGACACAAAAGTTCTTTTAGAACAACAATCGCTGGAATAGCCAATTTACTATTTCATCAACATTCCCATCAGGTCACATGCTGAACTGTCAGAAATGCCAACCTAGGTGCTCACTTTTTCTCTAAGGCTTTAGTTATTCAAGGTAAAATTAAGGAAGAAAAAAGATAATCACAGGGCACTGTTTATAAGGGGGAGAAGCACAAAATACTATATTTAAATGGACATTTTTAGGATTTAGGGAGCAACAGAGAGCATACAGTTTTCAGGTTTGGTTTTTTTTTTTTTTTTTTTTGGCTGCATTGGGTCTTCGTAACCGTGTGCAGGCTTTCTCTAGTTGCGGTGAGCGGGGGCTACTCTTCGTTGTGGTGTGCAGGCGTCTCATTGCGGTGGCCTCTCTTGTTGCGGAGCACAGTCTCTAGGCGCGCAGGCTTCAACAGTTGTGGTTCACAGGCTCTAGAGTGCAGGCTCAGTAGTTGTGGTGCACGGGCTTAGTTGCTCCACAGCATGTGGGATCTTCCCGGACCAGGGCTCGAACCCGTGTCCCCTGCATTGGCAGGTGGATTCTTAACCACTGCGCCACCAGGGAAGCCCCTCGGTTTTCAGTTTTGATCACGTGTAATCACTGCCCTGAAGCTCCCGTCGGTGGGAAAGTGTCCTGACACATGAACTCCCTTGGCAGCTGGATACAACAGCTTCTCTACTGCTTTGGGGCCCTAGGGCAGACTTTCATCCTGATGATCCATGCGAATGTATCAAATGGCAAAAGCAAGCAAGTATGCATTTATTTTCCAAAAGGATTCTACACAGCCTGCTCAGATGGAAGCAACCAGCTATGGAGCAGGGAAGGTGAATCTGGGCCACCTTCACCAAGAGGAGCTGCCGTCCGTTATAGAGGAACCCTCGCACTTCCAAAAACAGTTCCGAGTCCCTGGATCTCCATCCGCAAATCATTAACTAATCTACCCTGGGCTTCAAGATAGGGAGGGGCCACCACTCTGCAGACAACCAGGTTGGACTGTCCTCTGCCCGTACACACGCTCCCCCTCCTCTTTACTCACAATAATCCCACCCAGCTCCCCATCCCGGCCCCTGCCAGTCTCCTTCCCAGGGCGTCCCTTCCCACTCACAGTGCTGGGCTTCTACCAGAACATACACCATTTTTGTTTGTGGCTTCAGGTTGACTATTACCTTAGACCATTTTCTCTTAGCATTCTCTACATGTGTTTAACTTTTAGATTATTGTTTCACATTTTTTCTTCCCCGTTATATTCTTCCCCCTTAACTACATCAAAACCTTGAAGGCTGAGTGGAGAGAGAGAGAAAGGACCACAATATTGTGGAAAAAATATGGGGTGGATACGGGCTGACCTGCATTTGTATCGTGGCTCCATCGCTTTCTAATTCTGTTGTCTTTGGAAGGCTACATAACCTCCCTGAGCCTCAGTCTCCTCGACTGTCCCATGAGAATAATGTCCACACCAGGGTGGGTTAAAATACTATATGTAAAGTGTCTAGGACATAGGAGATGGTCAGTAAACAGGAGCGATATTGTTATTAAGGTGCTTTGCCTCCTACTGTTTTGAACCCTCCACAGAACCTTTTATATGGTCGGGGCAGGGTTGATAAAAATCTACTAACATAAGTGAATTAAAGATGAAAAGTTAAGTATATGAACTATATTTAAAAATATGTATCCCTAACTAACAACAAAGACATAGATAAAATGGGACTTCCCTGGTGGCACAGTGGTTAAGACTCCATGCTCCCAGGGCAGCGGGCCCGGGTCTGATCCCTGGTCAGGGAACTAGATCCCACATGCATGCCACAACTAAGAGTTCACATGCCACAACTAAGGAGCTGGCAAGCTGCAACTAAAGAGCTGGCGAGACGCAACTAAGGAGCCTGCCTGCCGCAACTGAGATCCAGCACAACCAAATAAAATAAATAAGTAAATATTTTTTTAAAAACATAGATAAAGTGAATACGGAAACATGTCATTAAGTATTAAACCTAAATGATGAGCATTTGGGTGTTATTCTTTCCACACTTCTCCACACTTATTCAATATATTTTTGTGATAAAAAGTCAAAGAGTAAAAGAAAAAAATATACATTCATATACATACACTTTAGGGAGAAGGAGGCTGATGCATTATTAATTTTGATTATGCTTAGAAAGTACACAAATGCTTGACATAAATTTTCATGCCTTGTAGGCCTAAACTATTTCATAATAACTAAAAAATAGTTAAAAACCATCATCTATCACATTCATAAAGTTAATGATAAAAATGATACAAACCAATATGAAAAAATATCAAACAAATATAATAAATCTGATTAAAACTAAAACGAAAATAAATACACCCTCAGATGTAACCTGTGTGAAACTTGATGCTACAGGGTGAGGCACACCACTTAATACAGGACCATCTCCTGGATTAGCCGCCAGGGGCTGCTAAAGAGTAGTGTTCCCGGGAACCAGGCAGCAAAAGATAAAAGTCTTTCAACTTGACCCTGAGAAGTGAGAGTCCCTGAGAATCACACTTAGTACAGCCGTCCCAGAGGTCTGGGACCACAGATTTCAGCAGAGCTGTCTGGCCCGTGGTGAGGACCGTGCCTTGTTAGGGGGAATAGAGCTGCCTGGAACGAGCACAAGTGTGAGGTAGGTGTTGGCACCTAAATGTGGCATCTTAGCATCCCTGGACGCTGGGCTCAGGCTGTACCACAGTTGACAACTTTCACAGCCGCTCTGCCAGGAGCTGTGAAACACGGCGCAGAAATGAAAGATCCCTATCCAGGCTCCTAATTCCTTTTTCTAGTGACTTCCCATACCTAATAGCATCAGCACAGCATATATAGCAGCAGCAGCTGAATAGCTGGACTAGAAGATTATTTCTATTCTTAAAGTACACCCCAAGCCAAATCCTTTATATATATAAAATGAAATAAGAGGGGTTTGGTCTGTGTTTTAGCTTTACATTCCTCACATATGTCCTATTCATCCCACTGGAGAGTAAAATATTTGTCACATTTTCCTTGTCCTCAAAAAGAATGTTTTATTGAATATTTGTTCAAAGTACCTTTGCCCATTAATTCACTCCATTCTCACAATAACCTGGTAAAGAGTTATTATCAAACCTATTTGAATTTGAGGAAACTGAGAGTCAAAGATGACTGGTCAGAGGTGATTCTGCAGTGGGAAGCCAAGGGGAGCAAGGATGTATTCCCGCTGGTGATGCTGTCAAGGCTCAAAGAGGGGCCGCAACTCGCTCAAGGTCTCATGCGAGATGGAGGTGGAGGTGGGACCGGCTCCTTGCTGGCACAGCCCCCTCTCTCCACTACGCCTGCTTTGTAGACGAATATGCTACAGCGTAGAAAAGATACAGGTGCAGAGTTCCAGCAGGGTCCTCTAAGCAGAAGAGCAAAGAGATGCTGCTTTTTCAGGCTGGCTATGGAGGTCACGCCCTGCACAGCTGGCATGCTGGGCTGTGACCACTGCCCCATATATGATAATAATAATAATGCACTGGCTTCCCCCAAGAGGGACACGGGTCATGAGAGCATCTCAGGATCATGAGCCCTTGTAGTAGGGGCTCCATCATCAGAATTCCCAGGTTGCCTGGCCTCCATGTCCCCAGGTGCTCCACTCTGGTCACACCCCCTGGTCTAGTCTGGTATTCCTGGCAAACTCTCAAATCAATCATCTTAAACCATGTAGAACACATGCCAGCCTGAGTGGAAGCCACTTATGTTCAACTGCAGACTTTAAAAATGTCCATTTTTTCTTCTGAGGTGTCTCTGGAGAAAGAGTTGAGATCAGAAGGACGGAAAAAAAGAACACACTGTGTGGGAGGTGAAATGCCATGGTCACTGGGGAGGCCTGTCTGGAGTTGCTGGCTGTGATTTACTGAAAAGAAAATGAAATTCATGCCCACCATCCATCTTGCTGAAATGTCATGCCGAGTGCGGCTCCAGCCAGTAGGGGGGTCTGATGGAGATGGCTACAAATCACCTGTCCTTTAGGGTCTCTGCCTGAGGAGCCATGTGTATGCTGCAGTGAAATAAAACTCGTGGTCCATGGGCCAACAAGAATTTTCCGGGGGCCCAGAAATGCATCACTACAGGGAACCGACCCTTATTCAACACAGGAACTCTCTTCTCTGCCATGATGCCATAAATGGGGTCCAAAAGTTCCAACTTGGAAACACAGCGCATGTTGCCAATGTGTTAATTCGATGTCTGCTGGCATATCTATCCACACGAAACCTTTATCAAGGATTTGTTATGAAGCTGGACGATGCATGGAAGGCGCAATCCAAGAGCAGGCAGAGTTACAAAGTAAATGTTATCACTGAACGGCATCGAACAACGCTGTTTTCCTCTTTATTAAAGACTTCACAGTTGGCGGAAAGCACACATCCAGCTCAAGCACGGAAAACACATCACTCTTTGCCTAATCAGAAAAATGCTCAATAGTTACCATGGCAAGTCTGGCCCCTTTGGCACCTCAAAAATGTGTTTGTAGCTTTAATTCTTACCGGGGTGAGAACGCAGCAACTGCAGCTCTTTAAGGTTGACCCCAGTGGTACTAGACCAGAGGGGAAGACATACAATTCACATTGGCCATTTACTGCTGGTCTTAACATCTTGATCACGGAAGAGGCAGAAACTATCGGTAAAACTGAAACCTGTTTGTCTTGTCTTTCATCACAACAATAACTCGGTAATTAGCTCTTTGGGCCAAAAGCTTTAAGCAAAAAAGGAAACAACAACAGAACAGGTCAGCTCAGGCTTCTACATTGTAGGGCAAGAGAGGCTGCAGGCTATGGTCAAAGGTCAGAGAGCCCTCCACACTTCACGGTACAGAAAATAAAGAAAACCAGTGGACATGGTGCTGGTTAATATTCTTCTGATTTTCTTCTTTAAATTAATTAGAAATTTAGTTAGTTCATTTTCTTAGTTGGGGGGGGGCATTTATATAGCGTTTTTATTTTCATTTACAGGTACCGGAAGGTCCATATATGAAGCTAATGCCTTATGGGTTATTGATGTGCTAACTCATAATGTAAACCTCAAAGGTAAATGTTCAAGTTCTCCCCCAAACAGGCCTTGGCCACCTCAGGGTGGAGCACGAACGCACAAAGTCAGACAGACCCGCGCTCCCATCACCGCCCTTTCACATTTAAAGGCAGGAAAGCCAAACTACACCATGGCTGGTAACAGACTCGGAGTCCGGATGGCCCAGGAGCCTCTGGACACTCAGGCTGAGGAAACCAAGCCTCTCTGCATTGTCAGAAGAACCGAGGGGGCAGGGAGGACACCCCTACCCCATGCTGTCCCGCACGCATTGTGAGCGTGGCCCCAAGGAGAGGCCTCAGCCCGGCACCTTCCAGGTCCCCTCAACAGCCAAAGTGGCACCGCTCTGTGGCCCTGGCTCCCTCTGTACTGAAAGGTGTAGACACTTCAGACCCTGGCCGTCTCGGGTCTAAAATGCAAACAATCACATGCTCCATTCTCTTCCAAGACCTCACCTTCAAAACGTTCACTTATACCCTTTCCCTTCTTTTTTACACCATTTTCCCTTTTGCAGTCCAGGTTATGAATCCTTCTTCCCAGACTAATGTCTTCCATGCTCAAGTCTAAACCTGGCACCCAAAACATTACGCGATGCTGGCGGAGATGCTGTATGACCTGAAAATCGAACTGGTCTCTAACCCCAAACTCGAACTGAAACACACACACACAACAGCCATCACCACCGCCATCCTCCCCGCAAACCGAAAGCCCTTCCACATTCACCATGTGTGGACTCACCTTCCTGAAGAAAAGCTGAGTGGACACGGCGAGCGCCTCGAAGCCCCGGACGGCCTTCCTCAGCTCCGCCTGCACGAGGCCCAGCTGCCGTGCCTGCTGCTCGTGCCGCTCCTTCAGCCGCTGCACCAGCTGCCGCTCGGCCTCTCGGACCTGCGGGTCCGGCTTGGGGGAGGCCCCGTTGCGGGGGGCTGTGGGCCTCTGCTTGGGGTGTCCTAGAAAGAAAAACAGTCACCTGTGAGAAAACATTCAGCCCGAACGTGACAACCGCTCCTTAGGACGGAAGGATTCCATTAAGTAGCTGAGAAGGAACTGCCCATCGTTTGTCATTTTAGGTGTTAAAAATTAAAAACAGGGACTTTAAATATGGCTCTGTTGATGTGGTCTGAAGTGCAAGGTTTCATGCTTGGAAAAAAGAGTAACAGACAAAATGGCCCAGTTCCTTCTAGCTGCCTGCATGTCTTCTAGGTCTGCTTAGAGAGACTGGAGCAGTTGTGTTTTTTGTTTTTGTTTTTGTTTTCTTCAAGGGGATTCCTCTTTGAAAATGTCTAATGGGAAATCAATCAGTCAATCCAGGTCGAAGTCAGAGTTAACCCCTAGCAACTCTTTCACTGGGCGTCAGGGAGTAACGCCTACACGCCCTGCCCTCTCTTCAACCCCTTCTCTAATGTCAGGTTCAAGCCACGTGTCTGATGACCTCTGCTGCAGGGATTTCTGGCTTTCAATTCCTACAGCACCCATGCCCTCCACGTGAGCATTCACACCACCTCCATGGCTGAAGGTCCAGTCCCAGCCACCATAACCTCTCACCTTCTAACAGGAGCCCTGCTTTTTCTCATCTCTCACTGCACAGCAGCCAGAATGATCTTTATAAACAGAAAAAAGCCCCCCGCCTGTGTGGACCCCTCCCTCCACTCCTTACGTTCCGCTGCAGTAAGAAGAAAGTGCTTGTTCCTTACATGGCCCACAAAGCCTCTGAGATCTGGTTCCTGCCGGGCAAATGTTAGGGGTATGTGTTGAGGAGACTGCACAGAGCAAAGAACCAGGAATTCCGCCTGGGGTTGGGGAGGCTTTAAGGAGATTATGAGGCTGAAGCATTAAGGCGTAAAGGCCCAGGAAAGAGCTCAGAGACAAGTGCTGCATCACGGTCCCAGACCCTCGGGTAAGCAAGAGTCTTCCTCGGATCGGCTGTCCTTCTAGCATGAGGCTCAGACAGACCTGACACCCCCAGAGAGCCCCTGCGGTGGCCAGTGGACTTATGTTCCCAAGAATAGTCTTTCCTTGGCTCCAATAGATCACGTCCTAGAGGACATGACAGGGACACTGACCACACAATCATGAATAAACTCTAATGTTTCCACCGTTCTTTCGTCTCCCCGCTCTGCCTCCAAAATATCAGGGAGTAACATACAGAACAAATCAGAAAGCAGTGGCCTCTTCAGTACCTGATACCTTGAGTTGCAGCAGAGTCATGGGCCTGAGAACACACAATGGCCTCATCTTTTAAGGGGAAAAGATTGTTAATTGATCTAAATACTTCTGATTGTTAATTTAATGGTAACCATGCTAATTTTAATCAAATCCTCCTCCTTTTAAGAAATCATCAGAGGGCTTCCCTGGTGGCGCAGTGGTTAGGAGTCCGCCTGCCAATGCAGGGGACAGGGGTTTGAGTCCTGGTCCGGGAAGATCCCACATACTGCGGAGCAACCAAGTCTGTGCACCACAACTACTGGGCCTGCGCTCTACAGCCCATGAGCCACAACTACTGAAGCCTGCATGCTGCAGCTACTGAAGCCCATACGCCTAGAGCCCATGCTCCGCAACAAGAGAAGCCACCACAATGAGAAGCCCGTGCACCACAACGAAGAGTAGCCCTGCTCACCGCAACTAGAGAAAGCTCGCGCGTAGCAACGTGGACCCAACGCAGCCAAAAATTAATTAATTAATTAATTAATTATAAAAAAGAGGAAATCATCAGAGACTGAAATGCGACCTCACATATGACATATCTTCAACTAGTATGGCTTAATGGAATAGTAGAATGTGAAATTATTGCTTCTTTAAAACTGTCTTTACGGCATAAGAGTATACAACATTCCAGAAGGCAAATCAATCTTAATATATACTTAATCCCAACATTCTCAATACTGAAAACAAAAGAAAAATAACTACTGACAAAATGTGAGAACTTTTACTGCCTGCATTAAATTCTAAGACACAGTCTAAGACCCAAGGCAGATTTTCTTCAGGATTGCTGTTTGCCATTTTATTGCTGCGGCTGGTGATTTTATAAAACACTCCAGTGTTTTTTAATGTGTTGAGGTACCGGGTGCCTGACACCATTACAATAGAAGGCACTTCTTTTTTTTTTTTCCGTTACACGGGCCTCTCACTGTTGTGGCCTCTCCCATTGCGGAGCACAGGCTCCGGACGCTCAGGCTCAGCAGCCATGGCCCACGGGCCCAGCCGCTCCGCGGCATGTGGGATCTTCCCGGACCGTGGCACGAACCTGTGTCCCCTGCATCGGCAGGCAGACTCTCAACCACTGCGCCACCAGCGAAGCCCTAGAAGGCACTTCTTTTAGAAAAAGAAATAATAAAACATACTTCCAGATCAGTCAATTAAAGCTAATTGCAATCTATAGCATATAGAGTTACCTCTGAACTTGTGGATATTAGTAAATGTTCATGTTGTCCTGTGTTTTTGGCTGTCAGATTTATCCTCTGTTATTATTATTATTACCATCATCATCATCATTATTTTTAGGTTAGCAACTATATTGTAAACAGCCGATATGAAAGGATTTGGTGAAATCCTATTCTTGGTGTTTACTTTGATATTGGTGTTGTTAATAAACTGGTTTTATTCACGCACTCGATATTCGAGGGTTCTACTGAACACTGGTGTACTCAGTCTACATTTCTACTCCTGGGGCCACCAAACCGATGTTCTGAGCCAGGACATTGGCTCCCCTGCAAACATCAGCTTTTGGTATGAATATATCAAGCCAATGTTTAGCCGTACTGTGACACCAAACCACCTGATGAAACCAGTCCTTGCATGGGACTCCAGGTTGGCTGCACTTCACAGCACAGACCAATGCTCAGGCCTCAGGGCTAAGACTATTGGAAGGAAACGTGGAGAAACAAGGCTGCATGTGAAGTTCTCTTATCGCTTTTAGTTGAAAAGGGTACTGCCATCTTTTTAAATATTGGGTTGGCCAAAAAGTTCATTTGGATTTTTCTGTAACATGTTACAGAAAAATCCAAAAGAACTTTTTGGCCAACCCAATATATCAAATATAACTTTGCCTATGACTAATAATCATTTGACTGTCATTAGCATAGCTCTGAGCCTCACTAAAAACAGCATTCTTTTCTTGTGCTGTGGATTTTGTTAAATATGTCTACAGTTATTCCCTGAAGTATCGTTCTGTCACTCACTATCCTGTCCACCCATATGTCAGACCATCCCCAGGACGGTATGGAAGGATGGCCTCACAGCCTCACCCACTGTCCTGGGGACACTGAGCTTATGTTGAAAGATGATGAATGACACACAGCCAGCTTCACCTGGTTCATTAAAAATTAAAAAGGATTTTGCTTCCTTCTGCTGTCTTTTCTTAAAGGCCAGCACATGATGAAGTTTAAATACAAACCTGCTTAGGAAGTAAAGGGTAAATGGGAACACGGGACAGAAAAGTTCTGAGCCAGTGATCACCGGCAGCTCATAGAGCACATGGTCAGCACTGGAATGACTGTGATGATGGTGACCCACTTCTGACCTCTTACACCCAAACTTCTCTGGAAAAGCCACCATACACGCTTCAAATGAGGGCCATGCCACATCCCCTGAGGACATTTCCATGTGCTGGAAGATTTTATTACCTCCTTCCCTGTTCTTTGTAGTATTTATATTGCTTCTGGGGAGGTCAAAGGTTCAGAGCAGGCAGACATGCCACTGACCTCTGTCTGCAGCCAGGCAGAGTCAAGTTACGTGTGTTTAGTCTCTTTCCAAAAAAAAATCAAAACTCTGGTCGCCTAGAATATTCTGATTTCCATCCAGTTAAACTAGGAAACTGAGATAGTCTCATCCACCAGAGGGCAGATAGCAGAAGCAAGAAGAACTACAATCCTGCAGCCTGTGGAATGAAAACCACATTCACAGAAAGATAGACAAAATGAAAAGGCAGAGGACTATGTACCAGATGAAGGAACAAGATAAAACTCCAGAAAAACAACTAAATGAAGTAGAGATACACAACCTTCCAGAAAAAGAATTCAGAATTGTGATAGTGAATATGACCCAGGACCTCGGAAAAAGAATGGAGGCAAAGATTGAGAAGATGCAAGAAATGTTTAAAAAAGACCTAGAAGAATTAAAGAACAAACACCTAGAAGAATTAAAGAACAAACAGACAGAGATGAACAATACAATAACTGAAATGAAAAACACACTAGAAGGAATCAATAGCAGGATAACTAAGGCAGAAGAATGGATAAGTGACTCGGAAGACAGAATGATGGAATTCACTGCCACAGAACAGAATAAAGGAAAAAAATGAAAAGAAATGACAGCCTAAGAGAAAAGACAGCCTAAGAGACCTCTGGGACAACATTAAACACACCAACATTTGCATTATAGGGGTCCCAGAAGGAGAAGAGAGAGAAAGGACCCAAGAAAATATCTGAAGAGATTATAGTCGAAAACTTCCCTAACATAGGAAAGGAAATAGCCACCTAAGTCCAGAAGTGCAGAGAGTCCCAGGCAGGATAAACCCAAGCAGAAACACACCGAGACACACAGTAATCAAACTGACAAAAGCTAAAGACAAAGAAAAATTATTAAAAGCAACAAGGGAAAAATGAAAAATAACATACAAGGGAACTCCAATACGGTTAACAGCTGATTTCTCAGCAGAAACTCGAGACAGAGGGAGCGGCACGATATATTTAAAGCTCTGTAAGGGAAGAACCTACAACCAAGATAACTCTACCCAGCAAGGATCTCATTCAGATTCAACAGAAAAATCAAAAGCTTTACAGACAAGCAAAAGCTAAGAAAATTCAGCACCACCACACCAGCTCTACAACAAATGCTAAAGGAACTTCTCTAAGTGGGAAACACAAGACAAGAAAAGGACCTACAAAAACAAACACAAAACAATTAAGAAAATGGTAATAGGAACATACATATCGATAATCACCTTAAATGTGAATGGATTAAATGCTCCAACCAGAAAACACAGGCTCGCTGAATGGATACAAAAACAAGACCCGTATATATGCTGTCTACAAGAGACTGACTTCAAACCTAGGGACACATACAGATTGAAAGTGAGGGGATGGAAAAAGATATTCCATGCAAATGGAAATCAAAAGAAACCTGTAGTAGCAATACTCATATCAGATAAGATCGACTTTAAAATAAAGAATGTTACAAGAGACAAGGAAGGACACTACATAATGATCAAGGGATCAATCCAAGAAGAAGATATAACAATTATAAATATATATGCACCCAACATAGGAGCATCTCAATAAATAAGGCAAATGCTAACAGCGATAAAAGAAGAAACTGACAGTAAGACAATAATAGTGGGGTACTTTAACACCTCACTTACACCAATGGACAGATCATCCAGACAGAAAATTAATAAGGAAACACTAGCTTTAATGACACAATAGACCAAATAGATTTAATTGATATTTATAGGACATTCCATCCAAAAACAGCTGATTACACTTTCCTCTCAAGTGCACACGGAACATTCTCCAGGATAGATCACATCTTGGGTCACAAATCAAGCTTTGGTAAATTTAAGAAAACTGAAATCATATCAAGTATCTTTTCTGACCACAACGCTATGAGATTAGAAATGAATTACAGGGGGAAAAAACACAAAAAACACAAACACGTGAAGGCTAAACAATACGTTACTAAATAACCAAGAGATCACTGAAGAAATCAAAGAGGAAATCAAAAATTACCTAGAGACAAATGACAATGAAAACATGATGATCCAAAACTTATGGGATGCAGCAAAAGCAGTTCTAAGAGGGAAGTTTATAGCAATACAATCCTACCTCAAGAAACAAGAAAAATCTCAAATAAACAATCTAACCTTACATCTAAATGAAGTAGAGAAAAAAGAGCAAACAAAACCCAAAGTTAGTAGAAGGAAAGAAATCATAAAGATCAGAGCAGAAATAAATGAAATAGAAACAAAGAAAACAATAGCAAAGATCAATAAAACTAAAAGCTGGTTCATTGAGAAGATTGATAAACCTTTTGCCAAATTCATCAAGAAAAAGAGGGAGAGGACTCAAATCAATAAAATTAGAAATGAAAAAGAAGAAGTTACAATGGACACCACAGAAATACAAAGCATCATAAGAGACTACTACAAGCAACTCTATGCCAATAAAATGGACAACCTGGAAGAAATGGACAAATTCTTAGAAAGGTATAACCTTCCAAGACTAAACCAGGAAGAAATAGAAAATACGAACAAAGCAATCACAAGTAATCTGTGATTTTAAATCTTCCAAAAAACAGAAGTCCAAGGCCAGATGGCTTCACAAGTGAATTCTATCAAACATTTAGAGAACAGCTAACACCCATTCTTTTCAAACTCTTCCAAAAAATTGCAGAGGAAGGAAAGCTCCCAAACTCATTCTACGAGATCACCACCACCCTGATTTCAAAACCAGAAACAGATACTACAAAAAAAATAAAGTTACATACAAATATCACTGATGAATATAGATGCAAAAATCCTCAACAAAATACTAGCAAACAGAATCCAACAACACATTAGAAGGATCATACACCATGATCAAGTGGGATTTATCCCAGGGATGCAAGGATTCTTCAATACATGCAAATCAATGAATGTGATACACCATATTAACAAATTGAAGGATAAAAACCATATGACCATCTCAATAGATGCAGAAAAAGCTTTTGACAAAATTCAACACCCATTTATGATAAAAACTCTCCAGAAAGTGGACATAGAGGGAAACTACCTCAACATAATAAAGGCCATATACGAACGACAAACCCACAGCAAACATCATTCTCAATGGTGAAAAACTTAAAGCACTCTAAGATAGGAACAAGACAAGAATGTCCACTCTTGCCACTATTACTCGACATAGTTTTGGAAGTTCTAGTTTTGGAAGTTCTTCTCTAGAACTAGAGAAATAAAAGGAATACAAATTGGAAAAGAAAAAGTAAAACTGTCACTGTTTGCAGATGACATGATACTATACATAGATAATCCTAAAGATGCCAGCAGAAAACTACTAGAGCTAATCAATGAATTTGGTAAAGTTGCAGGATACAAAATTAATTCACAGAAATCTCTTGCATTCCTATACACTAACAATGAAAGATCAGAAAGAGAAATTAAGGAAACAATCCCATTCACCATTGCAACAAAAAGAATAACATACCTAGGAATAAACCTACCTAAGGAGATAAAAGACCTGTACTCAGAAAACTATAAGATGCTAATGAAAGGAATCAAAGATGACACAAACAGATGGAGAGATATACCATGTTCTTGGATTGGAAAAATCAATATTGCAAAAATGACTATACTACCCAAAGCAATCTACAGATTCAATGCAATCCCTATCAAATTACCAATGGCATTTTTTATAAAACTAGAACAAAAAATCTTAAAATTTGTATGGAGACACAAAAGACCCTGAATAGCCAAAGCAGTCTTGAGGGAAAGAAGCGGAGCTGGAGGAATCAGACTCCTATACTTCAGACTATATTACAAAGCTACAGTCATCAAGACAGTATGGTACTGGCACAAAAACAGAAATATAGATCAATGGAACAGGATAGAAAGCCCAGAGATAAACCCACACCTAATCTATGGTCACCTAATCTATGACAAAGGAGGCAAGGATATACAATGGAGAAAAGACAGCCTCTTCAATAAGTGGTGCTGGGAAAACTAGACAGCTACATGTAAAAGAATGAAATTAGAACACTCCCTAACACCAAACACAAATATAAACTCAAAATGGATTAAAGACCTAAATGTAACACCAGACACTATAAAACTCTTAGAGGAAAACGTAGGAAGAACACTGTTTGACATAAGTCACAGTAATCTCTTTTTTGACCCACCTCCTAGAGTAATGGAAAAAAACCCAAAAATAAACAAATGGGACCTAATGAAACTTAAAAGCTTTTGCACAGCAAAGGAAACTATAAACAAGATGAAAAAACAACCCTCAGAATGGGAGAAAATATTTGCAAATGAATCAACGGACAAAGGATCAATCTCCAAAATATATAAACAACACATGCAGCTCAATATTTAAAAAACAAACAACCCAATCCAAAAATGGGCAGAAGACCTAAACAGACATTTTGCCAAAGAAGACATACAGATGGCCAAGAGGCACATGAAAAGCTGCTCAACATCACTAGTTATTAGAGAAATGCAAGTCAAAACAACAATGAGGTATCACCTCACACCAGTTAGAATGTGCATCATCAGAAAATCTACAAACAACAAATGCTGGAGAGGGTGTGGAGAAAAGGGAACACTCTTGCCCTGTTGGTGGGAATGTAAATTGATACAGCCACTATGGAGAACAGTATGGAGGTTCCTTAAAATACTAAAAATAGAATTACCATATGAGCCAGCAATCCCACTACTGGGCATATACCCAGAGAAAACCATAATTCAAAAAGACACGTGCACCTCAGTGTTCATTGCAGCACTATTTACAGTAGCCAGGTCATGGAAGCAACCTAGATGCCCATAGACAGACGAATGGATAAAGAAGATGTGGTACATATATACAATGGCATATTACTCAGCCATAAAAAGGAACGAAATTGGGTCATTTGTAGAGACGTGGATGGACCTAGAGACTGTCATACAAAGTGAAGTAAGTCAGAAAGAGAAAAACAAATATCGAATATTAACACATATATTTGGAATCTAGAAAAATGGTACAGATGAACCGGTTTGCAAGGCAGAAATAGAGACACAGATGTAGAGAACAGATGTATGGACACCAAGGGGGGAAGTGAGGGGTGGGCTGGTGGAATGAATTGGAAGATTGGGATTGACATATACACACTAATATGTATAAAATAGATAACTGATAAGAACCTATTTTATAAAACAATAAATAAAATTCAAAAAACAAACAAAACAACAAAAAACAAAACAAACACAGACCTTCAAAATGGGGCTTAGTGATGGTTTGGGAGTCATTAAAAAAAGTAAAAGTACTAGTTTTTTACTCTCTGACCGTTGTAAACTTCCCAACTGTTAATGAGGCTAATCCCCAATGCAAGTGTTCGATGTGAAATATATGAACAGAAATACCTAGACCAGTGTCTTGCGGTGACCTTCAGACAGAGACGATTTCACATGTGCACTTCATGTCATGTGTTTTGTGGGGACCAAAATATCTGACGACTTTTACCGAGCACCTGCTCGGTGAATGACACATGCACGGAGCAGTGGATATGCAAAGGAAATGAGGTCCTGCCCTTGCCGGTAAGCAAGCAAGTGTCAGGAGGGGCCTGGCCGTGTCTGGGTTTCTGGTGCTCTGATTCCTCGCCGGGGCTCTCACCACTCAAGCGCACTGCTGATCCACTCTGCAACATCTCTGACAGATCTCACGGGTTTGGGGGCATACCCTAAATCTAGAACATTCTCCCATTATCTCAGTCTTGCCCCAATCACATCCTACTGGTTGCATTACTCTGATTAGGGGCAGAGAGAATCTATGATGGTCCCAGTGACAGCTGACAACCCAGAGGAAAGAGCTAGTAACCTTATATTCTTACAAAGGTGAATGCAAACCGTTTGCGTGCGAAGGCTGAGCGCCAGCATGAACACAAGCCTTCAAAATGGAAAGAGAACATTAAAAATTCATCTGCAGTCATCTGGTCACTATCCAGAGGATTCTAATGGATGGAAAAGCCTGGTTTAATTTTAAAGCTGGAAGCTTAACTGACATTATAACAAGCAAACAGTGCAGCATTGGGACCTGCATATTTATAATCTCAGAGAAGCCCCATGATCTTAACACTTATAAACGAGAAAGAAAAGAATGAAAGGACACAACTTTGATAGCCCTCCAGCTTAAGGAAAAGCACTTCATGAGTTTGGTCCGCATCCTAACAGAGAGGGAGTCTGTTTCATGCAGGCTAGCACCAGCATGACACCCCAGGGAGCACCCCAGGCCAAATTCTTTGTGGTCCTGGACAGGCTTTATTTTTCTTAAACTGATCTAAATTTATTTCAGAAAAATTTGCCAGCAGCACACTACCTTCTACTTAGCACTGGCACTTGTTTGCCTGGACTTGGTTAGTGGTGGGGAAAGGTGAAGAGCAGATGGCATCAGGGTAGGAAATTTCCTTCCGGCCAGTTCCGAGCACGGGTGAGGGCAGGAATTACTAAACTGGGCAGTGCCCAGCCGTATAATAAGTACCCTAGAAAGAAGAGGTTTACCTTTCCCACTCCAACGAAAAAGCAGACTTTTCTATTTTGATGTATAGAAAAAGAGAGAGGGAAAAAAAAAGGATGTTGCAACCAGAGTTTCCAAAGCCAACTATGAAAAATCTGTTACTATAATCCACGCTCTAGACAAAAATTGACGTAAAATATTCCCATCTTCAGGAAATTTCTTATTATTTACCAGAAGTACAAGTGCTATTTATGAAGATAAATCTGATTGTCCCCTTTCTTTGAGGGTGAAAAATCATGGTTTAATAGTGTTATAGCAATTGCTTAATTTTTATATTAAAAATTATAGCTACTTCTGGCCAAGATGAAGTAAGGATAGGATTTCCCTTCTCATCTGAAACTACCCAAAACACCTGACCAAAATACATAAGTCAGTGGATTTCAAGACATTAAATATTAGGAAATGAAGCACAGTGATCTCCAGAGTCAGAAAACAAATGAGGTGCCCCCCACAATCCCTACAGTCACCTGACCCTATGGCCTGGGTGGACTTCCAGGCCATGGCACAGAGAGTCAGGAAACCCACGGGGAGCCTGGTGGCTTCCCCAAGTTGGGAAGGTGGAGCTGGGGGCTCGGGAAGTTCAGAGGTCAGAGGTTACAGGTCAGAGTAGTCAAGAGGACAGAGACACACAGAGGGACCCCTCGAGTATCTGGACAAGTCTGATCAGTGCAGCCTGTGAGGACAGTGTCCAAGGCCAAGGAAAGCATTCCAAGCAGGATTAGAGGGAACACTCCCAAGAGCTCACAGGAGGCCAGGATTAGCTCTTGTTCCCACTGGTAGAGTGGAAAACCTCGCACTTCCTGGGGCATCTGAACACCTGGGAGGGTCATGCCCTGGTGCTGTGATAAAATCAGCCTTAGACTGATCGCTAGTCGGGACCATGTAACAAGGCTGATGAGAAAGACCCAAGATGCTCAAACTCTTTCCAAGTCACATAGTTTCACCCAAGAACAAAGCTTAAGAATATTTACAGGATTTAAAAAAATCCAGTACCCAAAAAGGAAAAATTCACAATGTCTGTCAGCTAAAAAAATTCTCAGGCATGCAAATAAGCAGGGATGTGCAACCCATAATTGGGAGGAAATGCAATCAATTGAAGCCCGCCAAGAAATGACACCTATGATTAACAGTTATCATAACTATATGCCATATATCAAGAAGCTGGAGGAATGACTGAACACGTCAAGTAGAAACAAAGAAGACAAAAAAAAAAGACCTAGATAAAAATTCTAGAGATTAAAACCTCAAATGTCTGAGATGAAAAATACACTGGATGGGATTAAAAGTAGATTAGACACTGCATTAGAAAAGATTAATGACATGGATTTTCATAGCAGCATTACCCATAGTAGCCAAATGTTGGAAACAACTCAAATGCCCATCAACTGATGAGTGGATAAACAAAATATGATATATCCACGTAATGGAATATTATTTAGACAAAATCAGGAATGAAATATTGATCCATGTTTTCACATGGATGAACCTCAAAAACATGCTAAATGAAAGAAACTGATAGAAAAGGCCACATACTATATGATTCCACTTATATGAAATGTCCAGAACAGGCAAATCCCTGAAACATAAAGTAGACTAGTGGTTGTCAGGGGCTGGGGAAAGCAGGGGTTGGGGAGTGACTGCTGAGGGGTGTGGGTTTCTTTTGGGGGTAAATGAAAATGTTCTGGAAGTAGTGGTGACAGCTGCACAATTTTGTGAATATACTAAAAACCACTGAATTGTACATTTTAAAAAGGTGAAATTTACAGTATGTGAATTACAGTTCAGCTAACAAAAAAACTCAATCAGAATGTTTTGATAGACCCATTTAGACATGGGGACTGGGGGCGTTTTGCTGCCCCCTTATCAAAATGCCAGTGTCAAAACAGCTGCCTCAGAATGTCCTGTGTCCCTTTAAAATATGGTTTCTGTTATCAAGAAGCTTAGAGTCATGAAGGGGAATAGGTCTGATATGTTGGTGCTTTACATGTGTTATCACTCACCTTCCCCATGACCTGCAGCACAGACATAATTTCTATTTTACCAGAGAAGCAGCTGAGACTCAGAGACGTTATGTTATTTGTCCAAAGTCATTTATCACGTGAGCTAATGAGCCAGGATTTGAACCTGGTTCAGTCTATTCTTTTGGGCCAAGCAACCTGGCAACCTTTAGAATTTGAAGAAGAGTTTCTAGTGAAGGCAACTCAGTGTAAGCATTTTCAGATGCAGGAAGAGAGCCAGTAGGAATTGGTGTCACAGAGTTGAAGGAAGGAAAGTTTCAGGAAGGGAGTGATCAATCATGCCAAATGCCACAGAGATATGATAAGGAACAGACGTGTCCACTTAGACTTAATAATCAGGAGGTCACTTGTGGCCTTTGCAGGGCAGTGGAATGGGCAGGGTGGGGTGGGGTGTGGCACTAGCCGGCAGCGAGGGGAGGAGTCCCTTGTAAGCAAAGGGACAAAGACGGGGATCATGGGAGACTCTTTCCCAAGCCTGGCTGCAAAGGTGGGGAGAGAAGTGGGTCAGAAATACACAGGTCAGGGGAATTTTGTTGTTATGGCTTGTTTTGTTTTGGGGGTGGGATTGATGACATAAAATACAGTGACCGTCCTCAGCCAATCTACAGATCAGCAGGGGAGGGAAGCACACCTCAGCTTCACCAGCCACTCCTCATCCAGATGACAGTAGAAGGTTCAAGGCCTGATATAGGCACCACTGGTCCAGTTCACTTTCTTTGGTATCCAGTAATCTAAAGAAAGAAGAGTCACCCTCAGAGAGGGATGAAGGAAGCAAGGAGGGGAGGCTGGAACCGAAATACTATGCCCCCAGGTCTGTCCATTATCCATTACACAGGTTTCTATTCACCAAAGCTGGCTTGAAATTCCCCTGTGGTAATCTGGACTCCAGTGTTTCTGCTCCCTTGCATACATATCCTGCTGTTTTGAACTGAATGTTTGGGTTCTCCCAAAATTCACATGTTAAATCTCTAATCCCCAATGTGATGGTATTCTGAGGTGGTACTTTTGGGAAGTAATTAGGTCATGAGGGTGAAGCCTTCATGAATGGGATTGGTGGTCTTAAGAGAAGAGACACGAGAGAGATGACCTCTTTCCCCCACATGATGACACAGCAAGAAGGCATCCATCTGCAAACCAGGAAGAGGGTCCTCACCAGTAGCCAAATCAGCCAGTACTTTGATCTTGGGCCTCCCAGGCTCCAGAACTGTGAGAAATACATTTCTGTTGTTTAAGCCACCAGTATGGTATTTGTTACAGCACCCTGAGCTGACTAAGACACCTGCAAAACGCCCTTGAGTGTGAGTGGAATCTGTGAATATGACGATTATGTAACATTATATACAAAGGGGGAGATTATCCTTGGTGAGCCTGACCTAATCAGGTGAGCCTGTTAAAAGCAGAGTTTTCTCCAACTGGTTGCAGAGTGGGAAGTCAGAGATTTGAGGCCTGAGAAGCATTCAACACACCATTACTGCTTTGAAGATGGAGGGATCTGCATGGCAAGGAATGAGGGGGCCCTAAGAGCTAAAAGTGCCCCTACAGACAGCCAGCAAGGAAACAGAGACCTCAGTCCCACAACTACAATGAAGTGGTTCTACCAACAACTTGAATGCGCTTGAAAGTGGATTTTTCTCCAGAGCCTCTATTCAAGAACTCAGCCTAGCTGATAACATGATTTCAACCTTGTGATATGCTCAACAGAGAACCCAATGAAGCCACGCCTGGATGTCTGACCTGTGGAACTGTGACCTATAGAACTAATAATTGGATGTTATTTTTACAATTTATTTATTTATTTTTATATTTATTTTTAGCTGTGTTGGGCCTTCGTTTCTGTGCGAGGGCTTTCTCTAGTTGCGGCAAGCGGGGGCCACTCTTCATCGCGGTGCGCGGGCCTCTCACTATCGCGGCTCTCTTGTTGCAGAGCACAGGCTCCAGACACGCAGGCTCAGTAGTTGTGGCTCACGGGCCTAGTTGCTCTGTGGCATGTGGGACCTTCCCACACCAGGGCTCGAACCCATGTCCCCTGAATTGGCAGGCAGATTCTCAACCACTGCGCCACCAGGGAAGCCCAGGTGTTATTTTTTAAAAAGAAAAGGGAAAGGAAAAGATTAGCAAACATATTGCAGGAGAAACTAGCCAAAATTAAACACACAGAGAAAAAAGACTGAAAGAAATGAACAGAGTATCAGTTTGGACAGGAATGGGGCAACTACCAGGGGCCTAACATATGCATAATTGGAGTCCCTGGAGATGAGGCAGTTAGGGTGGAGAATTTTTGAAGAAATAATGGGCAAAATTTTTCAAATATGATGAAACCTACCTACCCACAGATCAAAGAATCTCAAGAAAATTCAAGCACAAAAAAATAAAATACCACAAAGAAAATGACACCAAGGTATAGTGTAATCAATTTGCTCCAAACCAGTGATAAAGAGAACATCTTTAAAGCAGTCAGAGAAGAAAAAGACACATAGGCACAGAGAGATAAAGATAAGGATGACAGTCCATTTTAAACTGGGAACCAATCAAACCAAAAGACAGTGGAACAACATCTTTAAATACCTCAAGAAAAAAATAATGCCAACTTGAATTCTGAACAAAATAAAAGTATCTCTCAAAAATGAAGGTAAACAAAAACAGGAAGATTTTATCACCAGGAAACCTCCACTATAAGAAATTTTAAAGGAAATCCTTCGGGCAGAAGAAAGATCATACCAGACAGAAATCTGGATCCACATAAAGGAATGAAGAGCACCAGCAGTGAGAACTAATTGAGTAAATCTAAAAGACTTTTTTGCTTAAGAAGAAAACTGAGTGCTGATAATCAAAAATGACAATGTAGTGTGGGTTTATACACAGAACATACGAGAAGGAAAACATTTGCTAACAGTAGCACAAATGCCAGGAGGAGAGAGATGGCAGCATACTGTTGTAACTCTTATACTATATGTGAAGTGATATCATACCACTTGAAGCTAGAATGTGTAAAGTTAAAGATGTAGACTCTGAACCTTAAAACCACCACTAAAATAACACGACAACAAAATATAGGTTGCTAATACATCAACCAAGGGGAGGAATGGAATCATAAAAAATAAGTAATGTAAAAGAAGGCAGTAAAATAGGGGGAAAAAGAACATGTGGGATGAATAGAAAATAAGAGCAAGATGGTAGATTTACTCCCAATCAAACCAATAACATTAAATGTACATCAAAGGTAGAGATTTGAGATTGGATAAAAATGGAAGAGCCAATGACAAACTGCCTATAAAAAACCAACTTAAATATAAAGAGACAAATAGATGAAAAGGAAAAGTATGGAAAGAGGCATTCCATGCTGAAATGAATAGAAAGCTGAGTGGCACTATTAATATTGAATAAAGTAGATTTCAGGGAAAAGAATATTACCAGGGATAGGGGGTCATTTCATAACAATAGTGGGAAATTCATCAAAATGATAAACAACCCTAAACATTTACGTACCTAATAACAGAGCTTCAAAATACACAAAGCAAAATGATGATAGAGCTGAAAGGAGAAAGACAAGTCCCCAATTATACTCAGAGATTTCAATAACCTTCTCTCATTACTGATAGAACAGTAGACAGAAAATCAGTAAGGCTATAGAATACTTGAACAATGCTATCAACAAACTTGACCTATGACACTGTAGAATATTCCACACAGAAATGGCAGAAAAAGCATTCTTTTTAAGCACATATGAGAGATTCACCAAGACAGCCCTTGGTGTAGGTCATAAGACAAAGTCTCAATAAATTTGAAAGGATTCAAGTCATCCAAAGTATGTTCTCCAACCACGATGGAATTAAATTAGAAATAAAATCAGAAGGATCTCTGGAAAGTCCCAAATATTTGCAAACTAAAAAAACACATTTCTAAATAATCATGGGGACATAAGAAATCAAAAAGGGAAACTTGAAAATATTGTGAACTCAATGAAGATGAAAACCCAATATATCAAAATTGGTAAATTATATAGCTAAAAGCAGTATATAGAGGAAAACCTACTGTACTAAGTGCACATTAGAAAAGCAGAAAGACTTCAAATTAATGGCATTAACTAATTAAATCCAGTGTAAGCAGAAGAGAAATAATAATGGTCAGAGTAGAAATCAATTACTTCTGCAAAAAGAGAGTCAAGCCATACCTCACACTATATACAAAAATTAAATTAAATGGATCATAGACTTAAATATAAAACCTACAACTATAAATCTTTTTAGAATAAAATGTAGGAGAGAATTTTTGTGACCTTGGGTTATGCAAAGATTTTTTAGACAACACTCATAATATGGTCCATAAAAGAAAAAAATTATGAATTGGACTTCATGAAAATTAAGAACATCTAATCTTCAAAAGACATTGTTAAGAGAAGCAAAACAAGCCACAAATTGTGGAGAAAAAATTGCAAATCACATAGCTGAAAAAACTGTATCCAGAATATATAAAAACTCTCAAAATTCAATAAAAAGAAGAACAAAAAAACCCAAATGATGAAAGATTGGAATATATATTTTATCAAAGAATATACACAGATGTCAAATAAACAAAAAGATGCTCAACATTATAACATCATTAGTTATTAGGGAAATGCAAATTAAAACCACGAGATACCACTGTGTACCTACTATAATGTACACTATTAAAAAAACTGACCATACCAAGGGTTGGCAAGGATGTGGAGAAACTGGATCTCTATGACACCACGGATGGGAATATAAAATGGTAAAACCACTTTGGAAAACAGTTTGAAAAACTTTTAAACAGTTTTAAAAAGTTAAACACATAGCTACCATATGACTCAGGCATTCCACTCCTAGCTATTTGCCAAGAGGAAGAAGAGCAGAAGGCTATACCAAGACTTGTACAAATGTGCATAGTAGCTTCATTTATAATAGCCAAATCCTTGGGGAAAAAACCCCGAAGTCTCTCAATAGGTAAATGGATAAACTGTGGTATTTACACAGTGGAATTCTATTCACCAATAAAAAGGAATGGACTATTGCCACGTGGCTAGATCTCAAAAAAGCCATGCTGAGTAAAAGAAGCCAGATAAAAGTACAGTATATATTTTTTGTTTCGTATTTTCTTGGCATAAATATTTCAGTCCTTTTATTTTCAACCTTTTAGGATTTTCTTTTTTTTTTTTTGCCACGTGTCATGAGGGACCTTAGTTCCCCAACCAGGGATTGAACCTGTTGAGGAACTAAGATCCCTGCAATGGAAGTGTGGCGCCCTAACCACTGGACCACCAGGGAATTCCCTAGTATTCTCATATTTTAGGTGTGTACTTTGTAAAACAGTCTAAAGCTAGATTTTACATCATACAATGTGCACTTAATAAATACTGTGCGACTGTTCAATAAATGAATCCAGTCTGGTAATCTAAATCTGTGATTTAGTCTAAGAGTTTAGTTGATGTACATTCATTATGACATCTTTAAATTCATTTCTTTTTTTTTTTAATTAATTAATTTGGGCTTCCCTGGTGGCGCAGTGGTTGAGAGTCAGACTGCCAATGCAGGGGAGATGGGTTCGTGCCCCGGTCCGGGAGGATCCCACATGCCGTGGAGCGGCTGGGCCCGTGAGCCATGGCCGCTGGGCCTGTGCGTCTGGAGCCTGTGCTCCGCAACGGGAGAGGCCACAACAGTGAGAGGCCTGCCTACCCCCCCCCCCAAAAAAAATTAAATAAAATTTAAAAATAAAATTAATTTATTTATTTATTTTTGGCTGTGTTGCTGCGCGCGGGCTTTCTCTAGTTGCGGTGAGCGGCGGCTTGGCTACTCTTCGTTGTGGTGTGTGGGCTTCTCATTGCAGTGGCTTCTCTTGCTGCGGAGCACAGGCTCTAGGCACGCAGGCTTCAGTAGTTGTGGACGCGGGCTCAGTAGTTGTGGCGCACAGGCTTAGATGCTCTGTGGCATGTGGGGTCTTCCCAGACCAGGGCTGGAACCCATGTCCCCTACACTGGCAGGCAGATTCTTAACCACTGCGCCACCAGGGAAGTCCCTGAATTCATTTCTAATACCTTATTTTATTCTTTCAATTTCTTCCATATCCCTACCTCCTCCCTTCCTTCTTTCCTCTCTTTTCCTCTCCCTGTTTTCTTTTTCCTTTCTCCCTCTTTTGCCTTCATTTATATACATTTAAATTTTTCTTAACCCCTCTTTTCAACTTTTCCCCCTACTGGTTCAGAACTCTATTTTATTGGTAATTCTAAAAATGTTAACATGTATAGTTTAACTTAACCAAGTCTGAAATTACACAATGTAAAACATCTTTACTCTCTTATTGGTGAATATAATTCCACTGTATAAATACCACAATTTATCCATTTACTTACTATATAAGGACCTCACTCACAGTGGCTTATTTCCTTGTGTGTGTAGCAGTTTCACATTTTATTCACCAAGTGGACACAAGTACCGTAGCATTTTAAGTTGAATTTTCAGACTGTAGTGGTAGCAGGCATTCCAGCTCCCTGATTGAGGCAGGGTGGATTGAGGTGAGGATTTCCTAAGGGAGGATTGGTTCCCTTCCCACCTTCTCTCAGAGCCAAAGCACAATAGGCCAGACTCCTCCTGCAGGGTGAGCTTTTTTCCCTTCCTAATTTGTCTAGTGAGGGTGTTGCCCTTCAGAAATTCCAGATTTATGAAGGGTTCTCCGATCTCATCTCCCACCCTCTTTAGGCACTGGGCTTGTAATAGGGAAGAACAAATCTGACTCCATATTAGATCTGTTTCTTTTGCTTTGCTGCCTGTGCTTAGTCATGCTGGCTCCGCACCTTTTGTAAAAGAATGTTGCCTATAGCCTGAAATATACAGGATAGCCTATTCTCAAGGCTCTGACCTTTAAGAAGGTCATTCTTATAGAGAAAAAAAGTTGCAGAACAGAGAAAAGCATTTGTCTTGTTGGAGGTTTACAGGAACAGCCTAACCTGACCTACATGCACAGCTACAAGAACAAAGGATTTCAACACCAAGAAGTTTGCAACAACTAACCACGCCCCTCCCTTACCTTGCCTTTAAAAATGCTTTGCTGAAACCCTTTGAGCAGCTCGGGGTTTTGTGGGCACAAGCCACCCATCTCCTTGCATGGCCCTGCAATAAACCTTTCTCTCCTCCAAACTCCGAAATTTCCGTTTGTTTGGCCTTACTGTGCATCATGTACACGAACTTTCGATTGATAACAGGTTTTGTCTCCTGACCCTCTCGTGTGTGGCTTTGGATTACTTCCTATACATTTTTAATTTACCAGAAATATTAAAAAGTTCACTATTCTCCAAGCTTTCTGGTTAACAGTGTGGCAACTAAGAGTGCAGCTTTGGGATTCAGAGTGCCTGCATTCAAACCAATACTCTACTACTTATTTCCTGTGACTCTGGGCAAATTAACAAAAATCTCTGTACCTCAATTTCCTCACATGTAAAGGGAGAGGCAATAATAGTACCTGTCTCCCAGTTATTGTGGGCCTTAAATAAATGAATATATCTAAAGAGCTTAGGACTGTACATGGTATACAGTAAGAACTCAAACATTAGCTGCTATTACTGCTACTATTTTTGTGCTTAAAGAAAATGTTCTGAGGTTATATTGCACTCTGTTCTACAAAGGGGTTGATACCTTACAGTATGAGCTTTCTTAATAAACAATTTTCAACTTTCATGTGACATTACGTAGCTTATTCATATCAGGAGGTAAATAAACAAAATAACAAGTATTTGATATCTATCATTTCTCTGTTTTTCTTCTTTTTGGGAAATATTATCTCTTGAAGTTAATCTCCAAAGTCTATTTTTCAATTATAAATTATTTTATATTCTCTTGGAATAGCAGATACTCCTACACAGAGAAGATTCTACCACTTAAACGTAGCATAACATTTTGTGTTTTAAGACAAAATGATGCCAACAGCTGGTTCATTTCAGCTAGAGTCAGAACACATCCATACATGTATGTCAAGCCCTGGAACCATCACGCATACCACATGGGCTGGCATTGCTCCATTAATGACATTTGAACAAAATAAATTCCAAGTTCAAGTCTCCACAGATAACACAGTTCACATTTCTTAAATACCTGGCGAATGAAGCTTGGTGGTTGAAGCCGATATTCTCTTAGGAGATGAAACTGCAGGTTTATTAGCATCTTGATCTTTTTGTACTTCTTTCTTTGTTCCTATATATAGTTTAAAAAGAGAAAAAGAAACAAAGAGAGCTCATTACAATTGAAACAAACACAAATTGTTTGTGGAGAGGGAGGCTTAACAAAAGGCACAGAGAACAGAATAATATTTGGGTGATTTGTTGCTATGGTCACCACCCCCTGTGCTTCAGGAATGACACACTTGTTTATAGCAGAGGGAATTTCGCTTTGAGTAGTCAGAGGAATAAGTACACTGCTGTCTCTGATTTGATGAAAACCACCCCATCTCTGGAGGTCACCGCACCCCAAAGACCCCGACAAACTATCTGGGGATTAAAATTGTGAACAAATTTTCATTACATGGAGAAGGAAGCTGTAGCCGAATCGAACTGCTAACGACTCCAGCATCACGAGAGTCGAGCCGCGGGGAACACAGTCTGCCTCTGATTAATTTCCACGCAGCTGGTCCACCGAGGTGACCTGGACAGCCTCTGAGCTCTCTCTCTCTCTGCTGCAGCTGAGCCTTTGTAGAACCTGCTGGCAGAGCCGGCTGCAGCAGCACGGGACAGCCTGAGCTCGGGCCATGTCTAAGACCAGGCACTCAGGACACAGCACCGTTTCTCCCTTGTGTGCTGGGCACAGACCCTCCCCGTCACATTCCCTTCATCAGAAAGTCCAAGAATGATGGATGGAAGATCAGAGGAATAACGCCGACCTGGGTGCACCTAGACCTGTCTCCGCCTCAGCACAGTTTATTATGTCGTCTCAGAAATAAACCCTTGTGAGGGTGATGGTTCCTTAGAAGTGGAACACAAACTTCCCACTTTGCCCCACACCCTGCACCCTTACTCCTCTTCCAGAGGTAACCAGCGAGCAATTTGGCCTTTACTCTTCCAGACCTTCTTCTAGGTATTTCTAAGTATATCTACCCAAATACAAATACAGCTATGAATTAGCTAAATGCATCCCATACTGCAATTTCTTTTTACCTACCCACACTTTGGAAGATCTTTTTCATATCAGTGTATTCATAGGTCTTTAAAAAAATGCCACATCATATTAATGGGCAAAGATGTACCCTAATTTACCCATCCTCCTGTTGACGAACGTTTAGACTGCTTGCAAGTGTTAGCTATTAAAATAGCTAAATGTGTTATAATAAACATACTTCTACTTGTTTCTTTGTACGCGTGTACCAGTATCTTTACAGGATGAATGCACAGATACACTTTTGCTGGATTAAGATCCTGCTCATTTGCAATCTTGCCAGACACAGTCCAACTGTCCTCCATGAAAAGCTACTAAATTTACACTCCCAACCAAGTGTGTGAGGCCAGTTCTTCCTACACGCCCCGTGCCCTACCGACACTGAAGTCTCATCATTTCAATTTTTCCCAGACACTGAGAATCTTTTCAAATTGGTCATGTGCATTTCTTTATTTGAAAATTGCCTAATTAAACCCTCTGCCCATTTTTCTTACTGATGTGTAAGAACTCTTCATTTATGCTAGATATTAATCCTTTGCCTGCTATACAAATTATATTTTCCAGCCTTTCACTTTTTACAACTTATTTAGAGTACCTTTCCTTGTACAGTAGTTTTAAAATATTTACATGTTCAAATATGTCAACTTTTCCCTTACAGCTTTGAAAGCACTATTACAGATCATTTATACGTATGTGTGCGTGCAAGTGTGTGTGCGTGTGCGTGTGTGCATGTGTGCGTGTGTGTGTGTATGACTGGGGAGAGATCATTTCCAGGCTCTGGAGAGGGAGGCAGGTGTCTGGAGCCAAGCTCTCTGTCCCTCTCTCCTTTTCTGGCCTGACTGGGCTACTGCTTCTCCCGACACCAGCGGACCTGCCTCACCCCTCTCTATCCTTGTCCACCTGTCTCCTGCGGTTCTTCCCACACACCTGTGAGCACCTCCTCCGTTTTACCGCCTTTGGACAAACTGTTTGAGTCTTGTTGATTTACCTCTTCTAAGGTCTGAGTTCCCTTGTGCATGTCTAGCCACTACTTTTTTTCTTCCTATTTTCAAAAAAGGTGCTTCATGCATTTAGCGAACATACCCCAAGCCTTTCCCTTCTCAGCAAACGGCTCCACCCTTCACTCACTGTGCTCAGGCCGAACACACAAGGAGTCACCCTGTTTGGCTCCCAGCCCCCATTCAGTCCATCAGCAAAGCTTGCTGGATCTCCTGGGTGAACACCTCCCAGGTCTGACCACTTCTTCCCCCTCCCCACTGCCCCTGCAGAGCCCAGGTCACCATCGCCCCTTCCTCCTCCTTCAAGGCCTCCCACCGGCTCTGCTGCCACCACAGCTGCCCCTCTACTGAATATGCCCCCAGGGCAGCAGGTGAATTAACTTCAAACCCAAGTTAGAGCGAGTCATTCCCAATCTCAAAACCCTCCACTCACCTCCCAAGATACTCAGAGTGAAATGCAGACTCCTCGGCACCCTAACAAGGCCCTACAGACCAGCGCCACCCAACAGAAATACAATGTGAGCCACTTACGTAATTTCAAATTTTCTACCAACAACATGTAAAATGTACAAAGTCCAGTGAGATTAGCTGTAATAATATGTTTTATTTACACCAACATGCTGAACATCGCTTCAGTGTCCAGCACTGGTCACATTTAAAGGGCTTACTGACTGACTGTGGGCCAGTGAACAGCACAGCCCAGAAGTGCTGGTCCCCAGGCTACATCACACACCTGTGGTAGTTCATTTTATGTGTCAACCTGATGGGGCTACGGTTGCCCAGACATTTGGTCATACCTTATTCTAGATGAGAGTAACATTTGAACTGGTAGGCTGAGTAAAGCAGACTGTCCTCCCCAGCGTGAGGGGGCCTCATACAATCTGCGGAAGGCCTGAGTAGAACAGAAGGTTGGGTAAGAAGGAACTTCAGCTGCCTGACTGGTTGATCTGGGACATCAGTCTTCTCCTGCCCTTGGACTGGAACCTACACCATGGGCTCACTGACTGCAGGTCTTGAGACTTCTCAGCTTCCATAATCATGTGAGCCAATTCCTCACAATAAATCTCTTTTTATATATATGTATTCTATATTCTATAATATATATACTATATACTATACTATATATATACTCTATACTATATTCTATAATTATATATATACTATATATAAGAGTATATATAAAGTATAGACGTAATTATATTTAAAATATATAATAAATATATTTTTATTTATATATTATATATATTTACAAATATATAAAATATATTAAAATCTATATTTTTAAAATATATTTATATATTTATTATAAATAAAATATATAATATATTAAAATATATTATATAAAGTATATATGTAATAGTATATATATACTATTCATAATAAATATAATAGGATATTCTGTATTATAAATGTATTAATACATAAATATTTATTATTTTCCTATATAAAATATGCTATGTATGTACATATGTATCTCCTACTGGTTCTGTGTCTCTGGAGAACCCTAGTTAATACACACACACACACACACACACACACACACATCCCTCTGCACCTGCTCACACACTCCAGCCACACTGCCAGCCCTGCTGGTGCTCAGCCTTGTTGTACTTCCTCCCATTCTGGTCACGTTAGCTTGAGTTCCTTCTGCATGGAACATGCTTCCCCGAGACCTTAGGCTTGGTTCACTCATCTGCTCATTCAGGTCTCTGCACAGGCGGCAACCTTCAGGGCGGCCGTGCCTGACGCTCCAGGTCACACAGCCCTCCTGCCACCTGCCACTCTGCCCCTCACCTGCTTCATTCTTCGTCACAGCACTTGTCACCACCCAGAACATCCACACATCTGTTTGTTTACTGTCCACCTTCCCCACTAGGACATGAACTTCAACCAGAGGACACACCCTGCCCTGGACAGCGTGGCCATTCAGTCTATGCCCCACTGTCCGCCCATCTCCCACCCGGCTCTTTTCAAGGCAGGTCATGTCCAAGCATTTGGGGGTTACAGAAGGCTGGACTGGCGGGGACCTGAAAGCCCAGCCCTGACTCCACTCCACTGAAGCCACATCCACCCTGCAGAGTATCCCACTTACGGTTCATCTCACTCTTCTATTCCCTCCCTCTGCTCAGATTTTAGGTTTCAACAAACACAGAAAGTCAGCCAGACTCCTAGGAACTCAGAAGGGAAGAGTTAAAGGCCAAAGTATGTGCTAAACACAACACTTTAAGGGGAAACTAAACATAAGTACTTATTCAGAGTCTCAATATTTTCCATCCAGTCTTCATGGAGTGCTATCTGGCAGCTTCCATCAAAAATTTAAACATTGATAGACTTGACCCAGCAATTCTGCTTCTACAGATCTCTCTTTGGAATACTTCTACAAGTGTGAAAAGATGTACATTCAAAGACATTTCATACATTATTCACAACAATAGAGATGTACAAATAACCAAAAATGCACACAGGGGAATGATTAAATAAACTACTGTATAACCATACGATGTAGCACTATGCCGCCATTAAAAAGAATGAGGTTGTTCTATATTATACGGGCATGGAAAGAGGTCCATGAGAAATAAATTAAAATGCTAGTTGTTGAACAGTATGCACGGTATTATCGCATTTTTATGACACAAAAATGTTACCTGTATTATAGTTGTAAATATATAAAAATAACTGAAAGGCCATTTACTAGTTTATTTTTTTTCATTTACTAGTTTTTAAATGTTTTAATAATGGTTACTTCTGAGAATTAGGATCAAGGGAATTTTACTTTTTAATATGCTTCTGCATTATCTCCACTTTTAATGATGAGCACACACATTACTTTTATAATAAAAAATAAAAGGCATGAAACCAAAACCAAAATGAAAATAATCTATCAGCTCTCTGAAAGGATAAGGAAGGAAACCAGCCTAGTGCAACCAATTCTACAAGAATAACTTGGATCGAAAGTTTCACGACCCTTCCCCCTAGGAACACAGTGCTGCCTGGAGAATTCCTGTGTGGTTCTGGGAGCTCTTGATGGCACAGAAAATTAGGGCAATTAGTCAAGACTTACAGTTGTTTTTGCAGTTTTCTTGCAATTTGGACTCAGCTTAAATGTTTTTTGAGTATACCGTCAGCTTTCGTTTTACTCTGTAAGATCCCAGAGTACCTAGCAATGCCAGTTTTGGTCTCACGGTTTTCCTGCTGCCTCTCTGGCCACTCTCCCTTAGTCCTTTCCCTACGCCTAGTAAAGCTGCCCCAGGATTCTGCCTCGACCTTCTCCTGTCCACTCTTCTGGATGAGCCTGTCCACTCAGCATGCTTAGACCACCGAATTATACCCACTGATGACTATAAAAATCTGTTATTTCCAATCCAGATGGGCCCAGACATCTCTCCTGAGATCCAGACCCATTTTTAGGTGTCAACTAGACATGACCACTTACCTACTGGATGACCAGATCATCACACCCTAAATGGAGCTAATTATCTTCCTCTCTAATCCACTCCTCTTCCAACATTTTCTTTCCTGGTCAACTGTCCCCCTAGTCACTGAAACCAGAAGCTAGTGAGTCCTCTTCCTTATTATCCTCCCAAATCTAATCGGTTACTAAGTCTCTCTAATTCTGCCCCTTTATCCATCCTCACGGTTTCCCTTAGCTAAGTCCTCCTCGTTTCTTGCTGGGACAACTAGGAAAGTCTCCTAAGTGATTTCTCAGTCTGTGTCTCACATTCTTCATCTTTAGTCAACTCACCCTCCTTACAGCTGCCAGAATGACCTTTCAAATTACGTGATTTTACTTTTAAAAGCTTTCCAAAGCTTTCCCCGGTCTTCAGTAGGAAGCCCCAATTCTGTGTTGTGGAAAAAGCAAGCTCCAGGATCGCACTTCCTCTGCTGCGTGTCCCCTGCTGTGACACCATGGTCCCCTACGACGCTCTGTGCTCCCACCATGCTGTCTCGTAGTCTGGAGGGCTCAGTCTCTCCCTCAGCTGCTTGGCCCACCTCATCATCCTCAAATTCAGCTCATCCCCTCTCTGAAGCCCTTCTGTATGAGTTTCTGGTTTGCCACTGGAACAAATTACCATGATCTCGGTGGTTAAAAACAACACACGTTTATTCTCTTACAGTTCTGGGGTGGGGGGTTGTCAGAAGTATGAAATCAGTCTCACTGGGCTACTGTCAATGTGTCAGCAGGGCTGGTTCCTTCTGGAGGCTCTGGTGGAGAATCCGCTTCCTTGCCTTTTCCCGCTTCCAGCTTCCCTTGGCTGTGGTCCTTCTTCCACCTTCAAGGCACATCACTCCAGGCTCTGCTTCCATCATTACATCTCCTTCTCCTCCAACTCCTCCCTCCTTCCTCTTATAAGGACCCTTGTGATTACACTGGGTCTATCTGGATCATTCAGGACACTGTCCCCATCTCAAGAGCCTTAACTTAATTGCATCAGCAAAGTCCCTGTGGCCATGCAACGTAACATTCATAGGTTCCAGTGACTAGTACATGGGGGCCATTTGGGGGTCATTATTCAGCCTATCACACCTTCTCTGTCTACCTGAATGAAAAAATGAAGAAACTCTTTTTGCTCACCAAAAAGGCACTCAGTATTTGGCCTATATTAGCACCCTAAATCCCTGTCACTTATGAAGCTTTTCCTAATTTCATCAACTCCTCTTGAATAGCAGTCTTTCCTTAGAGCCCATTCAGCTTTCCCCGTTTTCTTCCACCCAGTGTAGACCGTATGCCTCTAGTGGATAGAGATGTCTCTTGTCTGGCCTGACCAGCTTCTATTTACTGAACCCATGCTGACCTTTGGGGAACCAACCCTTCCCTGCTCTTGGTCCATGTGGTTGGGTGGGGCTGACCTGCCTGGATCTGGAGGTAGGCATGTGACCTAGGCCTGGCCAATCAGAGCTCTGCATACACCAGTGTGACAGAGCATCTTGGCTTAGGAATAAAAAGAAGATCCAACCTGGGAGAATGAGAACCCTACCTTGAGAATTTTGCTGGAATTACTGGAAAAGAATTCTTGTTCTGATAGATACCTAGGCTGGTGGGATGTAAATCTCAACTGCCTTTGACCATCTCTGACCAAAGGGGAGAGCCTTTGTGAACAAGAAGTCAGCCAAGGGGAAAGAAGGACCAAGAGATGGAAAACGTTGAGGACGACCGTGTTTAAGTACTGTGGACGGCCCCACCTTACATTAGCATCATCTCCTGAGCTTTTCAGTTACGTGAGCCAAAATCTCTCTGATCTTTTGCTTTCTTTTTTGCTAAGGCAGTTTGAATGGGGTTTCTGTAACGTGCAACCAAACAAGACCTGAATTACAGGACGCCAGCCAGTGGAAATAGCTCCTTAGTAAATACATATACACGCTCATCTCGCATGGGACTGTATATTGGCCAAAACTACTCCTTGTGTACCTTACACAGGCTGAGATTCAGAGCTATATAAACGAAAGTGTATACACAAAATCCAGAGCCCTATCATCGGAGCTTTTGGGGTGGAAGGAAGAAGGCGGCAGGTGGGGAAAGAAATGCCAGCCTCACTCTGGTCTCAGAGAAGAAGTCATAGAGTTTCATTTGAAACATGGTCACAGATGGTAGTCACCCATTGCCAGACAACCCCTACACATCCAAATGGCCCTAAAGCGTTTCACCATAAACAGAGCAGCCAAACACCGCCCTAAGGCCTAAGTTGGAAGGTGCTCCCTGGCAAACCGTACAGAGCTCCTTGGAAGAGGCAAGAATAGCGTGCGAGCTCAGCTTCTCTTGCGGACAAGGCCTTCCATGGTGATCTGAGTGACTCTGACAAGTGTTTGTGTTTTATTCCAAGACCCACCTTGTGTTTTATTACAACCTGTTCATCACGATGCTTAACGCCAAGCCCACCTGCGTGGGAGCCGTGAGAATGTGACTAAAGCTGCCCAATCAAGAGCGACGGATGAGCACGAGGCTGTCCTCTTAAAAATATATGACGACAAATGTCAATGGCTAAGTCAGGATCCTCACTGAGCACATCAAAATGGAAAGAAAAATTCAATTTAAGATAATGGTTAGAAGAATGCTATATACTTTTTTTATATAAAAAGCAATATGCACATCAAAAAAAAAATCAAAGGGAATTTGCAGAGGCTCTTAACCTCACTCACAATAGGCCACAAATCCCTGCAAATCAATCTTGGTAGAAGTAAGAAAAGATAAGAAAAGAAGGATAAAGAAATATGCACAATAACTGACTTTATCCCCCAACCGTCTAGCCTTCTCACTCCATCCACCTGTGAAAGCACAGGTAACGGGGCTAATTCCTCCCCCAGCCCTACAGACCCCACCCAGACAACATGAAAAGCCACGTTGGGAAGATGAAGGGGGGCAAGAAGAACAATGAAAGGTCAGCGTGGCAACAATGAGTGTTACGATCATCAGGCAATGGAACTGGAAGAGGTGATTAGGAAAAAATGAGTGATGTAATCAGGAAGTAGGGATTCTGATGTCACTTATGAGACAAACAGAATGAGGGAACATTTCAAGGGAAGATTTATAGGGGTTGAATAGGATGAAGAAAGGAAATGTTATCTAGATACGAATACATCAAATAAAAGAGGAACCTGGATGAGGTATAAATGAGAGAGAGAGTGCGTAAGAGAGGATTCAGGAGGGCTTGCAGGGATAAAAGAAGGAAACAGGGTTTAGCTGCTTTAAAAAAAAATCAACAGGAATATCTGATGTTGGTGGAGAATGGATTTAATGAGGGAACAATCTGAATACATTGGAGAAAATGCTGGATTTAACCTATTTAAAGTTCATCCCACTTCAACTACATTTATTGCACGCATGAGGGCAGACCTTGTAGGTGGAAATTTAAAGTAAAATAAAGGAGGTCTCTGTCCTCAAATAGAGACCTATGAAAAAATCAGACTCACAACAGAGACCTAATTATTTCCTGGGATAAAAGCAGGGATGATTTAATTCTGAAGATTGTTATGAAAAGGTAAGGATAAAAGAATGAAGAAGTGGGTTTGGGGGGAAAAGATTATACCTGTTTACAAGCTTTATAATCCCCCAAGTATATTCTTATTCATTCATTATTAAGCACCAAGTAGGCACCAAGCACTGTCCCAGTGAAAGAGAAGGTGAGAGCTGTCACGGAAGTCATATTTCAAGGAGTGTGTTTACTATCACAAGCATTTATAAATGCCAGGCAGCACCCCGCAGCTGCTTCTATGTAGATCACCTCACTTTAACCCTCTCTCATCTCTGTTGGTATTATTATTGGTATTATTACTTTGTAAATGAAGAAACTGACGGTGTGGAGGTAGTAGCATGTCCCCATTTACTAGCAGGTGGCTGAGCAAGATCTAAACGTGTGCCTTCCCGCCCTCATTTTAGCTCGCATTTCACTGCCCCACAAAGGCCTCGGTGAGTCCTGAACGTACCGAGCCCTACAGCCTGCCTGCAGTAGGAAACACGATGAATCCAGGTGAGTCTGACTCCACAGGAAGGTTTAAAGGGAAGCAGGAGGGTGTATGGGGGAGAATGCTCGGAGCCGAGAGCGGGGATGGAGCACCGGAACGTAGATGCTGAAGGGCTTCTGTTTGGGGCTGTGACCAGGAGACCAGGGAACGCTCAAGCCGTTTGTTTTCTAAAGCTGGAGGCCAGTGAATCCCAGCATTCTTCCCATCCCTGGCCCCAGCGTTCCTCTCTTTCACTCAGTCTGCCCTGTGTGGAACTACTTAGTCCTTTGGTAAATAACCTCCCTCTCCCACTTCCGTCCTTAACCTTTCAGAGCAAGCTTCTCAAACGGTCCTCATCCTCCTCATCCAACCTCTCCTCAAGTCAGGAGATTTCTTCCAAACTATCCAATACAGCAGCAGAGCTTGAGGCCCCCGTGTTCGCGTAGAACTCCTTTCCCTTCGAGGTTCCAAACTTCTGGCTCATGTGCTGTAACCCTGCTCCCTGCTGCCACCTACATTATAGTCACCGTCCCTCACTTACCCTTAGGCGTGGTCTTCCTCTTACCCCAGGGCCTGCCATCATCCGGGTGAACTTCCATGACCCCTGCACAACTCATCTGACATCCCAGCCTTTCAGTACTTAGACATTTGCTACTCTTGCCAGGCACCTTTAATCAGGACACCTGGGTATCACCCTAGAGCGTGTCATCACCGAGAACTTCACCTCTGAAAACCACACACTGCACCTTCTGAGCACAACCTTCTATCCTCCAGCTGTGTTACTGCCACACCATCAGTTCATGAATCCAGACAACAAATCCCTTTACCCCAAACTGCCAGGCTCCTCCTGTCTTTGCCTCCTTTCTTACCCAACCTGAAGCTGCCCCCAGTGTCCTTCACCTCTACTATCCTCTTGTCTACACTCTTGCTCTAATATCACAGAGGCAGCAGAACCACTTGGTCACAACCGTCTGCAGAATCCAACCCTCCCTTAACCCAGCTGTCACCCTCCCCTAGTCCAGCTGAGCACACGACAACACAGATGGAGCCGCCAAGTTTACAGTCGATAGCCGTAACTGCGGCCACAACCCAGTCCAGCAATTCTCCTATTGTTTTCTTTTCATCTTGTGCATTCTCTTTTTTAACCTACTTTTTTAAAAATCATAGTTCTACATCTGTATCTTTCTAAAAGATTATTCCACGTGGCGAAACAAAAAACAGCAGTATCTTGCCCCACCCTCCATATGCCCAATTCATAATCATCACTTTCAACTTTTTAAGCTGTTTTTCCTAGTATTTATCTCCATACATGTAAGTAACATGTCTATACTGCTAGTTTTTTTAATAAGTTTATTTATTTTTTTTATTTATTTTTGGCTGCACTGGGTCTTCGTTGCTGCGTGCAGGCTTTCTCTAGTTGCAGCAAGCAGGGGCTACTCTTCGGTGCAGTGCGTGGGCTTCTCGTTGCGGTGGCTTCTCTTGTTGTGGAGCACAGGCTCTAGGCATGTGGGCTTCAGTGGTTGCGGCATGCGGGTTCAGTAGTTGCGGAACGCAGGCTCAGTAGTTGTGGCTCACAGGCTCTAGAGCGCAGGCTTAGTAGTTGTGGCGCACGGGCTTAGTTGCTCCACAGCATGTGGGATCTTCCCGCACCAGGGATCAAACCCGTGTTCCCTGCATTGGCAGGTGGATTATTAACCACTGTGCCACCAGGAATGTCCCATATACTGCTAGTTCTTGATACTTACGTTTTAGACATTTTAATAGCTCTCTACTACAGAAAATGACAAATTTTCTCTCTATAGGCTCTCTATAGGCACTACCTCCCTCTTCAATACAGGTGTACAATAATTTTTGTTTAAGTCAAAATTCATTGTTCATTTTGTTACAATTACATAAATATTATTCACAACTGAGCAATTTCCCTACTTGTATGACTTTTTGTTTTCCCTGGATTTAATAGTTGCCTTGGTTGTTGTTTGTTTAGATTGTTTATATCTATGCAATTTGCTAATTCTCCCCAGAACTCTTTATCAGTCATAACTCTTCTCTCACAATTATGTAAAAGGTTTCATTTTTGTTTCCCTGGAGGCTCCAATTCTCCATTTTCTTCTGGACTCATAACTTCTTGCACTGTTGCACAGCTGTCATCCCAGAATCTCCCTTTGTCATCACTCCACGAAATACCTTTGTCTCTTTCCCATACTGGATCCCCTTTTTCTGGACCTCTCATGTATTCCTTTTTCTTGGTCTGCTTCCTTATTTTGGTAGAGTACTTTTTTTTGAGTTTCCAGAGAAATGTACATGAGAAATAAATTATTTGACATCTTCCATGGCTGAAAATTTCTTCTTACAGTTGACTCTTTGGCTTCATACAGAATTCCGACGTGGCAATCATTTCCCCCAGAACTGTGAAGGCATTTCTCTTTTAGCTTCCAGGTTTGCTACTGAAAAGTTTGATGCCACTCTAAATTTTAACCTTTTGTATGTGATCTGTTTACTTTCTTGGTACCTCTTTTTTTCCCCACTGTTGTGAAATTTCATGATGTGCCTTGTGTGGGTCTTTTTTCATTCATTATGCTGGGCATTTGGCAGGCTCTTCTAGTCCTACAGTTCTAGGAAATTTTCTTGGAAGGTTGCTTTGATAATTTCCTCCCCTCTGATTTCTCCATTTTGTTTTTATGGAACTCCTATTATTTGTGTGTGTATATTTATATATACAACCTATATATAAATATCTCTTTGGATCTCTCCTGGTGCACGTGACACTCAGCACTCCCAACACTGAACTGTCTGTCACCTAACAAAACTTCCTCTCAGTCCTATTTTCTCTGTCTCTGTAGATGTGTCTTTTGTCTGAGCCAGTCATGTTGATCGCATCCTTATCTCCTCCCTCATTCTTACTTCTTATATGCAATAAGATGCCAAATCCTATGAGACATACATCTTGTATCTCTCTAAAATGTAGTCCACCTCTTTTTTTCGTAGTCGCTGCAACTCCTCAATTCAGATCACTGTCACTTCTCTTGCACAACTGCGCACCACCTCCTACCTTCTCTTCTCTCCAGTGAACCCTGCTCCAACTCATCCTCCAGACCTCAACCTAGAGGTCTCTGGATGCTGCTAATATGCTCTGTGGCTACAACCTTATTGCACAATACGTTGAAAGCCCTTTACCTGTCCATGTTCCCCATTCAACAATGCATCACATGAAAATCGCCCACTCAGTAAATATTTGTAAATAAATAGAATTGGTTATCATTACTAACTAATCATGTTCTTCCTCTGTGGAAAATGAAGTCAACCTTGAGATTAGGTAAATTCCTGATATTTTGAAACCTCTTCTTATTTTCTTTCTCTTTTTCAATTCTTCTGCAGTACCTCTCTCTCCCCACCTAATAAACAGGCACATCCCAAGTGAGTAATGAGAAATCACCTGACACACTCTTAGAAGAAAAATAAGTAAAGCTCTCCATATGATGGATCTGTGGGAAGAAAATAATCCAGTTCTGGGGAATCAAGACACTGCGTGATCTATTAGACACTGAGGAAATGTGAATAAGTAAGTCGTGGTGCAAAAAGTACTTTGTATTTTTGAAACTACCCAAAGAGATACTGGGGCTTTATTCATTGTGGCAGTTTTAGTTAGGTAAGCCCAAATGAAAGAAATGGTCTGGGATTATTTGTCTCATTCCATTCAATAATTTACTTTCACATTAATTCAAGAACACAATACAATTGTGCTTTTCACAGCTAACATTTTCCCCATAGAAATATGGTCTACTTAATATTAAATAAGTGCCCACACATTAGTTCCCTGTAGTTTTATTCCAAACACTGCATCATCCCTTTCTTATTTTCTGAACTATTCATTCCTTGAAAAATCCAAAGCATTCCCTTATTCATTTGTTCATCATGTATTTATTGGTTGCGTCCACGGTACTTGATGGGGTATTAGCTGTTGGAGAGTCCAAGGTGAAAGACAAAATCCTTATATCCAGAAATTCACCAACTAGTGGGACACCTAAGTAAGTAGTGACAAGATAATGCATCAGGTGCCAGCCCAGTGGTCTGGATAAAGATTTCTCAGGGAGCTCAGAGCAAGAGTCAGGTAGGGCTTCACCGAAGAATGTTATGTTTGAGCTGAGGTGTGAACTATGCAGGACAGTCACCAAGAAGGATAGGACACAACAGGCGTGGGATCCTGTGCAAAGGTACAGCACGTGCAGGGGCAGCAGAGTGGGGTATGAGACGTGAGGGTTTGCTCGAGTCCCACCTTCCTGGTCTCTAGCCCTCTATGATCTCCAACTGCACCAGGCAAATACTGAAAATGCTTAGCATAATGCCAGGCACTTATTAAGCATGCAAACACGGTACTTATTAACAATATTAACTTAATTATTATAAACATTTGTTTAGAACCTATGGATTATCAGTGCAGTGCTAGTGTATTAAATCATTACTGAATCAGGGTGACAAGAATTACACATGCTTCTTTTTCCAATAAGGCATCAAAGGTTAGAGAAGTCAAGTAACTGAACTAAAGTCACCCAGCTATTGGTGGGTCTAACTTCAAAGCTCATTCCCTGTTTCCTCTGCCAGCCAAAGTCTATGTGGTAGAAACTCTCAATTAACAGTGGCTTACTAACAAAGTTATTCCCCTCATTGGAACAAAAATCATGTGGAGACAGAAATATGTCCAAGGTATCTTTGTTTTTTTAAACCTAAAAAGATGTGGCCAATGAATAAGAAAAGGATCCTGTAACCTTGTTGTTATATTTTCCCAGATCATGGGCACAGAAGCACTGCATGCTGGCAGCCCAAGAAGGTGGGTTCTCTGCTGGGTGATGTTGGTCCCAGCAGCTGTGTGAAGAGGCCCATCACTGTCAGGGCTACAAAAAGGGCACTGGCACCGGGTGCAAGTACAGGCTTTGCAGCTGGATGCCAGGGCTTACACCCAGCCCGTAAATCTCCTCGTTTTGTTATCCTGGGAAAACCACTTGATCTCTCTAATCCACAGTTTCCTAATCTATAAAATAGTCTTAAGAATAGTACCTACACATCATAAGGTTTTTAAGTGAGGATGAAATGAAATGGTGGGTGTCACTAAGCATTAGGTAAGTACTCAATAAAGGCTGGCTATTATTATTATTATAGTTGCTCATCAATGAACCATCACATCTGCTTGGCCTGTTTAATATTTATCCCACTGTCCCAGCTCGGATACACAGCACGGTACTGTCACATTACTTAAAGCTGCATCTACTTAATGAGTGAGGCATTCGGCTTTCATTCACTCCCCATCTACCTGCCATGTGGACTGTTCAACAATCAGAGCTACTTCTAGGCTGGGGGACTCTGTATTTCAGGGTCCTGCGTCTGGTGGTCGTGTGCAGGCTTCTCCTTTTCAGCATGGGCTTTAGACTCCTATCAGTGAGGCTGCTTTGGGGCCCAAAGCAGTTCTCAATACAAATATGCTGATTGATGGATTAAAGATGGACAATACGAAGACTCTGCAATGTCCAAGAAATGTGCTATTCTTTGCCACTTATCTTAGAAAAGGGATGGCTGGCATTTGTCTCTTTCTTATTATATTTGCATTTATTCTAGCTCCCCAGCTCCCCCCATCCCTGCCCGAAGACAGCAATTAGTATTTGGTATTTCATCGGTGTAAGGTAGCTAGTAAAACATATAAATCTGGAACGAATTGGGAAGTTTTAAACACTGACATGTAATTAAAAGTTCCATGATCACCAGGCTAAGAGATGGGGCTACATCATGGTAGCACTTTGCATAACAATGCATTCATAGTACAGGAGGCAGAGTTCTGAAGCATATAAATGTCAGAAATCACAATGGAAAACCGGCTCTCCAGGGCCATTTGCATTAATTACTTCTGGACCAGCTCCCATAGCTCTTCGAGGCTGACAAGCAGAGTGGGCAAAATACCAGGTGTGTAACCTTTGAGATGCAATACGTGCATATACTCTTAAGTGAGAGCTAGGGTTTTGTGCCTTACTTTGGAGGGGCCACCACACGATAAAAGGTTTCACACCAGCCTGCAGGGGGCTTAACAGCAAGGAGAGTCACGGCATTTTATAAATTCTCTCTGGTACAGTGAGCGTGTCCCCCAGTGCTTCCCAAATTATCCAAGATATTATCCGTGCCGTTGTTTCCATGAAGGAATTTGAAAGGCACAGCAGAGAAAGGGAAATGTATCCTGTCCCTTACTTGGATCATCCTGTGGCATTTCAATGATAATTGTTAAATAGCCCTCTACGCCACTAAACTGGCAATAGAGGATGAGGGTGTCAGAGCTTTAAACTCAAGTGTACACACACACACAAAAAAAATCAAACTGTCCCAATGAACTGCTTAAAGGGCAATGTTTGTGTCATGATTAAGGCCAGGGTGGACTCACCAGGAAAATCAGAGACTGATGAAGCAGCTGTAAATTTTCTGTACATTTTTTTCACGCTGTCTGTCTTTTTACCACTTCACAGCTTGCAAGTTTCTCCATAAAAGGGACGGAAGGGGAAAGGAGGGTGTTTATTTGAAAATTAATAACGAGTCTAGTTTTTAGCAGCCCTAGCCCAGGATTTTAAGGGGAGGGAAGCTTGGGAACCTCTAAGATTTACAAAGAGGGAATCCATGTGTTCACCTGCACAAAATGCTGTTCCCCACCATTGCTGCCTGGCAACTTCGACTGACCCGTTAGGTCTCTGCCTGCGTGCTTTTTGTGCACTACAGTAGGTCTGTATGATACGCCTCCACTGTGCACTCAGCATAACTATAATTAAATAATTACGTGTGTAAGTACAAGTTTTATGTTCCCCTCTCTTGTTATACCATGGGCTCTGTAGCAACAGAGACTGTTTCTGTCTCATTCTTCATGATTTCCCCAAGCATCCAGCACGAAGCTCAACTCAGAGAAGGTGCCCTGTAACATCCGTCGAATGAACGGATGCCCGTCACTCCCCGGGGTGACTGAGCCGGACCCTGGGGTCACAGCATGTGACTCACAGCGCCTCCGGGCTGCCACGAGGAACCTCCCCACTGCTGGCCAGAAAGAACAGCAAACAGGCCTTCCAGGACACCCACGAATGCCACCCTCTGAACGATGAAATGGACAGTCATTCCATCCATCATCCCGCCGTATTTTTCTGTCTCTATGACCTCATGCAAAGGAATGGGTCTCAAATGTATCGATTTTTCTCCCACAAAAGTTCTTTCTAACACTTCTACTCTCCTCTAATCTCCTCTATCCCCAACCCATTGCAGGTTTCCCTGCTGGCTTCACAATGACAGATGAGCTAAAGTTTGGCTAGCCACGGGGACCCAGCCTCAAGGAAAACACAGCCAACACCAAATGATAACACCATCTGCACCAAAAAGCCCAGCACAGCCTAACTGCTTTGAACTTGCCTCCTTCAGGTCGTCCCACTCCCGGGTCAACGTGGGCTTCCATATTGTGAGGTGCCATGATTCCCTCACTGTCAGAAAAATGATAGGCTCTTAGAGCTGTTTATGTTTAAAAGAGCATATGCTACGGTAAGGAGAACCTCTCAAACCATCCAGACCCAAGATTCCAGTGGCAAAGTGATCCCTTTACCTGTCCTGTCCTTTCCTAGAGCAGAATATTTTATTTCAGCAAGCTCTTACTCAATCTCCTCATTGAAGATGTGCCCAGAGAGGGGAGATGATGCTTGGCCAAACTGAAGAGAGGCAGGGGAGAACGTGCTAGAGCAGCTGTTTCCAGAAGCCTGCACCTCAAAGTGCTCGGTGAACACATTCTGATGGTGTTGACAAGCTACTTGTCTTTTTAAATTACAGTATGCCCAGAAATACCTAAACTTGTGGAATTTAATGCAGAAATAATAATCCCCTGTTCAAGAAGTAAAATTAGGTTTTGTGATACAAGTGGAGTTTCTGTAGCCCATAAAGTAACAGCCTCATTATTTCCAGAGAATATTTTCCTTAGGGAGAGAGGAACCCAAACAATAAGACATCAGCTGTTCATCTTCTATATAACCATGGGAAATCCTTCTACAGCTTAGTCTGAATAAAGGAATTTTATTTTCTGTTATACATCATGTCAACATGACAGTATCAGAAGGCATACTGACCTAGAAGTAGTCTATCACCAGATCAATACTTCAACTGAAAATATTTTCCCTTTTGCTACAACAACTGAAAACCAGTTAGAAAAGTCAATCGGTAAAGCCTGATTATTTGTGTAAAATTATACGGATCGTATCCTGGTGAGGGCTTCCCTGGTGGCGCAGTGGTTGAGAGTCCGCCTGCCGATGCAGGGGACATGGGTTCGTGCCCCGGTCCAGGAAGATCCCACATGCCGCGGAGCGGCTGGGCCCGTAAGCCACGGCCGCTGAGCCTGCGCGTCCGGAGCCTGTGCTCCGCAACGGGAGAGGCCACAACAGTGAGAGGCCCGCGTACCGCCAAAAAAAAAAAAAAAAAAAACACCCTGGTGAAATTTCGTATTTGACATACGAACAACAGGACAACTTTTCGTGACAATTCTGAGAAAAAGAGTCACCAAAACACCAAGGTTACGTTTCTAGAATTCTTCCCTTTACACAGCCACAGAGAGGATGTTCAGTACTTTTTTTTAAACCATTAGCGCTAAATCCACGGCAGTTTCCTTTGTCGTCACACTGATGTCAAGAAGGCAATGAATGAATGAATGAATGAATAAATGAATAAATAAATAAATAAAGGGACTTCCCTGGTGGTCCAGTGGTTAGGACTCCGCGCTTCCACTGCAGGGGGCACGGGTTCAATCCCTGGTCGGGGAACTAAAATCCCACAAGCCGAGGGGTGTGGCCAAATAAATAAACAAATAAGAAGGCAATGATCATTATTAACTTACAGGAAGATGGTATTATAGGAGTGGATCATGCTTAGCGCAGTGCATTAGTTCTCAACCTGTGTCTGGAAAGCCGGGGAAAGAGGAGCATGGACAGAATACAGAATTATTGTAGGGGCTCTGGGCGCTGCATGTGCGGTAACCAGCATTGTCCCAGAGAGAAGATTCAACCTCTAAGCTGTATTTTTCAGTGACAGTTATTTCAATAAAATGTAATTAGCTGGCCTCCATCTGTGTAAGAATCTGTCAGCAGCACAGCACAAAGGTTAGGTATACACCTTTTAAAGTCAGACAGATCTAGGTTGATTCACATTCTGCTGCATAGAAGTGGTATGACCCTGGGGGGGAGGGGGGTTTACTTAATTTCTCTAAACCCCAGTTTCCTCTAGAGCTAAATTAGGTAGAATATAGAAATCCCCAAGCATACTGCATGGTACATAGAGAATGCTCAGTAAGTATAGCTTTGAAAAGAAGAAGAGAAAAAAGGAAAAGACCTGAACAAAGTAGTTTTGTTATTTATATTCCTGATATCTAAAACATTTAAGCATCCTTCCAATTATCCAACATAGAATATTACACTTAAGACAAATTAATATTGACTTACTTGCCATCATAAACTGAACTAAGACAACTCTTACTTTAGAAGGACAGCTGAAAACACATGCCAATCATTTCCTTCAAGGGTCCTCTAAACGCTCGATTATAGAGTTAAATTTCATAAAGGATGTACTCCTAGATTATACTACTTTAGCTCCAGTAAAATATCTCTCCAAACAACTCATTTAATATTGTTTCCTTGATTTAGTTGATTTATGGCTATAAGAAATAGCAACAGTCAAAATATGTCTGCGTTATTTGTAAAGCCATATTTCAATGTGACTCCATATTTCTGCTTTTAGGAATCCATCATAAAAACACACCGCATTGCTCAAGCCCTGCCCATTCCCAAGAAGGGCTTGTTTTCATGACTGGCCTTTGGCCAGCTCCTGGGAGCTGAGCTTTTGGCATGTTCTGACTGAGGAAAGTGTTCTGCCTACCTGAGGTCTTGGGTCACACGGTACCAGTTTGCCTAGATAGTCCAGCAGGTGCTATATGCCAATGTAACTGACCCATAATAAAAATCCTGGACAACCAGACTCAGGCGATGTGCCGTTGCTTATGGTTGCTGAAGGAATTAAGCACACCTGTATGACTCCACTGGAAGGGGACCCTTGGGGCCTGGTGTCTGGTTTTCTCTGAACTTCGCCCCGTGAGCTTTCTTCCTTTGACTTTTTACTCTGGATTCTTCCACTTTCACAAATTGTAATGATGAATCTAACAACTTCTGAGTCCTGTGAGTACTCCTAGGGAAATCATCAAGCCTAAGGGTAGTCTGGACAACCCCAGCAAAATATGTTTTTGCAAAATAAGCTTATTGCAATTCCTTGTTTTGTGGTAATGAAACACTGAAAACAACCTAAATGCTGAACAAGGGATAAAGAGTCCTACAAATTGGGGTAAATCAATATGAAGTTATTACGACAGGACTAAAAGTTGAATTTTCACATGTTTATCATGACATTGGAAAATGCTTAGGATATAATGTTAAGTGAAAAAGCAAGATACAGAAGTATCTATAAAGCATCAGCTCAATTATGGGAAAAAAATCCATACCTGTTTAGAAAAAAGAGTGAAAGGAAATATGCCAATATATATTATTAGTAGCTATTCATGGACTGAGATTATGAGATATTTTATTGTTTCATTTTTTTCTATATTCTTCATGCATTTTTCTGGGAGCAAATTATTATCCTATTTTTTACTGAGTTGTTTTTATGTATTTCATTGTAAAAACTGAAACGTGGGGAAATTCTAACTATAGAAGGAGCACAAAACTTAAAACTGAAAGTTTTTTCCTAATCACAATTTTTCTCCAATTGGACACTGCACTGATAATAGCTATTGACTATTTAAATGATACTTTCCACCTTTTTTCATAAATATACAAAAAGGTATACATTAAAAAAAGATTTATTTTCATTTCGGGGTTTGAAAAAATGGGACCCTGTTCTGCAGCTTTTCTTGCTTTAACAATGTATTATGGGCAGTTTCTGAATGATTCATATCGATTAGCTCAATCTTTTCAGTAACTAAATAAGTGTCTATTGAATGGATATATATTGTAACCTATTTAAATATTTCCATATTGATGGATATTTAGATTGTTTCTAATTGTTTAGTATTATAATCAGTGTTGCAAAGAATGTTCCTATACATATATCATTGCTGCTTGAGCAAGGATTTTTTGTAAAAGAGAGTCCCAGATGTAGAAATACTGGATTACATGTTAAAGATAGTTAAATTTTCATAGATATTAACAAACTGCCCTCCAAAAGACTGTCCCAATTTACATTCCCACTAATGCTACAAGAGTGTTTTTTTGCCATGTTCTTACCAACACCTGCTGTAATAAACCTTTTTATTTTTTCTAATCCAATATGAAAAAGATGGTATCTTATTTAAAAAAAAACTGAACGTATTTAGTCATTAGTGAATTCGAACATCTTTTCATATGTTTATGGCCACTGACCTCTTTGTACTTCTATTGTGTAAGTCACCCATTCATATATTTTACCTACTTTTCAAATGAAATTGTACTTTTTCTATTGATTTTCATAATAACACTTTGTTGAAGCATTTTCATTCAGTTTATCATCCTTCTTACCTCTAGGATGTCCTTTATTGCAGACAATTTAAAATTTGTATGTAGTTAAATCTATCATTTTTTAAAGGTTTCCAGGTTTCACATCATGTTTAGAAAGGCCTTCCCTATTCCAAAATTTTAAAATATTACCTAATTATTTTCCTATCAGAAAAGATATGTTTAAACTATACAATTAAAATTATTGTCCATTATGTTGTTCAACATATTTTTTTGAATTCACAGAGTTAAAATTTTACACATTTGTGATAAAAAATAAGTTTCTCTCTTCTGATAAAGTGGCACACTCTTTTTTTTTTTTTTTCCTGATTGTGTTTCTTCTTTTGCCCTTGCAGTCAGGAAGCTCTGAGCCCAGTTTTATCAGGCTCTTCTCTTTCTTATTATTTGGATTTTTATCCTTGTATCTCTGTTATTCTGTGCCCTTTACTACATACTGCCTTGTATCTTTTCTGAAATCAGAAAGTGAAAACATAATACATAAATTAGAAAATGATTAAACAAATAATAAATAGAAAGTGATTAAATAATTTTAAAAGCCTATTATATTTAATTTAAACTTCTTCAGGTCATTTGTTTCTTAATCCATCTTACTATGAATTCCTGGTCTGCTAGAATTAACTGGCAGCCAGCTGATAAGATTATAGATCTCTTGCTCTCACTCTAATTATCAGTGTACAAATCTGTTTACCTTATTTTGAGCCCCTAAAGGTTAAGGACTGTTCTAATTATTCTTGAATCCAAGTCCCTTGGAATCACCAAGGGAAAGAGGCAAAGCATCACAGTTTAGAAATGTTTCCAACAGCATGCGTTAAAACAAGGGTTGGTGTTACCTAAGTAATTAAAATAATCCAAACACCTCACAGTCCCAAGAAATACAATTATTTGGAATTTAATTGTAATTTGCATGCCTGCCTTCTGCTTTTTAATTAGCTTTGATGACAGAACAAGGCGATGTGAAAGCTGATTTGGTAGTGGGAACTAGATTTTATTTAAATGAAAAATTCATAGCAGTGGAATAAATGCAAACCTAAAATTCAGTAATAAAATTTATCTTTCAACCACAATTTTATAATTGTTGTTAAATTAGGTGTTGGAGTGGGATGAAAGTTAGAAGAGAACGTCCTGAAATCTCTCAAGGGAGCTTTCTGCTTCATTTTCCCAATCCGTGCCTTCCCCTGATAACTACGTGTCACAGGGGTCACAGCCATAGTCTACACAGCAGCTGGTCTGGGGTCCTCCGTCTAGTAAAGGGTTGTGCTTAATCCTCGTTCTAAAACACACTTGGGACATCCTTGGCAGTCCAATGCCTTCCAATGCAGGGGGTCCAGGTTCAACCCCTGGTCGGAGGGCTAAGATCCCACATGTCTCGCGGCCAAAAAACCAAAACATAAAAAACAGAAGCAATATTGTAACAAATTCAATAAAGGCTTTAAAAATGGTCCACATCCAAAAAATAAATCTTATAAAAAACAAACACCCTAGCACCTCCTCCTTATGTCAATAATGGGAAAATATTTAAGAAGTTTTATGTCTTTGGAAAAATCGAACACAGAGCCTTAGGGCATCACTGAAATAGGTTTCCGAGCAGACCTGGACTAAGACTCGGGAGCTCTGTCCACTGCCTGTCTCACCCAGTCCTCCAGAGTCTGGGGCTGCCCTCTCTACGCCCCCCCAGCTCCCACCCCCTGCAGACCCTGGAGAAGGAGGCTGCAAGTAACAGAGCAAGGCTGGCAGAGTTCACAGTTACAGAGAGGAAAAACTGGGGGAGAGAGAGAAGGAAAAGAGACGTGACTGGGGGCAGCTGCCAACTGTTTCTACCGGGCGAGGCCTCTGTAATTTGCCATCAGAGCCTAAGAAGCTGACCTCAGGGCAGTTGCATAAGGGATGTGAAACAGGTGGGAGTCTCCGAGCATCTGCTGGAGCCTGTTTCTAGGACACGGGAAAAGGCAGGACTCTCACTTGTCCTCAGGAACTGGTCTACTGCTTCATTATGTAACAACCTGCCCAAGTCACAAGTACTTTCTGAGCACTCAGCGTGGAAACTGGTAACATCATGGTGACCCTTTCTCTGCTGGGAACATCCCTTACCCCCTATGAAGGCGCAAGCCCTCCTCACACGGTATCATTCCTTCCCCTCTCTTCCCTCTGGTTAACACCTATTTTTCATGGCATCACCAACCGAATTCTAACCAAGACGTCTCAAGGAGAGCCTGGCCTGGGGCAAGAAATCCTGTGTACCATTTCTGTTTACCACCATCCCCAGTTCACACATGTGAAATCTAATGGTAATGGGGGACCACAGATGGAATTCTTATACTCCACAGCTGGATATTTATATTATTGTGGAAAAAGCACAGGACACATATGCAACCTATGTGATTTCCTGATGCCACCACATGACTTGGGGCAAGTCATTTCACCTCTGAATCTTGATTTCCCATCTGCAAAATAATACTTTCCTTGCCTACCGCTCTAGGTTTTTGTGAGGACCAAATCATATTTAGCACATTAAAGTGTTTTATAAAGTAATACAGAGTGGAAGAGAATTCTTGTTATCAAGATCACATGGCTTTCCAAAATCCTCTACAGAGCAGAAGTATTTGAAAAAATAATGAAATTTTTATGGTCTTCAGCACTGTTGCTGCCTTGCCCTCTATTCTCCACACCTGAAATGCCTTATTTCCATGTAGCTCTGCCTCCACTAAAACAGCTAAAACAGCCACTCTCTCTGCACAGTTTTCAATGGAACACTTTAAACACGTACTGAAGCACAGAGACTAGTCTAGTTAACTATGTATTCTATCACCCAACTTCAACAACAAGCAATACCCATGTTTCATCTTCTGTTACATATTGACTCCACTTGCCACCATCCTGGGTTATTCTGAAGCAAATCCCAGAAAGCATATCACTTCATATTTGTGCATTTCTAAAAGACGGATTTTTAAAAAGACATACCCACAGGGAGGGATAAATGAGGAGTTCGGGATTAGCATATACACACGACTATATATAAAATAGACAACCAACAAGGACCTACTGTAGAGCACAGGGAACTCTACTCAATATTTTGTAATAACCTATAAAGGAAAAGAATCTGAAAAAGAACAGAATATATGTATATGTACAAATGAATCACTTTGCTGTACACCTGAAATTAACACAACATTGTAAAGCAACTATACTTTGATTAAACAGAAACAAAAACATAACCACAAATACTACCATCATACTCAGAATAATAGCAATAATAGTTTCTTAATGTCATCTAAGAGCCAGTGTTGGTTCACATTTCCTCAGTTATCTTAAAAAAAATTTTTTTGGGTGTGTTTGTTTGAATTGGGATACAAAACAAGATCCGTACTTTGCAACTGGATGATAAGTCTAAGTTTTTTGTTTGTTTTTTTTTTTTTTTTGCGGTATGCAGGCCTCTCACTGCTGTGACCTCTCCCGTTGCGGAGCACAGGCTCCAGACGCGCAGGCTCAGCGGCTATGGCTCACGGGCCCAGCTGCTCCGCGGCATGTGGGATCTTCCCGGACCAGGGCACGAACCCGTGTCCCCTGCATCAGCAGGTGGACTCTCAACAACTGCACCACCAGGGAAGCCCAAATCTAAGTTTTTTATAATCTACAGGTTCCCCCTCTATATCCTTTGTCCCCCTCCCAGAATGTTTATCTGCCTTTATTATTTTTTTTTTTTTTGCAATTTTTGTTGTTGTTTCTACTGTTGAGTAAGTTGGATGGTTTGTTTTATAGAGTTTTTCAGTCTGGTTGGTTGATTTTATTCCCATGGTGTTATTTAATATGCTTCTTTGTCCTTTCTACTTCTAGTAAATTAGTAAATCTAAAGGCTAGAGCGGATTCATTTTTCCCCCAAGACTAATTCACATGTAATGTTGTATATCAGTATTAGTTCGTAACGTCTGGTTTTCCCTTTCCATTGATGATCATTGCCTTTACCTACTGATTCACTAAAGCTTTGAAAAGGTGATATGCTATCATACCTTATTTATTAACTAGAATGCTTTTAAACACTAAAAGAGAAATTTCCCCTCACCAACTATTTGGTTATCATGAGATACAGACTGAATAGGAGAAGTGGCTAAAATATTTTATTCTTTTCTTTCTTCACCAAATTTCAAAAAAAGTTTCTTAGCATCATCCAAAGTGACTAGTTTTTATTTTATTTTGTATCATTATTACCTCATGGATACACATATATTTTGATTTGATGAATATTATTCTACTGCAATTATGAATCTTATTGATACTCAATCTCTTCCTTCCTTCCTTCCCTCTTTCCTTCCTTCCTTCCTCCCTTCCTCCCTCCCTCCCTCCTTCCCTTCTCTCTCTCTCTCTTTCTTTCTTTGTCTTTCTTTCTACCAGTAGGAGCTTATTCAGTCTGACTCTTGAGTTGACAGAATCCTAGTAGTCTTTGAATTCCTCTTGGCTGTCTGTTCTGGAGTCTATAGTTCCTGCCCTAAACCTGGAACCAGCCATTTCTTCAAAGACACTTATCTCCTGTTAATGCAAAATGTATTGAGAGATCACAGTCTGGGCGCTGGGGGTGCTCAATGCTATTGGTCTAGCCACTGTTTATAACTTTTCAGTGGACAGAGCTGGCAATACTTTTTAAAGATAAATTTCAGATAACTTCATACTTTATCCCATAATGCCCATATCCTATTTTTTCCATAATACACACATTCAGAATAACAGCAGATTTGGAATCGCAATAGCCACACCATCACCAATAATGTAATTACTAAAAACAGTTTAAGATTTTTCTTGCAATTCTTTTTGAACATAGAGTACATACTATTAGGGCAGAACAACCAAATTACTGTTTTAAAGTCACTTGGAATAAGTCTTCTCTGTGTATTTATGCCACCAACAGGCCATGCAATTACTTTCATTTGTTTAATCATACTTTTGATTTTTAGTATAGCTATCACCTTTTAAAATTCAATGTTAATTTATCATTGTGTAAAATATTTATGTAACTTCAAGGTCAAATCTACACAAGGAGGTGTACTCAAAGTCTAGCTTCTGTCCCCATTCCAACCTATTCCTTCTTTTCCCTTAAAGATTTCTTAAAATTTCAAAGGTTATTCTTCTATTGCTTTTTCTTAATTTAAGCAAGTATGTATTTAATTATACATACGATTTCCCTGTTGTTTAGATAAAAGGTTACGTCTATCTTGCTTTTATCACTTAATGATGTATCCTGAAAACCACCTTCTAGTAACATACAGAGAGATCTCCCCACCCATGTGACAGCTGTATAGGACTGCATCCCATGGACGTATGACAATCCATTCAGCTGGTCCCCCATGGATGGACAGCTGAGTTGTTTCAGTATTTTGCCATTTCAAATAGCACTGCAATGAATCACTCTGTACATTCTGCTTTTGCCAGTCTACCTTTGGGAAAGACTTCTGGAGGTGGGACTGCTAAGTCAAAGAAAAAATGCACATGTGATTTCATTATTAGATATTGCCCATTTCCTTTCATAGGAGTTGAACTATTTTATATTCCAGCCAGTACAGGTACGAGAATGCCTCTTTTCCTGCAGATTCATGATAGTGCATGTTTTCAAACATCTGGATGTTTGCCCACCTCACAGGTAAGAAACTATAGTCTATTGTAGTTTTACTTTATATTTTTCTTATTATGAGCGATGCTGATTATCTTTTCATATGGCTAGGAGCTATGTGCATTTCTCTTTCTAAGGACTGTCTGTTCAAATTCCTAGTCCATTTTTCTGTAACAGTGGTTTCCCAAGTGTGATCTCTAGACCAGCAGGATCCGCAGCGCCACCTGGGAATCATTAGAAATGCACGTTCTCAGGCCCCATCCCAGACCTACTAAATGAGACGCTAGGATGAGGCCCAGTAATCAGTGTTTTAACAACCACTTCAGGTGATTCTGATGCACTAAAATTTGACAAACACTGGTCTACAGGATTGATTCAACAACTGTATTTTAACTCAGTGTAGGCTTGTCTAGTTATTTTCTATTTAAACCAAGGCCAAACTGTTAAACTAGAACCAAGAGTCAAAGGCCGTGTGACATTCATTCACTGATTCATTGATGTATCCAGCCATTAACAAATAGATGCTAAGTAGCCACTGTGTGTCAGTCACTGGGGACACTGCAGCAGTGGGGATACTGTGTTAAATAAAACGGACAAGTCACCATCCCCAGGAGCTTTCCCTCCACTGAGGAAGAACAAAACCAAACAAGTCAATTTAAGTCTTACCAAAGGGGATTACAAGGTGGTACTCCATTGAAGGGCAAGTGGTCAGGGAAATGCAAATTTAAAATAACAATGAGATAGTATTTTACTTCCACCAAATGGACAAAAAATTTTTTAAATGCTATCTGTTCTTAGCAGGGATATGGGTGGAAATGTGAAGCACTGCAGCCTCTTTGAAAAGGAATCTAATATCTATTAATGCATCAAACACAGCCATCCCACTGCTGGGGATCAATCCCGTAGAAAGAATGCCACCAAGGACATGTACTGCAGCATTGTTTATAGCAGCAAACACCAGTTACAAAGTGAATGTCCATCAGTGGGGGAATGGTTCAATAGATCATGGTATATCCACACCAGGCAGCCACTGAAAAATGAGCCATACACTGACTTGAGGGCAGCTCTATGACATACTTTGAGTAAGGAAATTAACATGTAGAAAAATGGGTACAATCCAATCTTACTTTTAGGAACTCATGCAAGCCCACCTGTGTGTATACGTATATGCATTGGTACATGAGTATAAGAGCACAGAAGAGGGCTTCCCTGGTGGCGCAGTGGTTGAGAGTCTGCCTGCCGATGCAGGGGACATGGGTTCGTGCCCCAGTCCGGGAAGATCCCACATGCCGCGGAGCGGCTGGGCCCGTGAGCCATGGCTGCTGTGCCTGCACATCCGGAGCCTGTGCTCCGCAACGGGAGAGGCCACAGCAGTGAGAGGCCCGCGTACCGCAAAAAAAAAAAAGAGCACAGATGAATAACCTGGAACAATGAATAGCCATGGGGGTGAGCCATCTACTGTGGATTCAGGCTCAACACCCAAGCTTCCTTCCTCTTAGTGTGTCTTCCTACAGCACGGAAGATGGAAAGCTAAGCCACATGCCGCGTGCTTGGACATCCCGCGGGCAAACGTGTGCGTTTGCGAGCTGGGAGGAGAAGGCGGGGTGGGGGCCGCACCGGGCTGCTTTGGCTGCTGCTGACCAGCACCTTCATTTGTCACACCTTTGCATCAGCCGAATTCCCTGTGTCCCTCACTAGCTTCCTGGGCGTGGAGGCGCGGGGCTCGGGGCATCGGCTTTGCTGGTCTGGATAGAGCAGGCAGGGCGCGAGCTCGGGAGCAAGGCTTTCTGCGGTAGCCGCTGATTCCTGCATCCCAGCGTGGGTGGTACAGGCCTGGGACCAGCAGGGGGATGGAGGCCCTGAGTCCCTGTAGAGGCAGCAGTTTCCCCCAGGGATCAGGGACTCACTCCCGGGGGCACAGTCTGCAGCTCGCTCCTACTGGCCTTCAATGATTTCATCAGTGCCTGCTTCCCTGAACCAAATTTGCCTAAAACAGCTTGATCCTTTTTTCTTTGCAGTGAAAACTGTGTGGTCTGATGGGTTACCAGTCACAGAGAGGAGTGAGAGGGAGTTGTGAGAATTTAAACATAGGAATATATGAAAGTGCCTTGAAAATTGTGGTAGTATTATTATTATTAATTTTAAATGCCATCTGACACTCATCTGTCATCCCATCTAAACAACTGCTTTACCCAAGGACTTTCAAAAGACTTTAATGCAGAAGAGGCTCTCCAGTGCGGAGCTTCTCCGCAGCGCAAGTCTTACCGGACGGTGCGGTCGTGGATTTTGGTGCCGGAAGCAAACTCCTGCGAGGTGTTGTCACACTGGAGGATGCTGGAGGGGCCCCCCGGGCAGCCCCTTTGGGTGTGTCTTTGGAAGGCAGAGCTGCCTTCAGAGCCGGCTGGTCTTCAGTCCCAAAGGTTGAACCTGTGGAAGCATACAAGTTCATGAAAAATGGATGGACCCCCTGGCCGTGTGCCATTGACGACCATCCTACCGCTGCCACCTGCTTTAGAACTTGACCCGACTCCTAGTAAGTGGCCTTGAAAAGCATTTCTCTGGGACCAGATGTGGAAAAGAGCTCCCTTTAGCCACCGCGGGGAAATCTGTCATTCAAATCCCCATGCCAGGGGCTCCACAAAAGCCAAGAGCAGCCTCACTTCTCTGAAGATTTTACACATGTGCTCACGCACACACAATCTGCTTGTGTGGATGTGTAGCTGCAGGCACATACAGTAAGCATTTATTTTGTAACTCAGAGAGGATGAGCAACAGTGAGAAACAGTGTGAATGACCCAGGGGAGATGAGAGTAAGAATGCACATGTGCACCACTGGTCCAGGAAATGTATTCAGGGCTCCCTGAAACCCAGCTGATTTTACCTTGAGAAGAAGAGGCTTGGGATGAAGGTAGATGGGTGAGAATATGGAGACAGAGAATCCCTTTGAAACTCATGAAGCTTTTTGTCTGAAAAGCTGAGGCCTCATCAAACTAAGAGGACCTTGCGTTAGAGTCCAGTTTACTGCAAAGGCAGATATTTATTGATCATTTCAGTTTCCTATTCAACACAGAACAGGCTCTGCATCTATAGGACAGCTTGTTTACAATGGACTGCTCTGAAGATAGGGCATACTGGGATTTGGGTCAGATTTAAATGCCCAGAATGGTTGTGGCCTAACTTTTTCCTCTATATCTTTTCAAACCTATTATGGTTTATACATTTGTAATCTCTTAAAGACAATGACACCACCATCTATTCCTATTAAAGGATAAATCTTCTAAATGCACCTCTGGGTACAGCTGCAAGGACTAATCTACTAAATTAAATAGAGAGCCTGAATATACTGAGATTACCGCTTGTTGGGGGTAAAACTATCCATTTAGGTACATGACCATCTACTGTGGAAAACAGGCAATGACAGCTGGAAGAAGTATACAGAATTTTAGTGAAAGATTAAATTTTTTTGTTTTCATCATTTTAAAAGGATAGTCATAACATCCTATTTAGACAGGGCCTGCATCCAAATGATAACATTATTAAATGGCTTTAGTGTTAAAATATTCAGGAGTTTTATTCAACCCCTTAGAGTAAGAGATGGCTGCTCTCCTTCCTCTGAAAGTCTGTTTAAAATGGGTAAGATTTGTTTGGTTTCTAAAGAAAAGTGTATTTAGGAAGGAAAAATAAAGAACGTGTGATTTCCTAACAGAGAACCTATGCCCTATAGTTCTTTGAAGGTCCCGTGCAAGGTTTAAATAGTTTTAAACAGGGCTAGGAGAATGCACTTGATCCACACAAACAGAATAAAAATGATGAAACTCTGCTGAAAGGATGTACACTGTATCCTGAATTTCAGATTAAAAAGTAAGCACAGGACAGCCATATGCAGAAAAATGAAACGACCACTATCTCATACAGTACACAAAAATTAACTCAAAATGGATTAAAGACTTGAATGTAAGACCTGAAACCATAAAACTCCTAGAAGAAAACATAGGCAGTACACTCTTTGACACTGGTCTTAGCAATATCTTTCTAGATGTGTCTCTTCAGGCAAAGGAAGCAAAAGCAAACATAAACAAGTGGGATTATAGAAAACGAAAAAGCTTCTGTATAGCAAAGGAAACCATCGACAAAATCAGGGGACAACCTGCCAAATGGGAGAAGATATTTGCAAATAATATATCTGATAATGGGTTAATATCCAAAATATATAAAGAACTCATACAACTTAACAACAAAAACCCAAACAACCATATTAAAAAATGGGCAGAGGAGCTGAATTGACATTTTTCCAAATAAGACATATAGATGGCCAACAGGCACATGAAAAGATGGCCAACAGGCACATGAAAACATGTCCAACATCACTAAATTATTAGGGAAACGCAAATTAAAACCATGAGACATCACCTCACAACTGTCAGAATGGCTGTTATCAATAAGACAAGAAGTAACAAGTGCTGGGGAGGACGTGGAGAAAAGGGAGCCGTCAGGCACCGTCGGTGGGAGTGGAAATCGAGGCAGCTACTATGGAAGATAGTATGGAGGTTCCTCAAAAAATTAACGATAGAACTACCACTTGATCCAGCAACTCCACTTCTGGGTATTTGTCCAAAGAAAACAAAAACACTAATCCAAAAAGATACCTGCACCCCCATGTTCACTGCAGCACTATTCACAATAGCCAAGATATGGAAACAACCTAAATGCCCATCAGTGGATGAATGGACAAAGAAGATGTGCTACATAAACACATACCTAACCTAAGTGCCCATCAGTGGATGAATGGACAAAGAAGATGTGCTACATAAACACATACCTACACACACACAATGTAATACTACCCAGTCATAAAAAAGATAAAATCTTGCTATTTGAGACAACACAGATATACCTCAAGGGGATTACGCTAAGTGAAATAAGTCAGACAAAGAAAAATACTGTATGATTTCACTCATATGTGAAATTATAAAAAGCAAATACTCCCCACGCCAAAATAAAATGAAAAAACTAAACCAAACAAACAAACACATAGATACAGAGAACAGCGGTTCCCATAGGAGAGGGCTCCGGGTTGGGGGCTGGCGGCAGGAGGGTGAAATGGGTAAAAGGGATCAACTGTATGGCAATGGATGGAAACGAAAATTTTGGTGGTGAGCACGTTGTAGGGTATACAGAGGTAGAAATATAATGGTGCACACATGAAACCTATATGTTATAAATCAATCTTACCTCAACAGAAAAATAAAGTAAGCACGTGTTTGATCGAAACCTCATCAAGAAAAGGGGCACCAGGCACCTGCAGAACAGTAAGTCTTAGCTTCTGAATCATAGCGCAGGCTCACCAGTCCCATCGTAGGACTCAGAGAATCTCTGGGGGTTGTAGGACATTTTGGGGGGTGATGGCAATGGCTCGGCCACTAGAAATATTTCACGTGGAATTATCTAATGTTCAGCCTCCTGCTGACATACTGCCAGAATAATCTATTCACTGAAATGTGTAGTGGAAGTTGAATTGAACATAAAACCTTCCACACAGAGTCTTTTATTTAATAATTTATTAAAGTTTCTTAAGAAGGGGAATATTTTGTATCATTTGTAGAGTTCAAATGCCCTTTTATCAAATCCTCTTGTGCCTGGCATTATTCTCTTACATGAAATTTATAATTCAGTGAACATGTCAATTTGGAGATCTAGCCGCTCTCCAGGCTGGGAAGTAATTCATCTGTTTGAAGTAGGAAGTATCAAGGAAGCTCTGTACTCCCCTCTGAGAGAGGTCTTGAATTACCAAAAAATAAAACAAAACAAAATAATACAATACAATAAAATAAGATTGAACTCTGCTCTCGTACCTTATTGTGGGAGACAGCTTGGCAGTGAACAGCACCCCTCATTGAAAACCAGCTTAAGTCAGCCAGTACTTAAAGACACATGATTCAGTAAATGAAAGGTACTCTGAATTTGGAAATGGCTGCTGAATTCTGTAACTGCTCTGGGACTTCACAACAATGCAGACAACATCAAACCACTGCTTGGTAAGAGGAGAAAACAACCAATAATAAACCAACCGTGCCTGTGTGAGCCAGAAAGATGTTCTGGGGGATACAGCTAGTGAGAGTGGTCCACGCATCTTATCAGTCATCCCATTCCCTACCAACCAGAACCTACTGTGTCCCGAACCATCCACATGATAAATGGTGCAGACTCGGGGGAAAGACAACCAGGCCTCCTCTCCCTCCCACCTCTCTGCTCCTCCATTTCTTCGTCTGTAAGTGACGATAATGATAATTGACTCCACAGAGCTGCTGTGAGAATTAAAAGAGCTAACGCAAGTGGATTTTTAAAAAGGTGATGCAAGAGTTAGTTCAAAAAAAAAAAAAAAACACATTTAGAGTGGTGCCCAGTGCATGGTATGCTCTTATGTGTTAGCTATGAACACTAACAAGTTAGCAACACAGCAGATGAGTTTTTCATAGGAACTTGGGAAGTATTCAAGGATTACTATCAGATGTCACATCATCATCACCAAAGTATGAAGGGATTCCTCTGCTCATAATAACCAAAGGACTACAGCGTTCTGCTTCACTGCCGGATAGGGGCCATCTTTTGTAGATATCCAAATCATCATACCATTGACTTGCTATTTGGAAAGTAAGATCTCCTTCATTAGAGTGTGAGAATTTGCAAGGCCTATATTCTGCATGGTTATAGAATTCAGCTGGGTCCATTTCTATACATAAACCTGATCTCTCTACCTTTTTCTCTTCAAACTGTCAGGACAACGATGCTTGTTCAGCACCAAGTCCTAGGAGAAAACCATCTTATTCTTCCTCCAGGGACAGCTCCTACAGTTCATTCCCCACATGCTTGAACACCCTGAGCTGATCAATTGAGTCTTTCAAATTTTCACTGGCAGTTCCCTGGCAGTCCAGCGGTTAGGACTGGCGTTCAAGTGGTTGGTGCTTTCACTGCCATGGCCCCGGGTTCAATCGCTGGTCGGGGAACTAAGATCCTGAAAGCCGTGCGGTGCAGAAGAAGAAAAAAACTTCATGAAGTCATGAATTTCAGACCATATTCAAAAACTAATTAAAAATGAATCAAAGACATAAATGGAAGGGCTAAAATTATAAAACTCTTAGAAGAAAACTGAGATTATGGTTTCTCAGTTATAACACCTAAAGCACAAGTAACTAAAGAGAAAAACAGATAAATTAGACTTCATCAAAATAAAAACATTTGTCCTTCAGAGGGCACTATTAATAAAGTGCAAAGACAACTGACAGAATAGAAGAAAATATTTACAATTCATATATCTGATAAGGGTCTAGTATCCAGAATACATAAAGAATTTTATAGCTCAACAATAAAAAGACAAATAACCCAATTAAAAATGAACGCAGGATTTGAATAGACACTTCTCCAAAGAAGAGATATTGATACGAATGGCCAATAAGCATATGAAAAGATACCAACGTCACTAGTCACTAGGGAAATGCAAATCAAAATCATTAAATACCACTTTCAACCCGCTAGGATGGGTATAATTGAAACACAGACAATAAGAAGTGTTGGTAGAGATGTGGAAAAATTGGAATCTTCATACATTGCTGGTGGGATTGTAATACAGAGTAGTCTCTTTGGAAAACAGTTTGGCAGTTCCTCAAAATGTTAAACACAGAGTTACCATATGACCTAGCGGTTCTACCCTTGAGTATATGCCCAAAAGACTTGAAAACATATGTCCCCACAAAACCTTGTACACAAATATTCATAGCAGCATTATGCATAATAATTTAAAAGTGAGAACAATCCAAATGTCCATCAAGAGATGAATGGTACATAAAATGTGGTTTACTCATACAACAGAACATTATTCAGCCATAACAAGGAATGAATTATTGATAGAAGCCGCAACATAGATGAACCTTGAAAAGGCTGTGCTAAATCAAAGAAGCCAGGCATGAAAGGCAACGTATTATACAATTCCATTTATATGAAATGTCCAGAATAGACAAAGCACAGAAGCAAGAGTAGATCAGAGATTGTCAGACACGAGGGGGCCAGGGGAGAGAGGGCTGACTGCTAATGGGTAAAGGGTTTCTTCCTAGGGGTAATGAAAATGTTCTGGAATTAGGAGTGATGGTATATAACCTCGGGAATATACTAACAACTATCAGATTTATGCATACAAGGGTGAATTTTATGGTATCTGAATTATCTACAAAATCAATCAATCAATTAAAAAATTATCATACATCAGTTTTCTTTCCTGGATCCCCTGGTTGGAACAGGTTCCTCGAATTGGGATTCACCTCTCACCTCTCCCCTGAGACCTCCTGTTCCCACGCAGGAGTGATTACTCCTACTCCCCATCCAGGGTCCCTGCACTGTGACTACAGCAGATCCCACCCCGTCCGTCCCAGGGTGCTTCTGTCTCCTGGTGGCCCATTCTTGAGTAACACAAAAAAGACCACTCCTGGAACCCACTACTGCACCCCATCCCCTGCAGCAGAAGGACCAAGCTCCCAAGTGAGAAGGATGACACCCAAGGCATCGCCAACGCCTTCACTTTTCTCACCTACCCCCACCAAATTAGGTGTGGGTCTCAGCGGCTCTGGTCCTACGCCACAGACAGAGGAGGCCACGTGCAAATTCAGGCCAGACAAGGCTGCACTCAAGGAATCAAAGTCCCTCATAGGTCTTGAGGCACTGGGAGGAGGAAGTGTAGATTTATAGGAGCCCTGATAGCCCCCTACAAAGCGATGAGTGGTATCTACCCAATCTGCTCGAAAGGATCATTCTGACCATGACTGCAGTCAGGATGAGACGTTAGGGTTTCTGATGCATATCCCAGTGCTCTTGTTACCACTTCATTTATTGGGAATGCCCATAATTGAGACTGAACTTTATTTTTTTTTTGTAAGTATACACAGAAATTTCATTTATTCTTTTTTTTTAACATCTTTATTGGAGTATAAATGCTTTACAATGCTGTGTTAGTTTCTGCTTTATACCAAAGTGAATCAGTTATACATATACATATGTTCCCATATCTCCTCCCTCTTGAATCTCCCTCCCACCCTCCCTATCCCACCCCTCTAGGGGGTCACAAAGCACGGAGGTGATCTCCCTGTGCTATGCGGCTGCTTCCCACTAGCTATCTATTTTACGTTTGGTAGTGTATATATGTCCATGCCACTCTCTCACTTCGTCCCAGCTTACCCTTCCCCCTCCCCGTGTCCTCAAGTCCATTCTCTATGTGAGACTGAACTTTAAAAGAAGAAAGAATGGCAAGGAGGAATGAACACTAACCAGACCAGAATGAGGTTCTTAAGGGGAAGGCTGTAGAAGAAAAGCAAATCAGTTATTAATACTATGAAGGCATTACAGCCAAAGTTGAAGAAACATGTTTTCCTGATTCTGAGTATTTATCCATATTACAATGATTAAACTAGTCTCTTCACTGATTTTTTTTAAACAATCCCAGGCAATCAAGTTGTATAAGGTTCTGGCTGCATGATTGCCTAATTGATGTATATTTCATTGATTTAGCAGCATTTATCACCTGGCAGCAAAATTTAGTCTAATTATTAAGGTACCAACTGGATGTTTTATTTCCCACCTCCTGCATATTTTAACCCAGGTGGATGCTTTATGTCTCACTAAAGAGCTAAAGTAAACCTGCTAGCTTACCATTTCGGCAAAGAAATATCTTTGTCAAAATGAAGGAGACCAAGCCTTCTCCGTGCCATGCTCTGCCCCAGGCAGGAGGCACAGGGCAGACGGGGTCCTGTATTCACAGCACTTACATTCCAGTGGGCAGACACCCGGAGCACAGACAGGGACAGACAAAATCATCTCAAACTGCGACCAATTACAAAAGAAACACAGGAGTGGGACAAGCTCAAGGGTGAAAGGGGCACTTGAAGTGGAGAGGTTGGGGAAAAGGTAACGTCTACAGCAAACATTTCTCTCAGCTGCACGCTGGCCCCCGCTCTCCTTTATTCTTGAGTATTAATGACCATCACTGTTCTAGAAACTTAGAATTAAAGCGTCAGAATCCTCCTGACTCTCTCCCTTCTGTCAACCAATGCAAGTCAGTGGGCTTCCACTTCCGTCACAGACTCCACATTTAAATCCCTGTCTGCTCCTGCGGGCGCCCAGGTCGGCCCCTTAGCGCCTGTCGGGGACACCATGGCACGGACCCCGCTCTCCCCACCTCCTCCGCTGCTCCCTCATTCAGTGCATCCGCCTCCCTATACCTCTGTGTGGTCTTCCACATAAACTCCAAACTCTTCTTCTGGCCCTCAAATTCTTGCATTATCTGGTCCCAACGTATTTTTCCCACCACAATTCCCACCATCACATCAAGAACTGTATAAACTCCAGGCAGGCAGGATTCTACCCTGTGAATTCCTGCCCCGCCATAACAAGGCTACGGTTCAGAAGTATCTGCTGTGTGAACAAAGTACTGAGTGCAAACCTGTCCCATGGGGCCAGCGCTTCCTTTCATAGTCAACTCTTCTTCTCAATGTCTGAGCCCAGAGACACTCTAAAAGCTTCACGCTTTCCTCAACAGCCCCCATGAATGCAGTCACACTGAGCACGGCCAAGGTGGGGCATCAGTTGCCTAAAAGGTGGGGACTGTCTATGGTAGTGTGGTGGTTTTCAAACATTTTTTAAAACAATACGCAGAAAGATAAACAGAATTAAACGGTTTTTGGGTCTTTTTGCCCAAGCACCCCTACCCCTCTCCCCAAGAGAGGGTACCATTTACCTAATACTTTTCCTCTATATCATTTCAATACTTGCTTTAGTCTCATCTTACACATTAAGCTCTGGGTTTCATAAACTTTGAGAGGGTAACAGTTAAGTGGTTAAGACTGCCTGGGTTCAAGTCCTGGACAAGTTGTTCATTCTCTCTGTGCCTCATTTCTTCAACTGTAAAATGGGGATAACAGTGGTATCTACTCATTAGAGTTGTCGTATTAAAAGGGTTATTACACGTTTAGAATAAAGTGCTTACGACAGTATGAGGCACGTATAAGCCCTCAGTAAAGGCAACACTGACATTACGCCCACTAACCCAACACTGAGCCTCATTCAAAGCCCATCAGCCTTATCAGCCTATTGTCTCTTGTCTTTTCTTCCAACCACCAACATCTCATGGCTTCACACCTTTCCAAGGCAGTAACTGGAGTCTGGCTCTGAAGAGGCAGCTCTAAAGAATCATGGTTCTTCCTCTATCCACCTTTCCCCAGGAGCCTAAGTCCTCATGAAAGAAGGAGAAACACACGGCATGCATTTCACTACTCCCACTTCACCTAGAGTGAAGGTTAACTTCTCACTAATCCAGGGCTGGCCTTAGCATCTTCCTCAACACAGTACTCCAGGAATCTGGTAAAGGATTTCAGCCCTGGACCAGAGCACATCATGGCATCCTAATCATCATGGCATCCTGATTAGGATGCTGGATTACACAGCATCCTAATCAGGCAGCAGGACACACTTCTCTAGGTCAGGTACTGGGGAGAAGAGGGTTCCTCTAGGTCCACAGAAACTCTCTGGATTCCTGCTGCAGGGCCTCCCCTCCTGAGCTCTGCTGGCTGGACTTTGACAGCAAGGTCTTAATAATAATAATGTAATAGTGCCATATAGTAGAGTCACAGACACCACAGGCTCTGCCTAAATTCAATACCTGATGTGAAACCTACTAGTAATATTCTCTTTAAAGAGTTAATTAATTAAGCCTCTTTTATGAAATGGCTTATTTATTTACCCTCTGTCATTAGGTTAACCTGAGAATTATGTTCTTTTTTCAATTGTCTTTCGTTCTGTTTTGTTTTGGCTGTGCCATGCGGCATGCGGGATTTTAGTTCCCCAACCAGGGATCGAACCTGTACCCCTTGCAGTGGAAGCACGGAGCCCTAACCATTGGACCACCAGGGAATTCCCAACCTGAGAATTAAATGAGAAAATACATATAGATCACTTTGCAAAGTGCCTGGTACTCAATAAATGTTAGCTGTCATCACAAGGATCATCAGCTGTCATTTTGTCAAGTGCCCCATCTGTCCCACGTGACTCCTAATGGCACCTTGTTTTATGAAATCCTGTTCCATGCAAGCCCTACGGAAATACCCTCAAGACATCCCTAACTCCACAAGATCAATAAGGGAGGCAGATGAGCGGACGCCAACACTGACAGCCATCTCTACCTTCACAAGTTCCCACTGCTTCAACAGGTAGTTTTCGCAGTGCCCCAGGGCTAGGCATACTTTCCCAAAATTTCCTTCCTTTAACGATGATCACAATTAAATCATCAGAGAGGATTAGAGGAAAAAACCACTTTTGTCCCCCTACTCTCTACCCCCCCTCCTCCCCACCCAGCCTCTCCAGAAAAGCTTCCTCATCTCTTCCTGGATTTCATTCTAATACATAGCAAAGAGGGTCCTCTTTTTTTTTTTTTATGTCTGCTCAGGAAACAGGGGGAATATGGGTGCAGCTGAACTGGTAAGGTGAGATTCACAGTCCAGGGACACAAATGTTAAAGGGAGAGTGGGCCTGTATGAGTGGTGCCCTTCCCTTCCATCTGTGACATCCTGCAACATGGGCAAGCCTTCCGGTCTTTCGTAGCCTCATTAAATGCTATCTTCTCTATAACATCTTCTCTTAATTCCCCTCTAGGAAACAGAACTACTGTAAGAAAAACCAAGCTGGTTAACAAAGAGAGCAAAGGCCAGGGGTGATCACACCAGCTCTCTTAAAATCACAGATGTAATCACGGAAGATAAAAGCCAGCGTCACCCAGCCCAGGACGTTTGAACTCCCAGCACATAAGTGACTTAGAGCTTCTTTTTGACTTGAGAAATTCTCTTTAATATTTACCAAGTCACATTCCCAAAGGAGAGAACATGGTCAAATATTGATGCAGGTTAGTGACTTAAAAGACCAAGGGCTAACAGGGTATTTCAAGAGGCTTCTGAGTAATTAAAAGCAACTTCTTACCATTCCTCTTTTATATCAATTAGACCAGTTGTAATAAATCCCTTTTCCTTATCTGAAGTACTTAAAAGCTTGAGGCCTCATCCATGAATACTCTGGTTCATCACTGTGCCAATCTTTAGTAGTTAATACCTTGGGGAAAATAGTTAAACTGGAGCATTTTAATTATATGCTTAATATCGGAGTTGTTAAAAGATAAGAACATCTGATCTGAACTCAATTTAAATTCTGCTGAAGTTATTAATAAGGTATAAGAAATTACAGAAATGATCAAGGGCTTATCTACCGGCTTTTATTAATAGAGCAATAAGAAAGGTTAGGTGTTCCACTTCCATAGCTTGGATTTGGGGCTCTAATATAGTTTGCTTTTTGTGTCACAGATCTGTTTAATTAATTGTTTTGAAGCATCCGAGGAATGCATGAGTTACTCCGTGTCAAACACTGCTCTGTAAGCCACAGGCTGGCAGCAAACCAAGTCCAAATCCTGAGAAACCAAGTCAAATGTTGAAAAGTGGGTCGTTGCAACTGAGCCCTAACCTTCTTTCCTATATATTTATAAACCCTTCAGCGGCTGCTAGAAGAAGTCAGAATTGTACCTCTAGCCGGGATTTCTTGCCCTCCGAAAAAGAACCCTTTCTACTTAGTAGTTTCTGGAGGATATGAAACCTTTAAGGGAAAAGTAACTGAACAGCCTGTTAAAAAATAAACAGCTGGGCTTCCCTGGTGGCGCAGTGGTTGAGAGTCCGCCTGCCGATGCAGGGAACACGGGCTCGTGCCCCGGTCCGGGAAGATCCCACATGCCACGGAGCGGCTGGGCCCGTAAGCCATGGCCGCTGAGCCTGCGCATCTGGAGCCTGTGCTCCGCAACGGGAGAGGCCACGGCACTGAGAGGCCCGCGTACCGCAAAAACATTTTTAAAAAAATGAACAGCCTATTGGCTTTAGGAGGTTCGCCAACTTGTAAATCCAAATAATATTCATCCCTTGAACTCTAAGAATTTTCTCTCCCCTCCAGGGAGCTAGAAAACTCTCCCTCTTCCTTTAGGGTCCGAGAGGGTAGTTATCTTCCCTTTTTTTTTTTTTTTTCTCTTTCAACATGGTATTGGTTTTGTTCCTCAATGACAACTTCATTATTCTTTCCCTTTGGCCCAGAGTTCTCCAGCAGGGCACTATCCACATCTTGGACTGGATAAGTCTTTGCTGTGGAGGCTGCCCTGAGCATTGTAGGATGTTTAGCAGCATCCCTGGTGGCCTCTACCCAGTGGATGCCGGTAGCACCCTCTCCCCCTGCCCATCCCCAATCTGATTTGTTGTGACAATCAAAAAATGTCTCCAGATATTGTCACATGCCCTCCAGGGGCAAAAACCATCTCCAATGAGAACCACTGCTCTAGTTGAATGAAAGACTGAAAGATTTAGTGAAAAGACAGTACTTACTTGTCTTAGTGGAAAACGAGACTGGTAACATCTAAAATTCTGCTGGGTTAGCTTGATAGCTAATTCTTTAATAATTCTTGATAGCTAACTTTTGGTTACTTCTTTAGCTAAACTAGGGCTGTACAAAAATACCTTCAATATTCAACAATGCTTTAATGCCTGTCAAGTAATGGACCTTTCCTGCTTTCCATATGTAACACCCTAATCTGTCTCAATCAGAAACTGGGAAAATGTACTGAAATCTTCCTGATTTGGACAGCCTTAGTCCAAAACCATGAACCCCCAGGAGCTGTACTAATGTCCAAATAACATAAATAGCAACTGTTTTCAACTGAAATTGTATGGGGAAACCTCAGTAGAAAACAGATGGTAATGCTCTTCAAGCAGTTTAAATCATCATGGTTTAATGGCAAATACATCATTCCTTGGAAGAATCCTAGGGTTATAGAGAGAAATAAACCATTTTTAACGCATTATAATTACTGGACTTATGAATCAAAACAAAACAAAGAGAATCCTCCTTTGCTTTGCTTTGGCTGTGCCTTTCTGGCTCCAGTGAAAGGGCACTGTGGTCGCTGAGGCCCAGGGTAAGCGCTGCGCACTGAGAACACGGCAACCCTGCGACGGTCACTAACTTTTCTTCCCCTGCATCTTCATTTGTAACATTAGAAGAGCAAGCACCACTGGGACCACAAAATCATGTCTAGAGTATCTCATATGCAGTAAGCACTAAATAAATGGTGGGCTCCCCTCTCCTGGCCTCTGAAAACCATTTGCTCTTCCTTAGTTTATGGACACAATCCTTTTCCTCAAAGTCCTTCCCAATAGAAAATTTCAAAATCGAAATCCCTATTTCCATTCATTGTTTTGGGTAAAGGTATGACTGGTATCTGCTGTTCAACCATCATCTATGCAAAATAAAATCACAAATATTGAAAAATCTATCATAAAATCACGCAGGCAAACATTATTCAAACTGGTTTTTGCACATTGTCGTCAACAGACTAGTAAATGAACCTTACAACCCCTTTAAATCCTTCAAATTTCATGATATGTGAGCAAAGGCTTCAGTTGACCACTTCCCTTAGGGAAATTTCTCAAGGATGCTGCCAGCAGCCTCCACACTAAGCCTAAAGCAGTGAAGCCAGGCCTGTCTCTTGGCTTCTGGATTTTATGAATCTCTAATCCCAAGCTCAAGCTTGTGAGTTTCAACTCTTCTGCATCTCCTCTCTCCAAGGGCTTTCCCCTTCATTCCTCCAACAATGGCGATGTCTTATTCTGGGTAACCGTGAGGTGCAAACCAGGCATGGGTGAACACCTGGGGTCATCCTGCAACCCCAAAGGGCAGGGAGTCCCATGTCTGCACTGGGCCATGTTCAGCATCCGTTCCTGCCTGCTCTCCCACAAACTGAGGAACTGCCGGCTCATGAATTCTCTTTCACTTCTTGTTTTTGTCGTTGTTAGAAATTCATAGAGTTGAAAAATGTTTGTAAATAAAAAATAAGTATAAATATTACTCATAGAGCTGAAAATTCATAAATTAAGGTTTATAAGCAGAAGCATTTCAATCAGTAGCAGGATCTGAATTCTGCATTAGTCAGAACATGTGTCTGAAGGGCACAGAATTCCAAGAAAGCTTCGCCTTAACTAAGTGGCAGTAGCTTTGGGCCAGGTAGGTACAGGGAATGGGGACTGGAACCTTCTTTGTGTTCTGCTCTGAACACGGCACCTAAGGCTGTGTGCACAGAAAGCAAAGAATGGGCCAGCCTGCTGCCTAGGGGCTTAAGCAGAAGTGGAATAAATTGTTTGCTAAAATATTAATGAAATGCAACATCTGCTAAGGTCTCCTTCCCTAAGGGGACTTCTGGCAAAGTGTTAGGCAGCAGATAGGAACAAAATCCTGGGCTATTCCAAGGAGGAAAATTTTTATTTTAAATAAAGGCAAATTCTAAACATAAATGTAATCAAGGTATGTGTGTGAGCAGGATGCTAAACTGTCTTCCAAGAGCCCTGTTCCCCAGTGTACATGCCCTGCATAATCCGCAGGAAGGTGAATCTGAGGGATTTGACTCCAGCGAGTACGTTGCATTATACAGCACACTGGATATTAGGAAAGGGAGTTATCTGGGTGTGCCTGACCTAATCGCACTAGCCTTTTACAAGCACAGCATTTTCTCTGGCTGGAGGCAGAAGAGCAGGTCAGAGATTCAAAGCACTAGAGGAATTCAACACCCCATCCCCAGCTTGGAGGTTGAGGGGACCAGTAGCAGGGAATGTGGGCAGCCTCTGGTTGCTGAGGGTAGTTCCCCGCTGACAGCTGGAAAGAAAAGGGGACCTCAGTCCTACAACCACAAGGAAGTAAATTCTGCCAGTGGTTGAAGGGGCTAGGAAGTGGATTCTTCCCCAGAGCCTGGAGGGGAGAATTTCAGCTCAACCAACACCTTGACTTCAGCCTTTGAGACCTTGAGCAGAGAACTCAGCTCTGCCATATGTGAGCAAATAAACACGTATTGTTTTAAGTGGATAAGTTAGTGGTAGTTTGTTAGGTGACAATAGCAAACTCCTACAGACTACTAGCTAGCGCATCAGCCAAGTAGACGTGACAAGCTGGTCCAGCACAGTGCCGCATGGAGATGGGCCCCAGGGTAAGGGAGGCTGCAGCAGAGGCAAGGACAGGCCAGGACACCCCAGCTGTTGCCCTGATCCCCTGAGCTGGCTACCCTAGTGGAAAGCACGTGGATTCACCACATATAAGCTGGAGTGATTCAGAAAAAAGGCTGAGTCCTTCTGAATCTACATTTCCTCATCTATAAAATGGGTTCTGGTGCAAATCAGAAGAAATAACCTAGACGAAGCATCTAGCAGGGTTCCTGACACATAGTAGATATTCACTGAATGTTACCTTTTTTCTCCAGTCTCTTTGACATCCTCCTCTTTCTCAAAAACAAAACTAATCATTTTCAATGACCCCTTACTTCATTTTTTTTTTTTTTTTTTTTTTTCAGTACGCAGGCCTCTCACTGTTGTGGCCTCTCCCGTTGTGGAGCACAGGCTCCAGACACGCAGGCTCAGTGGCCATGGCTCACGGGCCCAGCCGCTCCGTGGCATGTGGGATCTTCCCGGACCGGGGCACGAAGCCGTGTCCCCTGCATCGGCTGGCGGACTCCCAACCACTGCGCCACCAGGGAAGCCCCCATTTTTTTTAATTTATTTTTTTATACAGCAGGCTCTTGTTAGTTATCCATTTTATACTCATCAGTGTATACATGTCAATCCCAGTCTCCCAATTAATTCATCACACCACCACCACCACCACCCGCCGCTTTCCCTTACTTCTTATAAAGTAAATCCAAGCTCCTTAGTAGACCAAGGAAGGCCACTCCTCTTCCCTGGATCTTAAAGTCTGATATTAGACTATTTATCATGCTATGAATATACCATGATGTTTTTTGCTTTGTTGCCTTTAAGCATGTGGTTCTCTCTATCTGGAATGCCCTTCCCATTCCCCTCCTGCCAGGTGAACTCTGTTTCATCCTTTAAAACTCAGCTTAAGTGTTACGACCATAGTAAACTATTCTGGGAAGGTTGCAGATAATGGTAATAACATTTTGCTCTGAGGTTCCAAAGTCCTCTGCAGGTACATCTACTTGCCCCATGGTAGCATGAAGGAGTTTGAACTTGATCCTGAAGGCAACAAAAAGCCACCGAGGGGTTTCAACATGGAATGACATGGTCATGTATACATTTTAGAAAGATGGCCACGGCTGTGGAATGGGGAAAACGGATTAGAATGGGGCAAGGCTGGAAACAAAGACTCAGTGCAAAGCTGTTTTAGTAGATCAATAAGACAAAGTAAGGGTCCTAAGTAATATCTATTGTAAACTGTACTGGGTACATCAACTGTTTTGTAACAGTGAAGGTCTGACCAGAAGAAGGCAACTTCAGAGGAAGCATTGAGAAGCAGGTGAAGGGGGGAATATTACTGTTGACCAGCCATCACTGGGCTGAGAACACCTGCTTGGACAAGTCTTTAACGAGCTAAGATGTGCTAATGAGCCCTGATTTGGACCAACTCCAAGCCTGGTAGGATCCTGAATGAGGTGTGAGGAAAGTTCATTCCAAAGCAGATAAAGCTGGTTTATGATCAATTAGGAGTGAGAAAAGTCATGGTGATTACAAACCACTTAAGGGTCCCACAGTAGTAGAGATGCTGCTTGTTTCTTGCAAAATGTCAAACATTTTTAAACACCAGAATTAAGTCTTCTGTTTCTTTCCTTCCCTGTTTTTAGGAAGTGAAATACCCGTCTATTCTGTTGACAATTGTTCTCAAAGCCATACGCATTTGCAGACCTTAAAGAAACAGGACGTGAAAATACAGTGATGACAATAAAATATAATGATGTCCTCTTCCCTTTGTTGGTGCTTTGCCTTCCTCGCCCCCCTGTCCAGGCTCGGCCCATGCCCCTCACTGTGGCCCTTCCTGCCCTCAACAGTCAGCATGGGGGCTCAGGCTCACCAATCTCCCCTGTAGGAGGGGGCAACGGGGCCCATTTCAATGCCAGGACAAGCTGTCCAGTGTTGGCCACCAGATTCCTGCTCCCCAACTTGCTATCTGGCAGACACAGTGATACACCCGTGCTGGTCACTGGGCTCCCCCTTGGCTCACTGCCCTGTCATTTTATAAACCACAGCCTCACAGCTGGCATCCCCAACAAGGACCTTTGCCTCTGATTTACTGCTTGATATGATGCTAATGCTCCAAACCCCTCCCAGGAGTAGACCCCGTCACTGCCCAGGCCTGCAGGAAACAGAAACTAACATTGGCCAAGGGCTAACACCAGACAAATAACTTTTACTAAACACCTACACAGATGCACTCATTTAATCTGTGCAATCTGCTGCTCATTTTGCAAAAGCAGAAACTAAGGCTGAGTAATTTGAGCCAGGACAGATTACAAAGGCAATAAATGCATAGTCAGCATTCAAATTCGAGTCTGATTCCAAAATCCAAGTCCTTTCAACAATTCAACACAGCCTTCCCAGAAACTGAAGGCTGTTCCCGAACCTCAGCTGTCTGGCGGCCTGGAGGGGTGAGTGATTCCTGGGGATGGATCCATCTTCTAGAAATCAGTGTCCCCGCACCTGCAGCACCCATTACCTTCTACCCCGCCGCCCCCAGGCTCTGGCTGACAGCTCTGCTTCACACAGCAGTTATGAGTCCATGAACCACAGAACTGTGCTCTCCTGGCTTCTTCAAATCCCAAAGGGTAGAGCCTGGGATTTAAAAAGTGTGGTCCTAAGAGAAGTCTTTAATCTGGTATATTTCTGACATTGTTAGTTAGTCTTTGATGGTTATTTTCTAGACAAATGTAAAACCATCACAGAACAAGGTCCCCAAATGAGCCAAAAGAAATTTAGAACCAATATTGAATATGGGTGAGATCCTTTACCTTTGTGTATAAATAGTCAGAATTTTAATTCTGGGATAATGACAGTTTGACAGATGGACCAGAGGGGGCTGCAAGCAATCCTAACAGAAAATCACGTAACAGAGGAAGAAATCCTCACTTAATCTCATCTGAAATGGAAAAGCACCAGGATTAGTCTCAAAAACAAAGCCCAGGGCTTCCCTGGTGGCCCAGGGCTTCCCTGGTGGCTCAGTGGTTGAGAGTCCGCCTGCCGATGCAGGGGACACGGGTTCGTGTCCTGGTCCAGGGAGATCCCACATGCCGCGGAGCGGCTGGGCCCGTGAGCCATGGCCGCTGAGCCTGCGCGTCCAGAGCCTGTGCTCCGCAACGGGAGAGGCCACAACAGTGAGAGGCCCGCGTACCGCAGGAAAAAAAAAAAAAATTCACCGAGACTGAAAGGAGAAACCCTGGTGATTGCCCGGGGCTGGAGGGAGGAACAAATGAGGAGTTACTGTTTACTGGGTGCAGACTTTCAGTTTGAGAAGATAAAGATGTTCTGGAGACGGATGGTGGTGATGCTTGTAGAACAATGTGAATGTACTTAATTCTACTGAACTGTACTCTCAAAAAAGGCTAAATCGGTAAGTTCTACGTTAATGCATATTTTACCACAATTAAAGACAAACAAGCAAGCAAACAAACCAAAAAACCTCCTAACACCCCAGATGTTAGGCATTCTATCCCCATTTCACAGGCAAGGAAGTCGAGGCTGAGTGATGTTACCTAAGTAAGTACAGAACTTGGCTCTTAATTTATGCTAAATAATGTTGCTCATACGAACTTGGGTGGAACATCTTATATTCCTTTTCCAATTTCCACCACAGCCTCACTCACAACTTTAAATTTGAAATCAGCATCTAGTCACCTCCTTCTTCTTCTTCACTTTGCATTGTCGCTGGAAAGAGGGAAGATTTCATGAAGTTCAAGAGAGTCGGTGACTGGATGAAGAAAACACAGCCTGAGTGACAGGATGACCAGGCATCCCTGCTGCCCTGGGTTTAAAAGCTCGGTCGGCACAGATCTGTAGGAATCTCACATCTTCTGAGCACTGAAGATCATTTTTGTTTTCCCCACACAGGTGTTCAAACTGGAATTTATGGGCAATACAACACTGGAAATTCTTGGTACTTAACTAGGAAATTTTCCAACATATATTAAACTTGTAATTTATCGGAAGAGCTGATCAATATGTTTTCAAATTGAGAAGACCTATTTGAACTAAATTTAAACTGAAATTTCTGAAAGCCTAAAATCCAAATCCTTCCCTCCTCTCTGTGAAAGCATGAGGGAAAGTGAGACCCTTCATGTCACAGTGACAATAAATGTCTTCATCCTCCCCCTCCACGTGCTTCCCTGGGGAGGGGGGCTCAGAGCTGATCTAGCATGGAGAACTCAGCCATGCAGGAGAGAATGACTGCATTATTTCCAAAGATGGATTAGGACAATAGAGCAACCCTTCATTTTTCAAGTCAACGAGAAGCGTACTGTCCTGAGCAGCTGTAATCAATAGCACCGTTCTGAGGCCATTAAGAAGAGATGCTGATGTTGAAGTTCATTAACTTTCCTGTCCAAAATCCCACAACCAAATTCTTTGGGACTCTGGTGACAGAATGAATTGTTCCCTGCTCATAGCAGAACTGTAAGAGCCAATGTCTCCAGCACATAATCCAAACAGTTCAACGTAAATATTTTCTTTTCCTCCTTTTTCACTGGAGCACTAGCTCGCCAGCCGTTTCCCCCTATCCATTACTATAAAAACCTCTTAATGTTGCCTTTGCCTGATTTCATTGCCTAAAAGCCCAAGCGCCCTTCAGCAACACTTGCTTAGAATCTTGGTCCTAGTGGAGTAAGTGCTGGGGTGGAGGGAGTGGGGATGAGGAAGCCCAAGCAGGGGCTCTTTGGGTTCAGCTGGTTATATCCGAGGCTCTCTACAGTTTCAATAGGGACCTTCAGAGTGAACACAAGGGACGCCTGCTCGCTTGCTGCTGGGGAGCACAGATGGGAAAAGGATGCCCTGGATTGGCCATCCCGCTGCCTTGTTTCTGGTCTCGTGTCTGGGGGCAGTGTGAGATCTGAGCTGGAGGAGCTCTGGGGGTCTCTCTGGTTCTGGAGACTCTTTGGGGGAGTCTGGAGGATCGGAACAATCCAGAACTCTGCCAGGTCGGTCTCAGGGTGCCCCCGCGTCAGGTCCTGTCTCTTCCCCCAGTTTTCATTCTCAGCCTCCTCTGCCACTACTGCCTTCCCTTCCAAATCCTCCCCCTGCACCTTGTCCTTCACCGACTGTCCGCTGGGTCAATACCTCCAAAGCCTCAGTCATCCCTGTACCACCTTGGCTATTTTTGCCACATCTGCTCACCACTCTGCTATTATTTACTGAATATTTAGAAAATAAACTCTTTTAAAAAAAACTTTAAAACGTTTTTAATAATGGATTTTATATCAAACATAAACACACCAGTAACATTTTCCGTAAATACAAGGTAACTATTCAATGAAATGCCCACAAGACCATATTAAAATCTAGCTCTACACCTGAGGCCACTCTCTCTCTGGGGAAAAGAAAGATGAGCAAGTGTTACAGGGTCTTTAAAGATTTTCTCCTTGATGAGTGATAGGATGGAAGGGGAACTGAATCAAGTTCTCACGTGGCGAGTCCCCAGGACCTGACACAGGTGCCCCTAACTCAATGTCACGCTTTGAGAAACTCTTCCTTTCCACACCAGCCTCTGCTTGGAACACACTTTGGACTTCCTTGCCTCCCCCAAACTGATCTCTTCCAAGGCTTCCTTTTCCCCTGCACCCTTCTCCAGCCTAAATTCTTATTCTTCCATGGGCCAAATACTATGGAGTTGAGTTGGAAGGAAGTTTTGCCATCTCTGCTCGCCTCATTCCCACCAAAACCATTAATCAGCCACCAAATTCCTGTGAAACTTTCCCATTATTTGAGGCTCATTCCCTCTTATTCATCAAAATCCTTGGCATCTGGCTCATGTTTTTACAATCCCATTGAAGCCCTTACCAGGATGTTGTCAATATCCAAATGAATGATACATCCAACACTCTAGCCTAATAGTTCCTTTACACGTTCAGTTCAACTGCCTTTTACTTTCCATCCACCTCATTCAACCTTAACTATAGCCAAGCACCGCACTTTGGAGCCGATCCACATTCGACACCATAAACTCCCGTATCATCGCCAAGCACGAGTCCCCATCTTGTCAGTTTTCTCATGCCCCTGACCTCACTGGCACGTCCCTTGGACCTCAGGTGGCCATTCAGTCTCCATATCCTTCATTTGCTCCTAATCAGCTTCCTCCTGCTTTCACTTGCTTCTTACTCATCCTGAAATTTTCCATCAGTAGGGTCTTCCATATCCACTACCCCATCCTTACTGAGCCCCTTCTTGGCAAAATCCCAGCCCCGCGTCAGGAATCCAGTTCTCTCTCTCTGCTCTCAGGCTGCCAGAGGAAATGGCCCTTCCATGTTTGTATTTGCATTAGAACCGCATTAGCGCTGTGTGTCTCTAACTACTGACAGGCCAGCAGCAGCCAGCGGACCACTGTCATCTGCCATTCCGGGTCCCTTCAGCAGGTATTCCAAAGTTTTACCTTTTTCTCAAACCGTCTAGCCTCAGCTCCTCTCGTCTTACTATTAGCCTCACACTTTAATTGAGAAAGTTGAGGTCAACAGGCAGATACTACTTCATCTTCCTACTTCCACATCTGTAAACCCATCTACGGATATACCTGTCCTTGACTCTACCTCTTGGTCAAGGCCAACTCTTCCATGTTGTATTAATCCCATCTCCTACCATCTCCTCTGGAATACCATTCCATCGATGATTCCAGTGCTTTTTCAACCCTGGCTATAAATCAGGATCGTCTAGGGAGCTAAAAAATGTATTATGAGTGTCTGAGCCCCACTACCAGGTCAACCGAATGAGAGTTTCTGTTCTTCGTAAGCAGCATCCCTCCCTACTCCCCTCAGCCCAGATGGGTCTATTGATAATGTGCAGCCAGGGCTGAGAACCACAGAATTGTTCCCTTATTCTTACGTCTTCAAAACTTCCTTTCTTGGCTCCCTGCCTCATGCTTATAAATAGTCTCAAGGCTGTAATACTGAAAAGACAATCTTCCCTTGATGCTCTGAGCCTTCAAGGCTTTAGTTCTTGAATGTCTTGAAAGAGCAGCCACCAGTGTGACCCCACTAATCATGGCCCTTTGATTTCGAAAGCCACTACTAACTGGCTTCCAAGCTCTCCAATGCCCCGAAAGCAGATGTAATCAATAGCCTCCACATTCCCATAGCAGGAGACACTTCTGGTCTCATCTTCCTGGGTCTTCCAGTTGTACTTGCTGCCTTAACAGTCCGCCCATGGGCTTCTGTGGCTCCACCCTTTTTTTAGCCCCTCCTCCCGCATCCATCAAGGTTTCCCCCTAGTGCAGAGTTGCCTGCCTCTTGCTGCCCCCTGCACAGTGGTGCTGCCCCCTGCACAGTGGTGCTGCCCCCTGCACAGTGGTGCTCCCCAAGATTCAGCTAAGGCTTTTCTCAAACTACACATTCTCCCAGGGTGACCTCATCCCTCTCATGATTTCACCTCCTCTTACACGCTGATGATACCCAATTTCTATCTCTAGCCTTGACTTCCCGCTGCAACATTACATGACTACATACAAATACTTGGTGGACAACTCTCCTTGAGTGTCTATGGTATCTCAAATTCAAATGATCTCAAACTTTTCTGGTTTTGCCCCCACTAAGTGTTCCTCTTTCTGCATTTCCAGTCTCAGTTACAGGCACTACCATCTAGCCAGTCTCCTAAGCCAGAGCAAGTTACTTAACCTCTCTGGGCCCAGTTTCATATACAAAAGGAGGATGATAAGGATACTCTCCTCCTCAGATATTACAGCCAGGATTTAATAAGACAATACACATAATGTACTCAGAACCATCTCCAGCAATAGTAGGTGCTCAATTAACGTTAGCTGTTATCGTTAGACTGTAAGGTCTTCAAAGGCAGGGATAATGTCTTACTTGTTTCTGCATCTTCAGGGTCTAGCACAAGGGTGCTCAGTACATGCTGATATAAACAGAAGTTGAACCCATGTGACTCCCAAGGGTTCTCTACCCTGGAAACCACACATAGACAGGTTGGCCTATAGCCAGGGTAATGATATCATCCTAACACACATTTCAGAGGGGAAAGGGGGCACTAAAATAATTAAATTATACAGTTTTTGAAGTACGTGTTATCGAAAAATTGGTTTTAAATGATAATACAGTTCTATTAAGCAGACAGATAAAGTGAGTTGCATCCATAAATTTGAATGCTACTCAGCAAAAAAAAAAGGAATGAACTACCAATACATGATATGATATGGATGAACCTCAATCCTTATTGAAAGAAGACAGACACAAGAGACCATATGCTGCATGGTTTCGTTTATGTGAAATTTCCAGAAAAGTAAAACTTATAGACAGAAAGTAGATTACTGGCTGGGGGTAAAAGTGGGCATGAGGGATCTTACTGGGGTGATGAAAATGTCCTAAAGCTGGAGATGGTGATGGATGAACCACTCAGTAAATGTACTTAAAATCACTGACTTTACCCTTGAAATGGGTGATTCTATGCTATGTAAAAAGCTATTAAAATTATACAGAGCTATTAAAATAATAGCTATTAATTTTAGTAGCTAACAAAGCTATTAAAATTATACAAATTTATATTTATAAAAATAAATTATAATACAGTTTTACTTAAAACTACATTCAAAATTAAAATTATTTCTTAAACATCAAAATAACATACTTCTGAGATGACTACTAAACTGAATGGGACGCTGGGGTAAGCAGACCTGAAATGGGGCAGGTACAGGCAAGGCAGGATGGACAGTGATCCCAGCCACAGCACACCTCTCAGACCAACATATCCCCTGCTCACCCAGAAATGGGCTCGTTTCTGGGGCTAACAGGACAGAATGCCAGAGAATAAGTCAATTTGCCTACTGTGCTAGGCCAACACCCACAATGTTAATGTTTTTCATCCACCTAAAAATTAAGCATCTATTATATACTGGGCACCATCCTAGATGCCAGGGATAAGAAGATGAGTGAGAAAGGATCCTTGTCTTACAGAGGTTAAATGACTTGCAGGAAGAAAGAGACAAATGCAGTTAAATGTATGGCGTGCTTTTATTTTTCAGAAATAAGTACTGGGTAGGTGGGCGTTAGAAGAGAGACTGAAGTGTTAATTCCACCTATCAGGAAGAAAGCAGAGCAGTAAAGGCTTCCAAGGGGATGTGACTCTAGAAGGAGGAGAGGGTCGGCTAGCATATGCCAGGCACTGTGCTAGGTACTGGGCATGTAAATCCCTGTCCGCATGAAGTTAAAAGGTAACACACGAGAAAACAACAAATTAATACATCTTAACAAATAAGACAGCTGCTAAGACAGGAAAAGATTAAGGTGTTGGGGGGGTGTCCTATACTGAGCCATTAGGCATTTGATTTTCATTTAAAGTCACTCTAGGGGGCTTCCCTGGTGGTGCAGTGGTTAAGAATCCACCTGCCAACGCAGGGGACACAGGTTCGAGCCCTGGTCCAGGAAGATCCCACATGCCGCGGAGCAACGAAGCCCGTGAGCCACAACTACTGAGCCTGCAAGCCACAACTACTGAGCCCGCGTGCTACAACTACTGAAGCCCACGCACCTAGAGCCCGTGCTCCACAACAAGAGAAGTCACTGCAATGAGAAGCCCGCGCTCCGCAACAAAGAGTAGCCCCTGCTCGCCGCAACTAGAGAAAGCCCGCGCGCAGCAACGAAGACCCAACGCAGCCATAAATAAATAAGTTTATTTTTAAAAATAATAAAAGTAAAAAAAAATAAAGTTACTCTAGAAATATGTCAATTTTATAGACAAGAAAAGAGAAACTGATAGAGCGAAGTGGTCTGCTCAAGGTCACACAGAAAGTGTCAAGGTCAGAGCTGGGAACAGCCCCTAGATATTCTAACCCAGGTCTGGGGCTCTTCAAACTATGTTCAAAGTTCTTCTCCTCTTCGTAATTTCAGATTAGAGCAACCTGCATTTGATTCATGCTAAATTTAAAATATATTTGAGCTTTTTCTTCTCTCCTTTATCAATAATTACAATATAAAAACAAATACATAACATCTTTAAAGAAGCGGGTAAGTAGAATGAAGGAAGGAGGCATCTCTGGTCATTTAGAAGAATTATAATTTTTCTTTTCTGTAAGGTTGGATTTTATGTCTAAAGTTTTCATGAAACTGTCATACCTACAAACTCAAAAAAAAGAAAGCAAATCAAAGGTAAAAGGATAGATTTGAGATAAAAACAAATGTTCATGGAAAATACTCTTCATAACATAAAATTCTAAGAAAGGTAAAAATTGCATTTGTTTGCTGAGAACATTCATCCCACAATCAGAACTTCCCCACCCTTGGGGATTTTAATCATATGAGATCACTCAGAACCAAATCATGTACAGATGATAATGCATGGAAATTTTCACTGTGCATCGAGAATCCCATTGAAGAAAAATTAATATTTTATTTATTTTTACCTTACACTGGCAAAAGCTCATGTTTCTAACATTACATTTGTGATTCATGCAGTGCAAAGGCAACTGAAAAATAGCAAAAGCAGGAGGAAGTGTCCTCGACTTGGCAAACAAAGATCAGATATCCGATCTCACGCTAAGAGTGCTTCCGACATCATTACAACAGCAGTAAATCGGCCGATGGCCGCTACCATGGCACATGAGGTAGCTGGGATTTTATATGCTAGGATTCTTACAGTTAGAAGATGGCTAATTAGGCCAGAGTTGTCAGCACACTCTCCTGTGCGGACACTGAGTTTTTAAACATCTCCATAGTTTGTTAGTGATAATGCTGGTGATCGTATTAGACAGCACAGGAATAATAACGTACATCCTGATGAAACACTGGCCACATTAACTGCAGTTCTCATGGCATCTGTGGTCTCTGTTTACTGACTGTGGGGCTGAAACAAAATTACTTCTCTTTCCCGAAGGACTTGCAATGGAAACCCGAACAGTTTTGTCTTACGTTGACTTCAGCAGTTTCTAACCCTATGAGGTCTTACAGAGGGGCTCCTGGAATCCAGAAACCATGAGCAAAATGAATATTTTCCTGAGAACAAGGTCCATAGGTATTTTTTTCAGATTTTCAAAGGAGTCTGAGCTCCTTCCAAATGTAAGAACCCCTTGGACTGTACCCACATCTGTCTACTCTGCTGAGTTCTACCCCCCAGAATCCAACAAGTGGCCTGACCCCTGAGGTACCCCAAGCACCACAGAAGAAAATGCAAGTTCCATCCATTCCACGCTCTGTCTGACCCTCCTACTGGACCATGAACCACTGGCGATCAAGACTACTTCTTGTCTTGTATAGCACCCAGCACAGTAACTGCCCTGTAATAGCTTCTCAGTAAGTATTTGCTGAGTTTAATTGAAGTGAATTAATAGAAGAAGGAGATGTGTATAGGCCATATAACTATATAAATTGAGGCCCCTAACTGCACTGCTAAGCATGGTCAGTGTGATCATCACTCCAGATTCCCAGGCAATGGTGTGCACACGATTGGCACACAAGGATCCTTTTCTACCTTTGCCCCTTTGTTTCTCATGGGAAAATTCTGGATAAAACAGAGCCAAATCATTTTTAATTGCATAGTTGACCTGAAACCAAGAAAGGGAAATAAATCACCAGCTATAAAAACTCAAGAAGGAATCAAAGTCACAGAAGTAGGAGTCGAAGCCAAATGACTCCCTGGACGTTCCCTGAACATCCAGAGTTCTGACAGCCCTGTGGGCACCGAGTCCAGACCACAAACCACAGGGAGCTGGAGACTGAGCTACTTGTCCCAAATCATGACATTCAGGGACCAGAGTATTCTACCTTTGGCCTGGAGAAGTAGCAAAGAAGCTCCCCACCTGCCTGGGGACTGGTATAGGGTCACCCAAAGAAATGGGAGCCTCCTTGTCCTGAGATGGGATGGATATTAGGGCACAGGGAACCCAGGCTGAGAAATGACCATAAAATGGACCCAGGGGCTTCCCTGGTGAGGCAGTGGTTAAGAATCCACCTGCCAATACAGGGGACACGGGTTTGAGCCGTGGTCCGGGAAGATCCCACATGCCGCGGAGCAACTAAGCCCGTGCACCACAGCTACTGAGCCTGTGCTCTAGAGCCCACGAGCCACAACTACTGAGCCCGCGCACCTAGACCCGGTGCTCCACAACAAGAGAAGCCACCACAATGAGAAGGCCGCGCACCGCAACGAAGAGCAGCCCCCGCTCACCACAACTAGAGAATGCCCACGTGCAGCAATGAAGACCCAACGCAGACAAAGATAAATAAATAAATAACTTTATTTAAAAAAAAAAAAAAAAAAAAAAGGACCCAGAACTGGTGCAAGCCCCTAGGCCCTGTTAGAGACACAAAATCATCTAAAGGATGCTTCTACGACCCAGAGCACACAGGACTGCCCTGGAAAGCCACAGCACAGAACATGAGCTCACAGTCAATCAATTCCAAAATGTTAAAAACCTTTAAAATCACTTCCAGTGCTCACAGTTTATATAACTCGACATAAATACCTAAAATAGAAGCAAACCAGATCCACTGGAAATTTTTTTAAATGGTTTTTTTAAACAAGTCTTGGATCAAATAAGGTATCAAAGTCACAATGGCAGAAAGTAACAAAAATTTAAAGGATACAAATGAAAACAGTTGGCCTCTAGGAATAAGCTTATTTCGTGTGTGTGTGTTCATCTTTCTACCCTCCTCCTGGTCTTCACAACAAAGAATAAGAATTGGCAATTGGTCACATTCCAGGACCTGATGGGGACAAATCTGCTAGTGACCAATAGTAAAAACAGACCCTAGGTCTGACTGTTCTGCACCTCCCTTTCTGAAAGCGGGGGTGATGCCACAGCACCTGCTCCTGCACGAGAGGAGGAAGGAACATCTGGTTCTCTCTCTCCTCTTCCTCCACTGTATAGGCACTGCCATGGCGCAGACCAGTCCAACACCAGACATTCTGAGCTAATGTGCCTCTTCTGGCTCAACAATATCTTCCTCTATTTCCCTTTCTCATTATGCTGATGGTCATGGGCTATGCTTTTCTAATACTATATTGAGTTTGGGCTTGCATACTGAAAGCAATGGAATAGAACAAGTCTCTAGAAACTAGTGCTATTTATCAGAAGCTGTTTAAGTCTATTCTGGCTAGGAAAAAATAAGTGTTTTACACTGTTCATCCCAGCTTTCTAGGTTCTGTATACTGGGGCTTAAGTCTTAGGGACCTTATGGGAAAAGGTGAACGAATGAGGTCAGGATTCTGTATCCTTGTAGTTCCAGCCAATAATATAATCAAATAGGACCAATCTCACCCTAGTTATTTAATAAAACCTACAGAATACAGTCAGGTGTATATTCAGAGTAAATACACCTTCTGTGCTAATACAAAATAAAATAAATGAAGTAGACAATCAATGGAAGAGGTTATAAAAAATACAAATAACTATGCCCATGGAAAGGCAAAAGACTGTCTTAAAGATTTTAAAAAGTAATAAATTAGGAAAAAGAAGTCATGGTAGATAAATAAATTAGAAATTGTTTTTTGAGACAACAACCTCAATATACCACACAAACCTCTAGCTAGTCAAAAATTAGGTAAATATATAACAGTGGATATAAGAGGGGAAGACAGAGATACAAGTAAAACTTAAAGAACTGTATGCTAATGTTTTAGGAAATTGGGGAGAGTGGATAGTTTTGCAGGAAAACATGTTACAGAAATTAACTGGAACACCTAAATAGGCCAAAAAACAAAGAAATCACTGAGAAAGTTGCTAATTACTGATTTATAATAAGCTCCAGGACAAAATGGTTTCATGAATGAATTAGAAAGAATTAGTATGCCAATTAATTAGTTTCAGAGTACAGAGAAAATAACTCAGTATCAGAAAAATCTATTTAAATAATTGAGTGTATCAAAAACTCAAGGAGGAAAATCACAGGAGTCTGTTGATTATTGATTTAAACAATGACAAAACTCACCATCTATTCCTGATTGAAAAAAAAAGACTGAATAAAAATAGAATAGAGATAATTCCTTAAAATGATAAAAGCATGTATTTCACACCATCAGCTGAACCACTAAGACTAACAAACACTAGAAACACTCCCAACAAAGCCCAAAATGAGATAAAAGTATTCATTAACACCATTATTATTTAATATTATTTTAAAACTGCATCTAAACAAGAGAATAAAAGCAAAGTTTTAACATTATAAATAAAAAGTCATCATCATTATTTGAATTCTTTGTTAGTATATCATTACTGACATACCTAGTAAAAATATATCAACTGAAAATATAATCAGTAAGCATTCAAAGGACCAGTTAAAAATATAAACAGCAACAGCTTCATTGGTTTAAGGAAGCACACAAAAGATCACATTCAAATTATTTACAAATCAATTAAAAACTTATATACAAACTTACCTGAAAATGTGTGAGACTAATAATAAAAAGAAGTACTAACTCCTATTTTGTGGGGAGGTGACCTTGAAAAAATGATTTCGAAAGGCCACCTTGAAGAATGAATTTGTGAGAATAGCTGGAGGTGTAAGAAACAGAAAAGGAAGAAGTAAAGAGGTTGTAACACTCACCAGAGATAAATACTATATAAATACCAGTGCTAATGCTATAGAATTACACGGTGTGAAACAGATGAATCCATAAATGGAGAGTCCAGAAGGAAACCCCAGCCGGTGATAAAGATGGTATTTATAACAGTTAAAAAAAAAAAAAAAAAAAGGAGCTATTTTCTAAGTGTTTGTACAACTGGCTAGATGATGTTTGGCTACAAATCAAGCTTGACCCCATTCTCAGGCTTTCCATGAAAACCCATTCCAGGTGAACCAAAGATACATATTTTAAAGACTAGAGGAAAATATGGCTGAGCAAAATCCAAGACCAAAATCAAAATAAACAACCGAATATGTCAGGAATAGGGAAAATCTTTGCTAGAAAAACATTAAAAACAAGAAGAACAACAGAATTAACGGTAAAGGTATACAAACTTTATTAAAAAAGTAAAAAACTTAACAAAAATCCTATCATAAAGTTAAAAATATAAACAACATACATGTGGAAAAAACATTTACAAAATATAAGACAGACAAAAGTTTACTAACCTAAAATAAACTTTTTATTAATTAATAGGAAAAAGATGAACATCCACATAGAGAAACTGATGTAACATACATAGGTAATTAATAAAAGAAGCAATACACGAGACCAATATATGTGAGAAGATAGACTTATGGTGAAAAAAAAATGCAGGTAAAACTGTAAGACCTCTCTTTCTACTTATCTAATTGGCAAAGATACAAAAGTCTGGCAATAGTCAATGCTGGTGAGAGTCTGTGGAAGCAGGCAAAGTCATCCATGCTGGTGGGAGTATAGTGATTTCACCATAAGGAAATTTGGCCAAATACACATCAATTAGTATTTTGTATAACTTTCGATCCACTTTGAAGAATCAGTCTACAGAAGGCAACTTGTCATATATGCGAGGTTGCAGTATTGCTAATAATTGTGCAAAACAAAAGCAAAAACAAAAACACTCAGCCCACGTACACACAAAATCAAAAAAAAGCAAAATTAAACACAGACTTCAGTTTCTAGTCCAGAATGTAAGCAACTTAGAGGTCATCACTCACACCCACACAGTAAGAAAAAAGCTCAAAAACTTAAAATCAGCAAATCTTCTTAGATCCATCAGAAAACTGAGGACACAGGGCAAACTGCTGCTCCCAAAGTTGGAGAGAAAGACAAACAGGCAGATACAGAGAATCACAACTTCCTGGAGAAACCCACACGCAGAAATCTCTGTGGGAACCAGTACTGGGGGCATGAAAACCTAACTGTAATTGAGGAGCTGCTAGGGGCTCAGAAGGGGCATTTCTGAAAGTTAAAAACTCCAGGGGGGCCCAGTCTTAGCGGGTGACTCACACTTTTGTGAGTATTACCTCCAGGTGCCCGACCAGCTTCCACAGTGAAGATCAGAGAAAACTCCCATGCTTCCGGCAGAGGGAGGGGAAAAGTGGGCATTCTGAAATAAGTCCAGTGTCCATTCTGTTCTCAAAGAGGCCTGCCCTTAAGAGAAACTATCTCACCAGAGACTCACCAACTGCTGCTAGAAATATGAACGTTAAAGGTGCTTCTGGTAGGTCTCAGATGGCAACGAGGAACATGTTATTAGAAAGTGGAGGAAAAATGATGCTTGCTAAAAAGTGACAGAGAACTTGGCTGAACTGCATTCTGCTGTGCTGTGGAAAGCAGAACTTGTAAGTCATGAACCTGGATATTTAATTGAGGTGATTTCTAAGCAAAGTGTTGAACATGAGGCCTGGTTTCTCTTTGCTGCTTATAGTAAAATGCAAGAGGACAGAGATAAAGTAAATTAGAGATAGGAGTGATGTGTCTACAAAACAAAGAAAGTACCAAAGACTGTCAGCAAACCACCAGAAGCTAGGGGAATGGCATAGGACAGATTCTTGTTCTCAGAGCCCTCAGAAGGAGCCAACCCTGCTGACACCTGGATCTCAGGCTTCTAGCCTTCAGAACTATGAACAGTAAATTTATGTTAAGTCACTCACTGTGGTACTTTAAGGTAGTACCCCTAGAAATCTAATTTAACAATCAAGTGGGATTTATTCAAGTTATACAAGGCCGGTCCAACATTAGAAAAATCAATCAATTAATGGAGCCTATTGCTTAACATACTAACAAAGAAAAATCATATGATCATATCCATAAATTCAGAAAAGCGTTTGACAAAATCCAACACCCATTCATGATAAAAACTCTCAGCAAACTACAAATAAAGAGAAGCTTCCTCAATCTGATAAAGAACATCTACAAGAAACTACAGCTAACATCATACTTAATGCAGAGAAAACAGGTGCTTTCCTCATAAGATCAGGAACACAGTAAGATGTCCACTTTCACCACTCTTGTCCAACACTGTACTGGAAGTCCTAGCTAATGCAATAAGTCAGGAAAAGGAATAAAAGATATAGAGACTTGAAAGGAAAAAGTGAAGCTGTCTTTGTTCACAGATGACATGTAGAAAATCCCAAAGAATCAACAAAAAACTCCTGGAAATCCTGGAATAAGTGTTTATATCAACGTTGCGAGATACAATGTTAATATACAAAAGTCAATTGTTTTATTATATGCCACCAATGAACAACTAGAATTTGAAGTGAAAAACATAATACCATTTATATTGGCAACCCAAAAGTGAAATATTTTGGTATAAATCTAACAAAAAAATGTACAAGATCTATAATGAGGAAAATGTAAAACACTGATGAAAGAAATCAAAGAAGATCTAAAAAAACACAGAGAGGCATTCCATAAATATGGATAGGAAGACTCAATGTTGTCAAAATGCCAGTTCTTGTCAACTTGATCTATAGATTCAATGCAATACCAATCAAAACCCCAGCAAGTTTTTTCATGGATATTGACAAACTGATCTTGAAGCTTACATGAAACAGCTAAAGATCCAGAAGTCAACCCAATATTACAGGAGAAAAAGAGATGACTGACATTACTCCACTTTTAAACATACTATAATACTACAGTAATCAAGACAGTGTGATACTGGGGAAAGAATAGACAATATAACACAGAGCCCAGTAATAGACCTACATAAATACAGTCATCTGATCTTTGACAAAAGAGCAAGGCCGACTCATCAGAGAAAGGATAGTCTTTTCAGCAAATGGTGCTGGAACAACTGGACATTCACATGCAAAAAACTGCATCTAGACACAGGTCTTCCACCTTTATAAAAAATTAATCCAAAATGGATCATAAACCTAAATGTAAAGTGCGAAACTCTAAAATTCCTAGATGGTGACATAGGATAAAGGTTAATAATAATCAGGTGATCTTGGGTTTGGCAATGACATTTTTGATATAACACCAAAATCAAAATATATGAATGAAAAAATTAATAAGTTTGTTTTCATCAAAATTTAAAATATATGCTCAGGGACTTCCCTGGTGGTTCAGTGGTAAAGAATCTGCCTTCCAGTGCAGGGGACGTGGGTTTGATCCCTGGTCAGGGAACTAAGATCCCACATGCCACAGGGCAATTAAGCCCACACACCACAACTACTGAGTTCACTCGCCTCAATGAGAGAGCCCGCATGCTGTAAACTACAGAACCCACGTGCTCTGGAGCCTGTGTGACACAACTAGAGAGAGAAAACCCACATGCCACAACTAGAGAGAAGCCCGTACACCACGACTAGAGAGAAGACCGTGCGCCACAATGAAAGATCCCACATGCCTCAATGAAGATCCCGCGTGCTGCAACTAAGACCCAGAGCAACCAAAAATAAAATAAAACAAACAAAATGTATGCTCTATGAAAGACAATGTTCACAGAATAAAAGAACAAGCCATAGCCTGGGAGAAAATACTTGAAAATATATATTTCATAAAGTACTGGTATCCAAAATATACAAAGAACTCTTAAAACTCAACAGTAAGAGAACAAACAACCCAATTTAAAAATGGGCATGAGATCTAAACAGACACCTTACCAAAGGAGATACACAGATGACAAATAAGCATATGAAAAGATGTTCAACATCATTTGTCATTAGGGAATTGCAAGTTAAAACAACAATGAGATACCACTACAAATCTATTGAAACGACAAAAATTCAAAACACTGACAACACCAAATGCTAGAGAGGATGTGGAGCAACAGGAACTCTCACTCATCACTGGTAAGAATGCAAAATGGTACAGCCACTTTGGAAGAGAGAGTTTGACAGTTTCTTTCGAAATTAAACATACTCTTAAAACATACACACACACACACAATCCAGCAATCATGCTCCTTGTCATTTATCCAAATGAGTTGAAAACTTATGTTTACACAAAAAGCTGCACATGGATGTTTAAAGCAAATTATTCACAACTGCTAAAACTTATAAGCAATCGAGATGTCTTTCAATAAGTGAAGGGATAAACAAACTGTGGTACATCCATACAATGGAATATTGTTGTACAATAAAAAGAAATGAGATTTTTAAGGGAAAAAAAGGGGGGGTAACCTTAAATGCATATTCCTAATTTAAAGAAGCCAATCTGAAAAGGTTACATAATGTATGTTTCCAACTATTTGGCACACTGGAAAAAGCAAAATTATGAAGACAGCAATAAGTTCAGTGGTTGCCAGTTGTTCAGGTGTCGGGGAGAAGAGAAGGATGAACAGTTGGAGCACAGGGGATTTTTAGGGTGTGAAACTACTCTGTATGACACTGTAAGAGTGGACATTTGTCATTATACATTTTGCAAAATCCATAGAGTACACAGCACAAACAGTGAACCCTAATGCAAACTACTGAATTTAATTAATAATAATCTGTCAATATTGGCTTATCAACTGTAACCAGTGTAACACACTAATACCAGATGTTTTACCCTATTAGTAATAGAGTAAACTGGGACAAGGGTAAAGGGGTATATGGGAACTGTCTGTGCTTTCTGCTCATTTTTCTGTAAACCCAGATCTGTTAAAAAATAAAACCTATTCATTTTAAAAAATAGCAAAAAATTAAATAAATTAAATAAAAATTAAATAACTCTAGAAACAATCTAAATGTTTTTCAGTAGGAGATGTTTTACTTAAATAATGGTGGAAACACAGAACTGTGCAGTCTTTAAAGAGTGTGATACAGTTATATTCCTCAGTAATGCATCGTCGTTTACCATAGATCACATTATGCAGCATCATATGAGATGATCTCCTACAAAACTATCCATCAACAATATGCATGCATATCAAGCAATGTCTGGAAGAACCATTTCCGGTGAAACACTCAGGCAATGGTGAGAAGGGGCAAGAACCGTGCCTGTCTGAATACTGATGAATCCCCAGCACCCAACCTGCACACAGTAGGTACGCAACAGATACTTCGGAAGTGAAAAATTGAAATCAATTCTTTTGTGTGCTTTTCCCTGTTGCCTGAATTTTTTCTTCACATGAAACCATACTATCATCATAATGGGACAGAAACTGGAAACTATTTTCACTCTAGAAAAGTCCATCTACATACTTCACGGCAAAAATCATGCTGGGTTCTTGACACTGTTTAAAATTCATTGAATAACTGCTCAATTCCCCATTTTACCTTATGAAGGTTGGCCCAGTCCTACATAGCTTTTCTTTTGAGAAGAACCTATAAAAATAATTGCCTATTACTTCTCTTCACTATGTGAGGCACAGCAGTGGCAATATTCCATTTCAACCTCTCAAATGTCTTTCTCACATGAGAATAACCTTCTGAAATGGGAATGCTTAAAATGGCTTGTTTTTTTCCTCTTTCCAAAAAGCATTCAAAAAAGTTGTTTTCCTTCTTTTCCTATCAATCTCCAGGCGATATGGTAGATTTCCCTCTCCCTTTCCAAATCATGGCAGAAATGTTTCCCTGGAAATAGCAACTTCTTAGAACTAAAAAGCTGAGATTGGATCACTGCAAACACAAAATGTCTGTGGGTGGGTGGAAGAACAAAGTTACGTCTCTCCCAGCACGCTCTGAATTACGGCTTGTCATGGCATACCAGCTGATGGCTGTTAACCACTGGTGGTAATAAAACTGTTTAGTTTTGTGCTTCAGATGATCAGACTTACATAAAAAGAAGTCTAAAATGATATCCACATTGACTGCAATTTGACCTATGACACTTCTGGGTACATTTATGCCGGCACACTCACTGACTCGGTCCCAAGAAGCCAGTGGGCTCAGCGCCACTGTCCCCCTCGGGGCATCATGTCTGTCCTCCTCTGTCCTGCCTGAGCAGAGTCCACATCTCGGTTACCTACCCCCGACCATGCCAGGCTCAGGGTGTTTCCACATCGCCAAAAACTTTTTTAAACGTATGTTTAGTTACCAAGGGGGGAAGGGGAGAGGTGAGATAAACTGGGATATTGGGATTGACGTGTACACACGACTGTATATAGAACAGATAACTGATAAGGACCTGCTGTAGAGCACAGGGAACTCTGCTCAATACTCTGTAATGACCTATGTGGGAATAGAATCTAAAAAAAGAGTGGATAAATGTATCTGTATAACTGATTCACTTTACTGTACAACAGAAACTAATACAACGTTGTAAAGCAACTATACTCCAATGAAAAAAAAACACTACACTCCAATAAAAATTAACTTTAAGAAAAGTTACATGCTACAACCATGCTACAACATGGATGAACCTGGAGGATATTATGCAAGTGAAATAAACCAGACACACATACACACACACAAAACGCAAAAGCCAAAACCCTCAATAAATGGCCCCAGACAATGGTGGAACCACATCACAACTGGAAGGAATAGAGTGGAAAGAAAGGTGAAAACTTGTTAATGTAGATTCTAAAAAGGCAACAGCAAGGCCTGCATGTGACTGAGCCCACTTTTCATATGGTGTTTATTCAAAGTAATTGTGATGTTCTTTTTCTTCATACCCAGGCCTAATGCTTTCATGTCCCCTCTGGACAGGAGACTCTGAACTTTTAGAGACATTCACTGTCAAATATATATACTACCAAACGTAAAATAGATAGCTAGTGGGAAGCAGCTGCATAGCACAGGGAGATCAGCTCGGTGCTCTGTGACCACCTAGAGGGGTGAGATAGGGAGGGTGGGAGGGAGGGAGAAGCAAGAGGGAGGAGATATGGGAACATATGTATATGTATAACTGATTCACTTTGTTATAAAGCAGAAACTAACACACCATTGTAAAGCAATTATACTCCAATAAAGATGTAAAAAAAAATCCTTTCTAGTTTGGTTAAAAAAAAAAAAACAACAGCAACCCTAAATTCAAACACTTTAACTCTTGTGAGGAATGCTTTCACTCCCACAGCATTTAATATGGATATTTCTTGTGGAATAGTGAATACCCAATGTTGTGAAAGAAGAATTTTCTACCTACTTGAAAAAAAGTAGAAGCATATTAATTAATTCTGAGTCATAGATAATGTGGAGAAACCCAGACAATACTAATTCCCTCTTGCCCCCCACAAACATATCTATTGAGGTAAAAGTGAGAAAAATATGGATGGAATTGCTCATTTAATTCAGGTCAAAATGAGGAAATTTACAACCCACCGACCACCCACCACTCCCTGAACTCTTTCTGCTTTGATTATCTGGTTATAGCAGGGTTTCACAGTAACAGTGCAGATCAAAAACTCAACAGATTAGAAACCTGCAGTGTTCTGAAATGGGAGTCAGGAGTCTGGGTTCTGAATTCTTCCCCCTCAACAGCAGTTTATTTTTGATAAGCCCTAAAGATTCTTCCAGCTCTAACATTCTTAGAGTCTATGAGGATATAAAACAGAGATTCCAAACGGACACCTGCAAGCCAAGACAGCTCAAGAGACACAATGTTTGGCCCACACATTGGTTTCAGAAATCATGGAATTAATCATATTCAAAATGGAGGGATTTCACCAAAAATATGAATTTCTGCTTTAATTTTTTAAAAAATCAGAAGATATGGAAATATACTAAATGACACCTGGCTGGAGTTGGGTAGTGGCTTCCATCTTCAGACAGGGCACTGACTCTTCAGTTTGCCATAGTCTCCACTGTTCTCTAATGTCTACCCAACTCCAACATCCACCCAACTCCAACATCCAATGTCAGCCACCATCAGTCATCAAGCTGTGCCACTGTTTCTCTTACACTTGAATGGAAGTAAGTGAAATATTTCTTTATCCATATTAAAAGCAGGAAAATACAAGACAGATCCAAAAAGCTGAATGTGCCATAAAAAACATGAGAAAGTAATATTCTTCACTTCCACACAAAAATATGCTAGGTGTTTAATATGCAAACATGCATGTCTACACTGAAAGAATACGGCATAAGATGCCATTTTTAAATAAGCCACAATAAATGCTGGCATAAGGAAAGAACTGTAAGAAAAACCTAATAAAATGAGGAAAAAATTCTACTTTGTTTCTATTAAAAACTATCAGATTTGTTTCTAATAGAAACAAAGTGAATGAAATAGCTGCAACTGTGAAATAATGAATTAAGTGAAACAACTGCTGAGCAGTCAACCTTTTAGGGATGGTGAGTTTATAAAAATGCTAATTGAACACAGCTGTAACTATGTATCCTGACCAGACAGAAATAGCCTTGTGGAAATATAAGTGTGATCGGAAACACTGTTGTTCAGGGTGTTGAGGAATTAGTGGAAAACTTGCAGGAGAAGTTGCATGAAAAAGATAAATTGTGACATTTTCTCTTGCAGCTGATGAAAGCATTGTAAACTACATTTACTTGTGGGTTGAAGAGAACATCGGTGGGATTGAAGAAGTGTTGGACATGGTGCCCATGAGATAGACAGCATCAGGAAATTATTTATATTGATGGGTTGGGAAAAGCATTTAAGTGGGTTTTGGGGTTTTTTTGTAATTTAATGTAGTAATAAGCATGTCTAAAGATAGTCCTCCCATGGGTGGTAAAATCACACATGATATAAAATATAACACGTTCATGTTATATTACATAACATTCAACAACAACACGTATACAATTTGAGTCAGTTCATTGAATCATCCACCAAGAAAGGCTTTGCACTGAAAAGTTAAAAACAGAACATAATAAAATTATGAACTAGATACACTCCTACAGCTTGAACCACAGCAATTCAAAGCTTGGCTGGATGGACCAGATGTATAATACGGTATTTAGCAATACTATATAAAGTCAGGCAGTGGTGCTGAAGATATTTTTTTAAGTGTTGAGGAGTAAATTCGTCCTCATCATGCAAGCAAAATCCTGAGGGTAAAAAAGTGGATCAAAGACTTGGCATCCTTGGATGATGCTGCAACCCATTTAGATAATTTGGATACTCTTTTGTTGAGAGACTCACAAGCAGTATACAAATATAGGAACTATTAGCAAAGTCATATGCATGAGTGATTCAACTCATTTTCCTATACTTAAATTAGTCTCTAGAAATGAAAATGAAGGCCCAAATTCTAGTCCCCAGATTGTGAAGCTGAAATCTTAATTCCTCCAAAATGTTATCTGATTTTAAAGTTTATGAAAATAAATTACCCATGTTTAACTGACATTTTTCATTATCATGTACGTTCAGTCTGCTTCTGACTATGAAGGAATAGCTTGTAGTACATCAACCTTCCTACAGAAAAGAGTGACAACCACCCACACAGAGAAATACAAAATTTAACTGCTTGAAGACATCAGAGAGCAACCAAAGCAGCCAACATACCAGCATGAAGCAAAACACAGTAAGATGTGAGCCAGACCTTCCCTCTGCTTTCTCCCTGAAGCTTTCAGTGACTTGCAGTGCAGGGCACTATGCAGAGTAGGAAGCAGCAATCTAACCTTCCAGCATCTCACAAGGTGATGTTATCAGGGTTTTTTCCTCTTGGTTTTCAGTTATTTGGTCCTCTCTTCTGGGATGCCTGGTACTTTTTGTCATAATGCTACTCATTGTGTATGGAACATTTTAGAGGCTCTTGATGATGTTATCATCAGCAAGAAAGGATCCGATTTTCACCTGGCTGCCAGTAAGAGTACAGAAAGATCCCTGGTCAGATTCAAATTTAATATAACTAAGGAAGAAATGCCCACAGATGAAAATGAGTTACCTCTGGAGACAGTGAGTGTCTTATAGTGACAGGAAAATGTTTAGAAATTTGCCCAAACTCTCTGTGGAGGTGTTTCAGAAAGTATTATTGTACTTGAAGTATGGTTAGATTAGATGACCTTTAAGATTCCCTTCCAAAAAGATCCCATGCATCTGTTTTCAAGGCAAAGAAACTAGTATGCTAAAATGAGCCAGAGTCCAACCCAAACATCCAAATTCACCTATAGGATTCATGCTTTTAAAGCAACATGAACAGATCCACCTGACTCTCTGCTGTTATCAATAACACAGTTGTTCCAGAATGTTCCATGAAAAGTCAATGAAAGGAAATAACACTTAATATAGTATATCTTAAAACTATCCTTGGTCCTGGACCAGGGCAAAGTGGATTAAGAAGACAGGTTATTCTAAGTAAAGGTCAAGAAGAGAATGAAGGAAAAAGGGAATAAAGTACTTTATAGTAAAGGGATGGTTCAAATGTAGACATTACATGGAAGTTAGAGGTCAAAACAAGATCAAAGCCTATAACCAAAGGTGGAACCAGAGAAAGAACCAGGAATCACTGCAGAAAGCTAGAGGTCAAATCAGGTGATGACTTAAAGGCTTAAAGAGCCAGCAGAAATCAAGCCTCAGAATCAAGGTACCAATGTCTAGGGAACCTTAAAAATGTCCACAGCCTGCCTCAGTCAGGAAGCCCCTTCACGTTCACGTCATGGCAGGACCGAGAGAACCTCCCCAGAGGGCAGGCACTCCAGCAGATGGAGGCAGCATGGTGGCTTATACCCCTCAGACCTTCGCACTGTGGATGTTGTCATGTCATGTATCTCAAGCAAGAACACCACTGCTCCCAGGGCTATGCTGTGATGAGACAGGGAGAGGGCAAAGCCACTTAGCATGAGCCTGTAAGCTTCCAAATTTACAAGAGAGGGGCAATTTGTTTATTTAAAATTTGTACTGCACAGATCACACATACATATCTAACTTCACATGATTATATAAATGCAATATTTTCTTTTCCCCTGCCTCCTTCTTCTTTCATCCCTCCTACCACAGGTAACCTGGTGAGCTACCTATTTCCCCATGCTAATATTATTTATAGAACATATAGAAACATATACAGTTATTCTGTCATTGTTTTATAAACATGGGCTCTTAGATGTATTCCTTGCATTTGGCTTTACTCACAGAAATCCCTTCAAGTCGCCCAGCAGAATTCCAATTCATCCTCTTTAAGGGCAGCACAATTCCACAATGTGGTGCTTCCACAATTTATATTCAATGACTTCCCTGTTGAGTGCCATTCATTTTATTCCAGTTTTTGCCATGACATGTGGTCATATGTATCATTATATATGTATCTTGATGTACTGATGCTTTTATTTCTATGAGACCGATTCCCAGAAGATTGCTGAGTGAAAGGGTACATGTATTTTTAATGTTAACAGATATTGCCAAATTGGATTTCAAAAAGGCTGTAATAATTCACAAAAGTGACACTATAATTCTATTAATGTAAAACTGGATATATTTTGGAATAAGATGCAAAGTTCACACGATTTTTTGGAAAACACATAAGGCTTCAATGAAACATGAGACCTTCAGCTATCTACACTCTAATATTCTCTAGGCTGTGGGTTTTCTCTTCTCTGCCAAGTTTGAGATGTCCTAGATCACATGAGAGAAGCAGTACGTAACCTATAGGAATACTGCGTAACTCTTTTCTGGTGGAGTTACAACAGCAAAGCCTGACACCAGCCCATTCCAAGGATAAAGTAACTTCCCTCCCAGAGGCTATTAGAGTATCAGCCTGACTATAATTTTATCCTCCTCTGTTTTTCACAGAAGGAAAGCATCCCAGCCCAAGTGGCAACAGAGTGTTCTCAGAGTCTCCTCAGCATGCCGGAGAGGACGCTGTCTAGGGACAGCCTGAAGAAGTTGACTTGATGGGCTTCTTGGTTCCTCCCCAGCTAGAAGAGAAGCCACCAAGCTCGGTCTCTTGCTACAGCTCCAGGAAATGGGCCTTGGGTCACATGCCCCCAGGTTACAGAGCCATCCATCACACCAAGGAGACCTTCAATGATGGCCGACACCCCCAGCCAGAGGCGGGTCTCTCTCAATTTTTCATGACCTAACAGGGGTTTTTCTGTGTGAGATGGGGCCACCTCTCTCACCTCCAGATTAGGGTTCCAGGCACAGTGCAGAAAAGAAACAAGAACCAGGAATCCTGCTGTCATTCTAAAACCTGTAATCTTGAAACAATTCTAAAATCAAACATCATCTTCACAATGGTTTAACTTTGGCACTTAAGTGAAGCTTTATAAGAGACAAAGCTTATCTGTGTGGTTATCTCTAGTTATACAAATTTCTTTCTTTGGCTAAAAAGGCATAAAGAGATCCCCTTTCCTCAGCAAAGATTTTAATATTAAAAAGGCTCCAGGGGCCTCCCTGGTGGTACAGGGGTTAAGAATCCGCCTGCCAATGCAGGGGACATGGGTTCGAGCCCTGGTCCGGGAAGATCCCACGTGCCGTGGAGCAACTAAGGCCGTGCGCCACAACTACTGAGCCTGCGCTCTACAGCCCGTGAGCCACAACTACTGAGCCCGTGTGCTGGAACTACTGAAGCCTGCGCTAGAGCCCGTGCTTTACAACATGAGAAGCCACCGCAATGAGAAGCCCGCGTGCAACGAAGAGTAGCCCCCGCTCGCCACAACTAGAGAAAGCCCGCGTGCAGCAAGAAAGACCCAATGCAGCCTAAAATAAATAAATTTATTTAAAAATCAATTAAAAAGGCTCCAAGTGTAAATAAAAGCAATTCAAGTTTTTAAGAATTTATTTCCACATTCTACGAATTTTGATGATCCCTACTGAATTCCATAGTCTTAAAGATTTGTAGGGGAAAAAGGGGAAAAAATGTTTATGTCATGTTTAACATTTAAAGAATGAATCTCGGTCTTGTTTTGGGAATTCAAATGGAGTTTCCACGAAGTATCAAGTGATGTGGCCTCTGACGGAGCGAGGGTGTCCAGCTCTCTGAATTCTTCACATGAAAAGCTTTGCTATTACAAACATTTAAAATCTAATGCCGGGACTTCCCCAGAGGCCCAGTGGTTAGGACTCCGCACTTCCCCTGCAAGAGGGCGCCTGTTCCATCCCTGGTCGGGGAACTAAGGTCCCACATGCTGCATGGCACGGCCAAATAAAAAAATAAATAAATGACCGATACTAACAGGGTTTAAAAAAAAACTCTAATGCCAATCAATCAATACATAAAAACAAACCGAAAAAAGTTAATGAATGAAAGTTTACATATAATATAAACACATTGTTTGTTAAATGAATAATTATTTTTTACAACATGTCCAAAATTGTCATGTCTCGATCACAGCAACAAAACTACTTAATTAAAAAAAAATCTAATGGCAACGTCTTCTCTCCATAGTGTAAATGAGAACATAAAAAGCCACTTAGACGCTGAGCGTTATATTTGGCCATAATGTGAAATATTATTTGCCAGAACCAACAATGAACCATCCCGCGAGTACTTTATATACCATTTTCATTTTAATTTGAGATAAAAATGAGGGCAAATCTGAAAGGTCCACTTAGAATCTGTAATGTTATCTTTTTAATCTGAGGGAGGCTGCTTCATTAGCATGTTCTAAGATTGATGGCTGAAGAAGATGAGATACAGGCTAATATTAACTCCATGCAACACTGGAAAAATACAGCCGGCACTAACTTAAATTTAATATGGCATCTTGGGAGACAGAGCCCTAATTCTACAGGACACTGTTATGCTAGAAGCATGAAGCAATGAACAGAGAGAGTTTATTAAAGAGGAGGCACAATTTCTTATTTACTTAGACTGTTGACAAATTGTTGAAAAAATTACACAGGGTATGATACATCCCAGAACAATATTAATGTTGTATTATCATTCTTATTCCAAAAGGGAAACTGGGTATTTTAGTGACAGAAAGTCTTCTTGCAGTCAGCACACGAACAGTGATAATTTATGACCAGCAAAGCAGTTAGACTTTCTGACACTGCCTTACCTAAACTGGTAAAAACATTTTGATGCTAATTGGGTAAGACAAGAAAACTAAAGAGAATTCATTTCAGTTATTTAAATCCTGTCACTGATGTCCATGCCTTATGTCTCAGATAAACTATTCAGATGTGTCTTTCTAATCATGTTTTCTGAATTAATCTTTCAGCTGGTGGATCATGATATGATTCACTGAAAGACTGTCACCCTCAGTTCTATGATCATAAAGACAGATGGGCAGGGACTGAAAGGATACAGAATTGCACTGTTGTGATAGGCAAATGTGACGGTAACACCGCACCACTCTGCAAATTATCTTTTCTAAAATCAGGTTTGGAGACTAGTCAAGATGGCAAAATATGATCACATCTTGATGTATATCCTCCGCTCCAAACATACGCCCATGACAGATTTAAAATATAAATAGAAGTAACCATGGTCGTCTTCCAAACGGAGATAGATTTGTGAATCAGGATTGGAACAGAACATGAAGCCGTGGGAAGGGTCCACGAGGCTCCCAGTCTGGAGACAGATTCCCATGGGGGCAGGGATACACTGCACTGCACTGTCCAGAGTGGCCATCAGAGACGGTGGCCAGCCTTGTGAAGGACGCTGAACAAGTCTGCTGTTCCCTGCAGGCCTAGCGAGGTTAAAGGAAGCAGACACAGCCTGGTGACGGGAACCGTGGTGCCTCCGCCCGCCTCTCCCCCTCCCCAACACCGTCCCACCTCCCACTACATCCCACTGCACTGGGCTGGATCAGAGTCATCATGGCACAGGCGCTCAAGTCACCTATGAGGACCTCGTTTTGACTGGACGACTCAGGGCCTGGCAGACACAACCATTAAGCAGGGAAGGCAAACGTGGAGGGGGAAAAAGAGAAACAGTAATCACAAAATGAGTAAGCCAAAGCCTCAAAATATTAATACAGCTAATGCTAAGAAACACAGCTAGCAAAATCTACATGAATTTACCAGGAATGAATTCATTTCATGGACTAGTCTGACAAAGATTTTAAAATAAGTATGCTTAGGACACTCAGAGAAATAAAATACACCCATTAAAAAAAAAAAAAAACAACCCACCAAGACCTTATGGAATGAAAACAGGAAGAAATGTAACAACATATGGATCCAAAAGAGAACTAACTAGAATGTTTGGAAATGGAAGATACAGTCATTTAAATAAATAAAAACAGTCCAGGTGGGATGAACTCTAGACTGGATGGTGGAAGCAAGATATAGTGAACAAGAAGAGAGCTCTGCGGAATTCACCCACGAAGCAGCAATGTAAGATGAACAGTTAAGCGACCCAGGAGACAGATGAAGAGCAGGAGAAACATCTGAAGAGATAACAGCTAGGAAGTTACAAGGCACCCAAGACTAAATCATACAGAAGATGCGAAGGGTCTTTTTGAAGTATCAATAAATTACAAAGTGCTACTGAGAGACACAAAAGAACACTTGAATATATGCAAAGCTAGAGCATTTTCATGAAAAGAAAACAATACTATAAATATTAGTTCTCCCCAAATTATTCTATTAATTCAAAGAATAATTATAATAAAAAATCCTAAGAATTTTACTTTTTAGCTAAACAAACTGACTTTAGAATTCATATGTAAGAACAAAGGTGCAAGATTAGGCAAGATAATGATAAAGAAAAAAGAGAAAAGAGTGAGAGAAATTTCCCTGCCACATCTCAAAACGTAGGGTACAGCTATTATAATTAAGACGGTGCAGTGCTGACACAGAGACAAACAGAATGCAGCAAAGCAGAGAGCTCAGAAACAATCCCAGACACATTGAGAAAGCAAGGAGAGGGGGGTGAGCCCTGGCCATGTGCAAAGACTGTTTAATAAGTAGTTCCTGGGCCCCTGGTTATCTCTCAAGAACAAAATGAAATGAGACCTCTACCTCATGCTAGACATAAAAATCAACTGATCAGGTGCAGGAGGAATAAAAACTATGATATGAAAAGTGAATTTTTAAATCTTATAGAGAAATATACTGGGGGGAAAGCATGGGTAGGAAAGAATTTCTAAAGAAACACAAAGAGCACAAACCATAAAGGAAAAGATTGATAAATCTGATTAAAATTAACTTAAATTGAAAAACCTGTGTCCAAAACAGATGCCATAAGTAAATTTAAAATACATCTGATATTCGTATAATGATCCAAGGATTCGTAACCAGAATGTATAAGAATAAAATAAGTAAGAAAAAGGCAATACCTGAATAGAAAAATGGAAAGTATATAAATCAGCAATTAATAGAAGAAATCCAGCCACAAAAATTATATACAAAAAAAGGTGCTCACACAGACTAATAATTAGGAAAATGAAAATTAAAACACTACAATACTATTAATGCCCCTCAGTTGGCAAAGACAGAAAAATCTGACAGCAACAACTACTGGCGAAGATGGGGAACAGTCTTTTTATACAGCGAATTGGAGCATCACTTTGAAGGGCCTTTGCCCACACCTGGTTGAAAGAAGAACTATGCACATACCTTATGACATACCCAGCAATTCTACTCAGAGATTTTCTCAACAAGTGGTTCTCATCTGAACTGTAATGACTGGAGGATTATCTTCTCAAAACCCCCATGGAGCAGTCCAGTGGTTAAGACTCCATGCTTCCACTGCAGGGGGCACGGGTTACATAACTAACACAGCTCTAGATGCATAGGCAAGAAATTAATTCATACAAATAATGGGTGATTTGGGGCATTAGGGCTTAATTCTCCAGGGGACCCTCGGTGATGAAGGCTGTGACAGCTGCTCAGAGCCCACTGCTAGAAATAGTCTAAAGTGAAATAAACTATGTGTTCATCAACAGTACAAATATACATATTGTAGTACATACCACAACACTGTATAATAGTTGTCAGGAAAAGCTCAAGCTAAATGATATATCAACATGGATATATTTAAAAAATAATGGAAGTGAAGTAAGTCAGACAGAGAAAGACAAATGTCATATGATATCAGTTACATGTGGAATCTAAAAAACTGATACTAATGAACTTATTTATTAAACAGAAATAGACAAATAGAAGACAAACTGATGGTTCCCGAAGTGGAAAGGGGGAAGGGATAAAATAGGAGTTTGGGATTAACACATACACACTACTACATATAAAACAGATAACCAACAAGGGCCTATGTATAGCACAGGGAACTATATTCAGTATCTTGTAATAACCTATAAAGGAAAAGAATCTGAAAAAGAATAGATTTATATATGTGTGTGTGTAACTGAATCACTTTGCTGTACACCCGAAACTAACACAACACTGTAAGTCAACTAAACTTCAATTAAAAATAAGTAAATAAAGGGAGAAAAAATCATCATGCTGTACACCTTAAACTAAAAAAAGAAAAAAAAAAGGAGAATGGAAAAAGTAAGTTATGGAATATTACATATAGTTTCATAACACTGACGTAAAAATGTAAGATATGTTAAAAAAATACTATATTTTAAGTGTAGGTACAAATATGTGTAGCAAAATATAAAACACACGCAAGGGAATAATAAGTAGCAAATGCATATGGGGAGGAGACTGAGATTGAGGAGAGGTTCACAGGAAAATCTAACTAAATTGTAATGTTTTATCTCCTTAACAATCAAATTACGTTAAATATTAATACCTGTTGAACGTTTGTGGTTGGAAGGTCTGTGTTTGTATTACCTCCTATGCTTTTCTCCATGTTTACAACAGCTCTTACTTTTAAAAAAAATATAGACTAGGGACTTCCCTGATGGTCCAGTGGTTAAGAGTCCGCCTTCCAGTGCAGGGGACACAGGTTCGATCCCTGGTCGGGAACTAAGATCCTGCATGCTGCAGGGCAACTAAGCCCGTGCTCCACAACTACTGAGCCCATGCGCCTAAACTAGACAGCCTGTGTGCGGCAACTACAGAGCCCACATGCTCTGAAGCCTGCGTGTGCCACAACTAGAGAGAGAGGAGTCCAAACAAGACCCCACACAGCCAAAATAAAGAAAGAAATATTTTTTAAAAATAGACTAAAGAAATCCACAAAATGTAGGTGTGCACATCTTTCTGTAACACCTGCAGGACTTGAGGCCTGCGTCATCTCACCCTGGGTATCTGGACAGCCTCTGTGATTCTCAAATTCATCTTCCTCCCTTCCCTGCTGCCAGAGCGATCTCTGTAAAACACTCATCTGCTCACATCAGTCACCTTCAAAGGCTCCACCTTCAGACTCCAGAGCAAGTGCACAGGCCTTCCTTGCTTGATGCAGCCCAGGAATCCATTGCCAGCCTTACCTCTCAGTGCCCCCCCACCTTTGATGCTTCCAAAATACGCATTTCTTTTAGTTCCTTGAACACATTACACTGCTTTTTGCTCCTGTTTTTTTGCTTAGGTTGCTTCCCCTCATGAAGCACTCCCCCGACAACTGCTCAGGCCCCACCTTCACCGGGATGACCCTCCTGACCGGGCCAGGCTGAGCTGAGAACCCTTCCATAGGGCTTTCCCCCCCATAGGGCTTTCAACTCTCCGCTCTTTTGGAAGATGACTCTCTGTGTATCTTTCAACACCAATCCAAGAGCTGTGACCTATTAACTATTATACCTCTTAAGACTTAATACAATGCCTGGCCCAGAAGTGCTTAATGGAATTGAATGGTGAGCTCTACTACTTTCCCCCTTTCTAGTTTTCCCTGACTCAGTACTCTACATCACTGCCTGAGAAAACAAGAATTATACCCAAGGAGTATCAGTCTCCGATCAGCTCCTGCACTGTTTAGCAACCGCAAAGAGATCTCTGCTGACCTGAAACAAACCGACTGCCAGATATCTCTCCAGCAAAGAGGGGCTGATTCAGGATCAGAAGAGAATTGCAGTTCAGGGTCTGCAACCATGGCGAGTCATGTGCAAGTCCCCACACAGCAAGGGAAGGAGAAGAATTTTATAAAGGGGAAAAGAAATTGGGAGGGCTAAAGTAAAACAGTCCATGGCTTTTCGTTGGCTGAAAAGGGAAAAGGAAAGCAGAGCAGTTTCACAGGTCCTGAGAGCTCCCTCTTCTGGTCCCCCAACTCGATTTAATTGAGGTTTCTGTTTATTAATTTTTTACATCTTCAAGTTATATATTAACATGACTTCTGCAGTCAGAAGGCTGGAAATAATCCATTTTCAATGTTCTGCTCTTTGGTCTAAAATGTAAACTTATGCTATTGAGTCAGTCTCCCCAGTGAATTAATCCTGGATGAAAATACGAAATGCATTTTTTGGTTTTATCTTCTCTTCCAGTACCTTCCCATGGTATGCTCTCCCCCACCTCTTCCTCTCACACCCAAGGCATCCTACTGTCTGTCTTACATCTTAATTTACCATCTCTGCTTTTCAACCACTCTGGGATTAATAAATTTAAAACAGAGTGCCGTTCCTAAGTATCCTGTAGGCAGCTTGACTATGGCCTCAGAGATAATGCAGCAGTTTGGGTTTAAAAACAAACGACTGAAATTTCAAGTGGGGTGTGGGAAATGAGACATGGCTAGCTTTTTAACAAGCAGGTTTCATGCCTTGAACAAAATTACACACCTATTATTCTGTATACTTACTAACCTCAACCTTTTCCCAAGCATGACCTCACTAAACCCCAAAAAGTCTCAGAAAACTTGAAAATATTTAAGACCTAGATGAAGTTTATGAGCGTACACACAAACTGTAATCACTTAATTTGACTGATTTACTACTCATTTACTACCATCGATGCTTCAATAAAATATCCTGACACAAAGCAAATTTTGAGATTTATGACATCCTTATGGGCTTGCAGGCTGTTAACAGCTTTTCCCAGCTTTATTTACCACTTGGGAAATAACTCACTGCATTATACTCACCACATCACTGACATATTTCTTTGCAGATGCCGTACAAAGTCCTATACTGCAAGGTCCTGGAGACTTCGCTATGGTAAAGGGGCCGGTGTAAGAAACTGATGATTATGTGACTTCACAGTCATTACTGTACAACCACACCCATTCAAAAAAGTCAGAGAGACACTCAGGGAAAATTTACGCTGAGCTATTGCTCTTTCCTTTCAGGTCTGAATACGAAGGCTCTCATGATCAGGGAGCAGCAGGTTGACACTTAGCCCCGCCCCCAAGATTCCCCAGGATCATCATCCGCTGAGTGGTCTGATGTTGAGCACTGGCTCAGTCCAGCTGTGGTCTCTTGGGCACAGCAGCCCAGATACCCCCCAGTCCTCAGCCCACCATTTGCACATTAGTTAGCCTCCTTCACAAACACTGCAAAAGAGCTTCCAGAAGCATAGAGAACAGAGGCTCATTCCCTAGCTGCCAGGATGTCAAAATCTCAGTTATGCTGGTACTCAGGGAGACAAGAGTTAATTTCTCCTCATACATCAGATTCCCTCTGAGCCAATTATGCAAAGGAGGCAAAGAGAAAAACACACTGATATCTTGGAAATTCTGGTGCCAGCCACGGAATGTTGAAGCCAGCAAGAGATTGAGATTCCCTGTGACGTTTTCCCATTTCCTACTGCTCATCACTGTCTAAAGAGTCACCCTCAAACTCAGACTGGATTTCTGAACCTCCAACAACAGTACAGCTAACAACGATTACGACCTGGACAAGCTGAGGCACCCTGAGACTCCAGAGCAATGGGTCTGAGGATGCCCAGGACCAAAACCTCTAGGCCCCGACATCCGGCCACGTGGCAGCTGTAGATGATGCTCCCACTTCTCTGCACAGGGTTCCAGACAGCCCTTCTGTAATGAGATGCCTATGCTGGTACATTCTCAGGGCAAATCACTCACACCTGGCTGTTTGAATTAAAAGGGAAAAACACGTAGTCACCAGAGTCCACTATGGTGATGATGTAAATGTCCCCAGGCCACATGTGGGCAAGGTTTCACGGTCCAGAAATGCCTGGGAAGCAACCCTTGGCTGATAGAGTTTCACGACACTGTTACTCTGATAACCTCCAAAGTGCTGGAATGACAAGGCACTAAGTTACACACACGAAGTGCTCTAGCTTGAGAACGAGAACACAGTTAACTAGGAAAAAATGACAAGCAAGTCCATCCTCTCTGTCCAGCAGCGCTGAACTGCTGCATCCAATCAGTGCAGCTTCTCGTGCCCGCCTGTGCCTACTACCCACAGGCCCCTGAGCTCTCCTGGGAGTCTGTCAAGGCCACAGTGAGGTCAAACCAATTCCAAGACGCATGAGTGTTCTGACCACCTCCACAGCCTGGGGCTTAGCAGAGGTGGCCAAGCATGTGGACCATGGATTCTGGAGCCAGATGACCTGGGTTTGAATCCCAACTCCACCATTTGCTAGCTTTATAGATCTGGGCATTTTTCTTTGCCTTGGTTTTCCCACCTGAATAATGGGGTTAGAATAGTATTTAACTCAATAGATAAACAACAAGAGTTTACTGTATAGCACAGGGAACTATATTCAATATCTTGTAATAACCTATAATGGAAAAGCATAGAAGAAAAAGAATATAGATACACACACACACACACACACATATATCACCAAATCACTTTGCTGTACACCTGAAACTAACACAATATTGTAAATCAACTATCCTTCAATTTTAAAAGAAGTACTTAACTCATGGGTGGCATAAACATTGAGTCAATATGTGAAAAGCACATATTAACGTAAGTGCCATATTGTGTCAGCCGTCACGATGTTATTTTTCTTATTACTAGAGCACATGGGAGAAGAAAAAATAGGTGCACCATCGAGGATAAATCACTGAAGACACTGTCCCCTCCTTCCATAGAGCGACCGCTTGGCATCCACTTCAGCTGTGAGATGGTGCTTCCCAGCTTAATCCAATGGGCAATAAATTATATTTTAAGTGTAATAAAGGAAAATAAACAAAAAGACATGTGGTTGGGCTACATAAAAGAGCAAAAGATTAATCAAGTAAATTGGCAAGTTAAGTAATTACAGGAGAAAAAAATCTCTTCTTTTTTTTTTTTCCCCTCCAGTGAATTTCTTTAACTGTCCCCTCGCCTGGGCTAGAGAAAATGATTTTTATCCTAAATGGGTATTGCCAGTTTTAATGACTTAACTAAAACAAAGATAGCTTTATAGCCTTAATATTGTGAAGATAGCATGAAGAGCTGTTATGAGAATTTAACACATGGGAGGCTGTCTCTCCACGGAGTGAGATAAATACTAAAAATTGTAATCATCTCTTCCTTAGGAACAAAAAAGATCTCCGTAACAAAACAAATTACTTTTGGCTTTCTATCCTCTGAAGAAGTTTCTAAGAAGTTCCCAACGATGAACTTCTTGAACCTAACGCTTGTGAAAGTCCTGAACATTCTTTCCCGTGATCCCGAGTGCCACATCTTCTAGAGATGAGGTGAACCTGTAATTGACAAGTCAGCCGAGCGTCCCAGGCTGGTGTGAGGGCCCCTGGGGACTCCAGGACCTCCACACTACCCGCATCCTGAGCAGGATCCTGAGTTCTGGGCTGCCGGACTCAGAGGTGCTTCGCAGGCTCAGAGCTGACCTGCATCTGATCTGGCCAGTGGTGCTTCTCTTTCTAATGTTTTCTGACTTCCAGAGTCTACATGTTATCTGTTTACCCCCATGGTGCCTGTGTAGGGGATTCGAGGAATTTCAGGGCTGAGCAAGGAAAAAGATATGACCACAGGTGGCAGTAGCACACATAAGCGTTACTGGATGATGCTTTGACAGCTTGCGTGCAGGGGAAGTCCCTCACAGCCTAGGCTGGTCCAGAGGCTACCACACTGGCTTGCTACTCAGAAGGAAAGGAAGGCCAGGGGACTCCCGGGGGAGAGAGGAACAGGAGAGGACACTTGCGTGACGTTGCTCGGCAGTGTGGCAGGAATCCCTAGGTCTGAGTGCTCCAAAGGGCAGCAGCAGCTTGGGGTCCTATAGCCCACGGCTTATCTTGCCTGTGGCTTGCAGATGCTGGGTCCAGTTTTACCGTGTATGGAAAGCAGGCAGGCTATAAATGGCTAAAAGTCTGCTTATCTGGGCTATGTTTAAAACAGTTGGAGGTATAAAAACTTGAGTATGCGTTGGTGGGCTTCTGAGCTCATAAGTCTCAGCCTAGGGGTCCAGCATCAGGAGAGGCCCTCAGAGCATTTGGCTTCGAAGGCGAGCGGGGCTTGATCGCAGGAACTGCACAGGACTGGGGGAAACAGAGACTCCACTCTCGGAGGGCACATACAAGGTCTCACAGGCACCAGGACCCAGGGCAAAAGCAGTGACTCCACAGGAGCCTGGGCCAGACCTACCTGCTGGTCTTGGAGGGTCTCCTGGGGAGGTAGGGGGCAGCTGTGGCTCTCTCTAGGGTCCTAAAGCTGGTGCTGGACATAGTGGGGAGTGTCCATCTAGCGGTGAGTGAACTCAGGCTGGAGGCAGACATCTTGGGTCCTTGGCACTGAGACCTGGCCCCACCGAACAGCCTGCGGGCTCCAGCACGGGGACACCTCAGGCCAAGCAACCCACAGGGCGGGAACACAGCCCCACGCATCAACAGACAGACTGCCTAGAGAGTTCCTAAGACCACAGTCACCTCCAGACATGCCCCGTGGCACGGCCCTGCCCACCAGAGAGCCAAGACCCAGCTCCACCCACCAGTGGGCAGGCACCAGCCCCTCCCACCAGGAAGCCTGCACAAGCCTCTAGACCAGCCTCACCCACCATGGGGCAGACACCAGAAGCAAGAAAACGACGATGCTGCGGCCTGTGGAACTGAGTCTCCAAACACAGGTCAGAACCTACCCTGGTCCAAAAATTAAACTAAATTACATTAATTTTGGTAACAGGTAAAGTAATCTGCAAAGGAAACTGAGGTATCTTTACGGAAATGTTTCTGAATTTATGACATAAGGATGGATAGGAATGAATAAGTCTATGTGTAACAGTAGCTAACATCTATTTAGCAATAACTATGGGCCAATACCTATAATAATAGCTCTACAAACATCTCATTTAATGCTCAAAGCAGTTTTATTTCTAGGAGTGTGTCCCTTTCATCCACATCATCTAATTTCTTGGTATACAATTGGTCATAGTATCCCCTTAAAATCCTTTTTATTTCTCTAAAGTTGGTAGTAATGTCCCTCCCCTCTTTCATTACTGACTTTAGTAATTTGAGTCTTCTCTCTTTTTTCTTATTTTTCAATTTTGTTGATTCTTTTCTAAGAACTAACTTGTGGTTTCATTGATTTTCTCTATTATTTTTCTGTTCTCTATTTATTTACTTCCTCTCTAATCTTGTTTCCTTCCTCCTTATGCTTGCATTGGGTTTTGTCTCATCTCCTTTTTCTAATTTCTAAGCATGGAAGATTCTTGATTTGAGATCTCTCATATAATTTAACATATGCATCCACAGCTATAAATTTCCATCTAGGCACCACTTTAGCTGTATCCCATAAGTTCTGGCATGTTGTGTTTTCATTTTCATTCATCTCAAAGTATTTTTCAATTTTTTTCTTGGGATTCTTCTTTGACTCATTGGTTATTTAGGAGTGTGTTTTTTATTTCCCAAATTTCTTTCACTTGTTTATTCCTAATTTTATTCCATTGTCATTGAATAACATAGTTTGTATAATTTCAATCCTTTTAAATTCACTGAGACTTGTTTTATGGCCTAATATATGGTCTGTCCTGGAGAACGTTTCATGTGCACTTGGGAAGAATGTATGTTCTGCTACTAGTTAGTTGAGTGTCCCACAGAAGTCTGTTAGGTCTGGGCTTCCCTGGTGGCGCAGTAGTTGAGAGTCCGCCTGCCTATGCAGGGGACATGGGTTCATGCCCCGGTCCTGGAAGATCCCACGTCACGGAGCGGCTGGGCCCGTGAGCCATGGCCGCTGAGCCTGCGCATCCAGAGCCTGTGCTCCGCAACGGGAGAGGCCACAACAGTGAGAGGCCCATGTACCACAAAAAAAAAAAAAAAAAAAAAACCCAGAGAAGGCCACTGGACTCAAGGGAAGCCAGTACACAGGCTGGTCAGTGACCTGTGACCTGGAGCAAAATGGTGAGTTGGTATAATCAAAAGCTTAAAGAAAACAGAACTACTGTGTGAAATGCTGCAGATTTATCTGAAGATACAGACGTACGGCCATGGATACCCATGCGAGTCCAACCTCTCAGGAAACATTTCAGGCACTTCAATTCCAAAACGAGTGAACTTAAACACCTGCAGACTTACCACAGTAGGGCTGCAACTTAATCTGCTTTTAGTGAAACACAACTTCTGTCTTTGCCCGACATCCCACTTCTCATTCTTTATCTTAGGGATGTTTGTTTTTTTCCAATACACTAAAATTAATGTTGTGTATGTGTCTGTGTCATTGTGAGCCTCTTCCTATGGGCTCAGTACCGGAGTTCAGTGACCACGGGGTTGTGTGCTTCGTGTGGGTATAGCTTTGTGAGTAGAGAGATCAATCAGCCATGGCAAAGTGGTTACAAAAAGCTAGCCTTCAAGGAATAACTTCCCTCTACAATATTAAAGACTCATAACTTATTCAACCCCCTTGGAAGAGGGTTTTACAGAGAAGTATTCAGTCATTAAACACCACTTTTGTTTTTAAAAGAACATCTTCATTTGGAAACCCACCAAAGACAAAATAGTTAATCAACCAAATTTAGGACTGAGAAAGCTTTCTCTTCATTTAACATATTTTATGTTCCTATTTTTGGATAAAGTTTGTTCACCTCACACACCTACACAGTACTGATGCCTAAGAACACAGCAACTGTTGACTAATTTTTAAAGAGTTTATTTATGGTCCACCCATAAAATTTCTCCTCAGTCTGAGGAAAAAATTCCTACAGATATTTTCAAAGGAAAGGACCTAGCTGTTTTTATATACCAAGTGAGATAAACCAGAAAATCTGGAAACCTAAATGAAATCAGAAATCATAGGTACTATTTGAAGCAACAATGTACCTACTGGAATCACAGTGCAAATCGAATGTACTTTCAGATTTTCCAAATAAAAATTTTAAAAATAATCAATTTTTCAAAGTTTGTTTTTAATTGCTCAAGAAAGATATTTACTTTCTGTGCTTTTTTCCCCCTGGGTTGAGGACACCTAGCATCACTGTATAATATTTAGTTTGCTGAGAGTAGGTATAAGAATTTTAGGAGACTCAACTGAAAACCCCTTCCTCAGCCATCCAGATGGGTGCTTCTGTCTCTCTCCTCTAAGGAAGAATCTCTCCGTGGTTATTACCACAGTTCCTGCTAAATATTTCCAGTGGCATTGCCTCAAACAATATCTTTTGACAAAATTCAGGCCAGTAACTGATCTATTAAAATCGTAACCCCCTTTACATTTAAGTTTACTCGTTTCTTTCCAGTTCCATACCATTTCTTTGTAACTTACTACATGAGCCCATGTTAAACAATCCCTTGCATTAACATCCCACCCAGCCTTAGAGCCTGTAATGATTTCCTTTAAATTATGATCCTTATTTACAGTAGCTTTTCAGGTTTCTTTCCTTCCTTTAAATGAATCCACCTTCTCTCCTCACTTTTCTATCTACATTTACTCTCTTTGTGGTCTTATCCAGGCTCATAGCTGTCAGTATGACCTAAAGGCTAATGACTTCCAAATTCTTATCTAGAGTCCAGACCTCTCCCCTAAATTCCAGACGTGCATATTCAACTGCCAACTCTACCTGCATGTCTATTAGCATCCCAAATGTAATATGTTTAAAAGTGAACTTCTGGTTTTCCCCTCAGACCTGCTCCCTGCCCCAACATGGTGGCCATAAGGAGAGTGAGGAAGACATCTGGGCAAATCTTAAGGTGAGAGGACCCATCATGGCTCCCTGCCCAGGTATTTGGGCATGGAAGAGATCTGAAAGTCTTCCCACAATTTAAGGTAAGGTAAGGTGAACAGAAGACAGCTGAGAGTCGAGAGCCACATGCCTACTGGGGACAGCCACGACGCAGGGCATGGGGACCCGTTAGCAGAAGCTCAGAGAGAAACTAAGGAGGATCTCAGGAAAGCAGTAGTGCCAATGAAAGCCGAGATATGGAGATGGCCCAGCCAACTCGAGAGCTCGCCCAGCCCTGGAAGCAGTACTATGTACCACTTGCACCAAGAGAACAGACAATGAATGACACAGTTCAGCTATGGAAAAATGAAGAAAAATATGACTCTCTTCATGACCAAGTTGGGATTGTAAATTCAAACCCACTAAATATATAAAGAGAACATACAAATACATAAGGCTGTTGGGTGAATCTGTCTCTGTTACAGTTGTACCTGAATGTTTACATAAATTATATATTTAAAATATGTATGATATTTAAGTAAATGCTCATCAGCCACATCAGGATGCAAGCAAATCTCTGTTGTAAGTTTCAAGAAAAAAGACCCAAAAAGCATATTTTTGAGACCCTGCATAATTGAGCTTTGTACTTCCAGACAGCAATTGGTGGCCATGGGCACATAAAGCCAAAGGTCTATTTCTGTTAGCTACACTCTACTGTCTTGCTCAAAGGCAATCATTAGTGAATTCAATATATCCAGCAATCTAACCAAGCACTCAAAACACTGTAGCTCCCCAAGCCAAAATGTTCCCCAAGGTCATCGACAGTCTGTACACAGGACAGATACCTACACAGGCTGCTTTCTTTGTTACCATCCTAAAGCGATTTTTTTTCCAGCACATATATCAAGTGGAGAACACACCTTGTCTAATGGCTATTGCAATGGGGTATTGTCATTTTCTCCTCTGTTACTGACTATGCAAGTTTCAAGTGGAAATAACTATAATTATGGAGGGAGGGACAGCATATCCACCTCCCCTGGGGGTCAGTGGAATCTAACCCCTTTCCTTTACAATCATCCGTAAATAATTATGCTTTACTGTCCATTAGTCTTTGCATCCTGAAAATAAGAGGCGTAGTCTTATAATCGGCTTTCATCATTCAAAGAAAGAATTTAGACTTTATCTTTACAACGTATAAGTAATACTGGACTTCAGTGTCAATTTTTCTGCTTCAAATTCTTTTCAGCTTGTAATTAAAGAATGTAAATTTTCTAAAAACAGCATTAAACAACGATATGTTAAGAACCTCAAAAATATGATTCTCAGGTCCTGGATATACATAAGACTTAAACATTCTACTCAGACTCAAACTATCCATTTGATTTATGAACATATTATTGGCTGAAAATATAATTGAGGCATGAAGAGGCTGAATGACTGTCAGCAGAGGAAGAGTGAGCTGCTTCAATTTAGGGGTTAGAAGGAGGCTGGCCAGATACAGTTCAGCATTTCACATTTACTCTGCAAATAGTTAATCCTTACAAAACATAAACAGCAGGGAATTTAATTTTCATGAAATACTGACCATAAATAATCCCCATCTGCCCCCCGGGGACTAAAGAATCAGCCCTTCAATTTATTCCACCGAAGGTCTGCAATACTATGCAGAAGGGAAATTCCTGTGCACGTGACCATGGGGGTGTCGGGAGAAAACTGTAATTTGCTGCAAACCAAGTTGGACAACAAAGTCCCTAATCAGTGAAGGGCAATATATTTATTAGGCAAATCGAGAGTAATTTTAGAATGCAAAACAGAATGAAGTTTGGCTAATCTTTTGTTCGTGTATCACTCCTTTTTACAGTTCAAACCTAACCTTGTTTCCATGGAATAAAATGCTTTCAAATTCCATAATTCAATATGGACATCCATGACAAACACTAATGAACAGAGCATGCCAGCTACTGTTCTGCCTCTGATGGCTCACTGGTTACTTTAAATGTTGAGGCTTAAGCAGTGTGAAGGATTTCTCAAGGGCAAAACAGTAAATAGAAATGTGCAAACTACCATTGGACCCTCCGCTTCATTTGTTGTCAGGAAATTGGTTTCTTGATAAGCTCAGAGGTAAACAGAATACATTAAGAGTGCACCCAAACATGCAAGATGTCACATTATGCAAAATAAATGGTGCAGGCATATCACTGTATGTCCAGGTAGCATGGAAACATCTGGGATCAATGAAGTACATTTTCCAATAAAGTAAAGACAGCCTCATTTAAGGGGAAAATGACAGTGAAACAGCTGTTAACTTGTAAGTGTGATGTTTCCAATTAATATAAAATCAAATAAAATCAGGCTGCCTTTGCAAGTACAACGTCACAGTTTACAGTCTGCCTTAAAGGGAAGGAGTGTAGAAGGCTGTACTCCCTGAAGAGAGCAGGAAAGTATCATCTAAACGGGGGAGAGGTAAAAACATCTCTATGAAAATCTAAGTTCAAGTCTCAGAGGCTATCAGACAGTAATATATGCAAAAGATATGGTTTTTGCAATTTCAATTTCAGGAAATAGACAAAGGGGAGTTTAAGAAGTATATGTATGTATGTATGTATGTATGTATGTATGTATGTACTTGAGCCACAAAATAAAAGTGCAAAGAGCCATATAATTTCTTTGAATGCAGTACCAATGCAGTCATAATCTTCTCAGAAGGTTCGAATAATTCATCATCTTGACCTTCTCTGGGAGAGAATCAATATGCTATTTCCATCCTAATCATTCACGCTGAACTACATTTTTTCCCTAAGGAAATGGAAGACATTTAACACAGTACTGAAGGCCCTAATATCCCCAATTACTAAGCCCTTCCACTCACATGTGAAAATTATAGATAGGCAATAGACCAAAAACTGGAGCTTTATAAGCAAATAAATTAAAATGTGAGGGTAAAACCAATATGTAAAACATTTAGCATCACATAGGTGCTTAAATTTTAATTTATTTTCTTAAGATCCTTAACATTTAGGCCTAAGGAGAAAACAAAATAAACTCGAAAACTGAAGCAAGTAGCTCAGCTACTTACATATCTTGAGGTTCAAACTTACCAAGGAACAGCATCCTTTCTCGATGTTTATTTGCAGACAAATCCTTACAGTAGAATGGCTGACTCTAAGAAGTAAAGATTGAGGATAGAGAGATACTGATTTTAACACATTCTACCAAGTATCAATAAAGAAAAGAAAGATAAGTCATGGAAAAAAATCTATAATAAAAAATGAACAGGTGCAATTATTTTGCAACCAACACAGACAAAATCCCAGATCAAAGAACGAACTGCCCGGAAGGGTGCCTGGCATACAGTAGGCACAAATTCCATGTCTGTTAGAGGAAAGAATGAATGAAAGAAGAGGATGAGAACCTATGAAAAATGTGATTCGACGATTTCTAGGATCTTACTTAGGACTGGGACAGCATTTGCAGTCCCAAAGCAAAATTTTAAACAAGGCCCCTTGTTTCAAAATTATTAAAAATTTCAAGATGGTGACAACAGAACATGAAAGCAAGTGTGCGGCCCTGCTGAGAGCCGGGCTCTGTGCAGCTGCATGGCTCGTTCACGCCCAGAGCTGGCCCGGCTCCTGCCCACGGCATCCTGTCCCCAGGCTCGCCAGTGCTTTCAGGTCACCGTGGTTCTGAGTTCAAACACGCTCTTCCCTCTTCCTTGCCCTCAGGTTCTGAGCACACACAAGGGCTTCACTTCCTAATGCGCTCCTTTACGTTGGACCCTTAAATCTCTCACCTTCCCTTCTTGCCCCAGAACATCTCCACCCCACACCCTGTTCACAGCTCACCAACGCCAAAGTGGTGTCTAGCCCCACCTCGCACCTTCAGTACCCTTCAGTTCCTAAACGCAATGGACACTTTCTATTCCTTACTTATATTTGTACACATTCATCTGTTCACTATGCATTCATTCTTTTAGTCAACACATACTTATGAAGGGCCGCAATGACCCCAATTGTATGCTAGTCACTTTACAGTGGTCAACAAAACCACTGTTCGTGTGTGTGTGTGCACGCGTGCATGCACGCGCACACACACACACACACACACACACAAGGACTGCTCCTCACAGAGCGACTTCTAAGAAGCACTGATCTCCTGAGTTTCCTCCTACCTGTCAGTTCCTCCCAACTCTCTCCGCTAATTCTTCTCTACCCTAAATGCTGTCATCCTGAGTCCCTAGCCCAGGCCCCCTTCCTAGGTGAGCTCGTGTCCACCACTCATACAGTGATGATTTCGCAACCTACACATTTACCCTGAACTCGACCCCAAAGTTCTCTGCCTGCATACCGACTCCCTGCTGCACATTTCCACGTAGGCAGCCCACGCGCATCCCACACCCAGCCCGCCCCAGTCTGCGCTCACAACTCTGCTCCCTCCTCCGTCTCCCCCTTGCACTTTGTACACACCTTAACCTGATCGCGTGTGCTTGTGCGGGACCCTGCACTAGCCTGGAAATGTCCCTAATGCAGTGCCTGGCAGTAGGTAGACACTCCAGTTTTTGTTGAGATAAACAATCCCCCTGCCTAGGGTTCTTTTTGTAATTTTATCTCCTTGAACGATTTCAAGCTTGAGTGTGCAATTGAATCTTATTATAATAAATTAGAATGTTAAATTCAGTCAGAGCCAAGAATCTTACACCAAAGAAGACGCTGAACTGGACACTGCCAACATTTAATTCCCCGTGAAATATCAGGTCTGACTAATCCTTTAATTCATTACGCCATTTTATTCAGTTTATTAAATGCTTTGATTTGCTGGGTGACTTTTCTCTTCACAGGCCAAAGAGCATTCACATGGACGAGAGTAAATCCTTGATGCATTAAACCCTAAATATCTAGAATCGTAAATCACTTTGGTCTGGTTTTGACCAAACACTTTCAGGAGGAGAGGAGACAGAGCGTGTCGGAGGGGCAGTGATCTTACAGGGCATCGGGTTCTGCACCTCTCCGTTAAAAAGGACAGAGCTGAAGCTCAGTAAAGTCAAGTGGCCCAGCCGTGTCACACAGGGAGGCACTAGCAAAGCAGTCATGAGATTCCAGACACAGATTCCTACTAACGGGTGTTGTTTCCATGATACCACAATCATCCATTGTCTCCAAACCTCATGGCAAAGACTGCTGGCTGTCTCCCCATGTGCCTTTCTCCTTCCATCTTAGTACTAGAGCCCCATAATTTTAGTGGAGTATGTGGTCACCTGGAAGAAGAAAGACACTCCCCAACCTCCCTTGTAGCTAGGTGGGACCAAGTAGTTAAATTCTCATGCCTGAAATGTAAGCAGAACTAAAGTGTGCAACTTTCAGAAACCGCTTTGAAAAGAAAGGGACTAGCCTGTGTTTGGCTCCTCTTCCTTCCTACTGACTGGAATGCCGACAGCATGGCTGGATTTCAAGCAGCCTTCTTGGACCATGAGGCAAAAGCACTGAACTGAAGTTGGCAGAGAAATATAGTAGAAGGAGCTTGAGTCCCTAACACCAAGTCATACAGGCCATCCAGATTTCTCCAGATTCCTTTCACATGAGAGAAAGATTAATTCTGCCTTGTTTAAGTCACAGTTATTTTAGATTTTCTGTCATATGCAGGCAAACGTAATCCTGACTGATATAACCCATCTGCCCTATCTTTCCTCCATTTGGCTCCCGCCACTTGTAGATCTCACCTCCACTACTGTGAATATCAGGTCTACTCCGTCTCCCCCATCCCACCCTACAAGTCTCATCACTGCTCACTTAGATCACATTTCTGCCCAATTACTTGTGCTTTTATGTCAATAAGATTCTTATTCACTCAACCAGGATTTAATTGTATCCAATGTTCTATATTTATAAGGCAAAGGAGTACAATGAAACATTGGAGAAAGGTTTTTGCCTAGAATCCGAACCCGAACAAAAAGAGCTCTACGTTAACCCAAAAATTTAATTCGCTAGAATCCTCCATCCCCACTGACCAAGTCTTCCGGCTAAATGAAGAGACTGTTTACAAATTTCCTTGTAAGAATATGCACACAACCCACAGTTTAAACATGGAGAAGAGGAAATTGGAGAAGGTACAGCAAATTTCTAAAAGTCAAACACCAGTCAGTGAACATCTTATTTCCTGATGCAAAGACGAGTGAGATAGAAAGCCTTCCTCCCTCAAGTGCAAGCCTGGGATGGCTGCCACATTTTAGAAAGATTTTTCTTTTCTTTTTTTTTTTTTTTTAATCAATGGTCTCTAAACATAGAAAGCTGTTTCAAAGAACCACGAACAACAACCACAAGAGACACACACTTAATGGGAAAGACAACCTCCATCACCGTCCGGGGCTGGAGGACCCACTGGGTTTCACAGCCGTTTCTCCAAGCTGCCCATCAGCCCTGATACGAGGTGTGAGCCTCACCTAGGCCACCAGGACCTGAGAGCAGATACCCTGCCCCGTGTGAGAGACCTCAGGGTGGAGGGGCGGTAAGGAAACCAGGTAGGTGGGCTCCGTCGGAAACGCACTGACGTTAGTAAGCACTTGTATCCAGTTTTACAGTGCACGAGCATCTTTATACACAATCTGTCATTTGATTTAAATAATTCAGCCCCAGAGTTTCCTTGGCTCTCTAGGTCTCTTGGAAGTAGAAGCTGATAAGGAATGGCATGATTATTAGGAGCGGGGTTGACGAACCTCGAGTGGGAATTCAGCTCCAATTCATCAGTGCTCAATTTTGTTTCCGGTGTCAGTGCTCACGGGAGCAGTTAAGAGCAATGCAGTAATAATAATAATAATAATAATAATAATAATAATAATAATAATAATAGCAGCAATAGGGTAATAATGCAAGCTTCCTTGCCTTTTAGAAGCTCTCATTAAGAAAAGCTCTTTAGGGCTTCCCTGGTGGCGCAGTGGTTGAGAGTCCGCCTGCCGATGCAGGGGACACGGGTTCGTGCCCTGGTCCAGGAGGATCCCACATGCCGCAGAGCGGCTGGGCCCGTGAGCCATGGCCACTGAGCCTGCGTGTCTGGAGCCTGTGCTCCGCAACGGGAGAGGCCACAACAGTGAGAGGCCCGCGTACCACAAGAAAAAAAAAAAAGAAAAGCTCTTTCTGCACTTATGCTAAGATTTCCTCTTCTCAGATTCACTGCATCCTTGTACATTTTCCTCCACCTGGTCTAAATCAGTTGGTCCCTCATACCCGAGCACCTTCCTCCCCTAGGCTCTCTGTCCCTGCTTCCTAGCTTTCACTTCCACAGACAATTCACATCAGGCCTTTACTTCCTTCTCCACGCCCTTACTAGCCGCTGCTGTACCTCTTCTTTGAACCTTTTCTAACATATCAACATGCTCTTCACAATGAAGGATCCAGGGGTCTCTTGACAGGGAAACACTCTGAATTGACAGGTTTGGAGGATTTAGCTAGAGGTGAGACAATAAGAAAGGCACATGCAAATCATCAAATCTTTGTTCCAGGCACATCTGCAACTTCCTTGGCATCACCTTTACTTTCTGCAGACTTGGCTAGACAGTCCTTGTGACGGAAGAGAACAATCCTTATGTTTATCACATGAGAACTGGCTGGAAATGTCCTCAGCTGCTGGCCCAAATTCAGAAGAACAACAGAAAATTAAATACTTGTAGAGCAAATAGGTAGATAAAATGAGGATATCTCTAAATTGAGAATTAAATATATAATTATATTTATGTGTATAAAATATATACACATAATTATCTTTCTGAAATTTTGCCCCGTCCCAGCATAATCCCCTGTGTACAATGCAGATACCTAATGCTTCTGACACACATATAAATTAAAAGCCTGCCTTATTCTGATATAAGTTCACTGCTGCAAGCACCCCCTCTTATTTTCCAATGCAAAAGGATGAATCACACACTCAAAACCATTTTATTTTCCAAACAACTATTTTTATTTTACTTTTAAATGCGTAGAAACTGTGTTACCTAGACACACGCATGCTATCCACTTCACTCTTTTTTTTCTGTGAAATGAAAGGACATTTCACCAAAGGGCCTAAAAAGCACCCCATCCTTCGGCTAATATTCCATTTTCCTTTTAAATCCTGCTTTTATAAACACGAAACATTGTGTTTCACTCTGCAACATCTATGCAGTTTCATGAGAATTCGTGAGATCTGCTTTAGATTTCACTTGCTGTTTTGCCCCAACAAGCCTGGGGCACAGAAGTCAGAACTGAGGCAGCTGTCCCATTAAAAGCTGTGGCAGGTCACAAACCTAAAAGGAAAGTTACCTCATTGGTGACTACTCCACAGCTAATTCCACTGTTAATATATGGGCAGGATTGACGTGTGCATGACCTAGAAATGATACACGGTACAACGTATTCTTTTCACATATACACACATGGATTCATAAAGTGAAAGGAGTCATGTGTGTGATGGTGTACGCAAAACATTAGCATTATCCTCCCGGAGGCAAGGCTTAAATTGCAGAATCAGCATTTCCCAGCTTGACTTCTTCCTCCTGCTTTGAACTTTAATATAGTGATCCTGAAATAATGGTAATAAAGACTCAGGGAGAAATAAGGGAGGGGCAATTTGTTCACAAGGCTGGAAATAAAATATTTTGGCTGACAGTAGTGTCATATTTGAATGCCTAGCCCATCTTCCTGCTTGAAAACGAGTGCTTCCTTGTTTGGGTAAAATTAAGTATAAGCAAAGGCACAGACAGAGATTTCTGAACTGTGAATTCTGACCCCTGCTCTGGCACCGCCTAGGCATTGGTAGGTTATTTAATCTGTTCAACTATAAGACGAGGCGAAGTGCAATTACCCTCCTTGCAAGAGTGCTGAGAGAATTCACAAAAGAACACTGACTGCTACACTGTCAAATCCAACACATTTTATAAGAACAGAGCTATCATCTAATCTAATTTATTGAATGAGGTGCTTTTCTAAGCGCCCGTACGTGTGGAACTCAGCTAAAATCTGAAACATCATCAACGTACATAACAAGCACAAGTCACACTCAGGGCTAACGTGAGTTTGGAAAGACCAATTGTTTCTTGTTTAATGACCAACAGTCAAGGGCGGTCATTTGGGTAACATAAAAAACATTCAGATAACATTCAGAATAAACCCTCCTCTAAATTTTCTGGGATTTAGTGAGTTGTTCTGGCTTTTTTCCAAGTTTGCTCATCAATGTAAACTTTAAATAAATTTGTCATACTAGATACACTAAATGTCAGCTGGTATCATTTAAAATGAGATTAAGCTCAACAAAATTATACATCTCACCGTGTCCCTCTGTACTTTGGTTAAAAGGACACAAAAGCATTGGTTTGCTTCCCTCTTTGTTTCTCTGTTCATGTACTCTTTTTATTTCTTTCGGTATTATACATATGTGAATTTGAAAGGGCAAATATAATATTAATTAGGTTCTTTATTGTGGCTTATTCCTAAAATATATTCTGATTTTAACTTTTCTGGTTAAATAAGACAATTTTAAAAGTCTAATTATTTTCTAATGGTCAAATTTAGAAGCCATGAAGATGGTTCTGAGTTATCAATATGGAAAGACTGTATTACAGTTCAACTTACATAAAGCACTAAGCTACTTTTATTTAGAAAGGAGTTTCTTTTTAAAAATGATTGTATTATTAGAAGTACCTTATTTTTAAAAACGTTAATAATTGGTTCTAGACAATACTTGAGAATTAAATCTAAAGAACACAAGAACCGATATGTGACATTAAATGTAAAACATATGGCTTGATAGATGCTCCTGTTCTTCCATAAGGCCGCCCAAATTACATTGTTGGAAAAACTGAATTAATTACACAGAAGTGTACTGAAAGGCAATTGAAATTCATTTACTTTCTTCAAATCATCAATTGAGCTGTATTACTTTAAAACTAAGTTAAATATTATTGTTAATAATGGTAGGCTACTGACCTGGTAAGCATTTAAATGCCAAATCCTCAAAAAACTTTTTCAGAAGCGAAAGTCTAAAAAGATGTCTGTATAAAATCTACTTGTTTTGAAAATCTATATGTTAATACATATAAAAACCACCACTTCAAAGAGCTACTAGTCTGCACTCCCAAATAAAAACCTATGTATTTAAGTATGTTATAAACACAGAAAAAATAAACCATATGCATTTAAATCCTGGACATTTATTGCTGAGAATTCCTGGAGGATGAAGAAACTTGCAGAAAGGTAGAGGTAGATAACGGGCCTGGAGCAGACACCCATCAACAGTAGCAAGAAGACTCATGGGTTGTTCTGTGTCTAGAAATGGGGGTACAAGGAAGCCCACTTTATATTTAGGAAGAAATGACATCTCAAGAAGGTTTGCTGAAGGGTTCATTTGTTGGAAGAATCCTGTAAGAAATTCTACTACAACCTTTTCTGGTTTTCCATGTCAGTCTATTTTTCTCTTCAATTCTATGGATCCATAAAATTGTGTCTCAAAGCTCCTGTAACGTAAGTTTCCAATCCAAAAGTACTGATATTTACAGATAAAAATCCTAGTCCTAGAGAAACAGATATTGTACGAAATTTAAAATCCTGTGTCCTCACTCCAATTAGGATGAGTGGCCAGGCCATTCTTTTGACAGTAAGAGCAGAGTTCACCTTTCCCCGGTAGCTGTACCCTGACACGAGTGTTTTGGTAAGAGACATCCTTTCTCACTGCATCAGTTTTGTGGAAATTCAACTTCTCATGGCATTTAACTGTCCTTAGTAGAAAAGAAAAAATGCTTCAGAGCAGCAGGAACTGCATCTCAAACAGTTTGCTTCCACCCAGAGCACAGTGGACAGGTTAACATTGTATTGTTAGCAGAAATGTAATGACGGCCAAATAAATATGGAAGAGAAGAATTTGAAATTAGAAGATGAATAAGGTCTGGAGATCTAATGCACAGCATAGTGATTATAGTCAACAATACTGGTTTATATACTTCAGATTGCTTAGAGACTAGGTCTTAAATGTTCCCACCACAAAAAGAAATGATAATTCTGTGACCTGATGGAGGTGTCAGCTGTATCAAATCAACATGAAAGAGATTCTCTGCAACATTGTCTACTCATGAAAACATGAAACTTCTATCGGAAATATAGCAAGCGTTTTAAAAGAAATTTTTTTTAATGTCAAATAAAGAGCCATTAAAAAGGACCAATCTCACATTGACTGTCTTCTCTTCCTTCCAAAATGTTTATCAAGGCATCAGGGTAGACAGAAGGGATATCACACCAAGCAAAACCAGGCTTAAGTCCCAGCTCTTAAGCAACTCACGGGCTATACAGAGGTTGAGGGAGATGATTAAACAACCTTAAATGGAACTATGGAAGTGCAGCTCTGATAAGAGCTATGAGGGAGAGGAATGTGAAGTGGGTATTGTGTGTGTGGCTGTGGAGGGGGAGGATTAATGTGGTCAAGAAGGTCAGGACAGGCTCCCCTGAAGATGAGATGCTTTAGCTGAGATCTCTTACTTAGTGCGAAAAAGAAAGGGGAGGACAGGCCCGGGGTGGGAGCAGAATATGAAAAGGTCCTGGGGCAGGAGGAAGTATGCAAGCACCTGAAGGATGGTCAGGGCAGTGTCAGTGGAAAGAGTGAGGGCAGCTTGTGTGATGACACCAGAGGGAGGAGAGTAGCATCTCACAGCTCCTGCCGAGCGGCGCAGAGTCTATCCTAAGAGCCACGGCAAACCCTAGATTCAAGCTTTCCAACATTTTCCTGATGACCGAGAAAGTCATCCCTGTTCCTAAAGCTAAACCTTTAAGAATATTTTTCAATATTTCATAATGATACATTTCTGCCTTAAATGAAATGCCTTTTCCATAATTTCAATGCCTAAGTAGAAAAACACCACATAATTATTTTAATTTGTTTCATTTATGACTACTCGTAGAGCACCTGATTTTAAATGATTTGTACTTAAGGTGGAAAAAATTATTTCCTCTTTGAAATTATTTCAGAAGACCAATACATAATTACATGTGGTGTCAGGATTTTCTCAGAAAATTGTTTTCATGAAAGCACTCTTTATGTTAAATATTCCATAAAAGGATCTTATCTGCAGTCATTTCTCTTTGTGGGTTCCCACTCCAGTGCAAAAATGCTATGAGTTAAGTTCACATATCTGTTATCCCTAGACAAAGGATGGTGATACCTCAAACCATATGATGTAATAGAAAGGCTTTTCTCCAAGAACCCTGTCAATAGCCAATTTTAAAGAGATCATCTCGAGCACCCAGGTGGTTTATAATCACTGACATCATTAAGATTTATGTAAGGCACCGGTCTTCCCACCACAGTGCACCTTAGCCAAAATCGCTGTCAAAAATATAAGCTCAATGCCCAGGGCTGCTAAATTTACGACAGAAATAATGATGCAAATAAACTGAGCAGACAGAAGAAATGTCGCCAGATAAAACAATGCTGCATGGAGCCTGGAAGGCAAAGGAAGAAGGGCCCGTGCATTTCAGTCCAGCGCGGGCACAGGGTCACTTCCGATCTGGACCCACAGGGCAGGTGTCTGGGACTGTTCAAGCTGCTCCCCACTTTGTCTGCCACTAATCTTGCCTCACCACCTACAGGCAGATCTGGGTAGATTTTACAGTGTCAGGAAGGGGAAACGCTGCCTAACGATTCTTTTTTTTGGGACCCTCTGTTCTCTCGGGGACAGTGGGGACCGGCCCGACAGCCTTGCTCTGGCTTTTCTGAGCTTCTTTCAGGGCAGGTAAGAAAGGATGGGAACTGGAGTTTTCAGCAGAGTTCAATCACAGGGCACATGAGGTCAAGAAAAAGGTGTCTTCATCCATTTAGGGATTCAGGGCTCATGGTGCCTGGTGTGGAGGAAAGATCACGGAGGCTATTCTGAAATCTTTCCCTGATGTGTGCAGACATTCATCGTGAAGTTCAGAAGTGCCCCACGGGTGGACTGCAATGTTGGTTCTGATAGGCGGGACAGACTGGGCTGCACCGTCCTCCGTGGGCTCAGGAACAACCTGGCCCCCACTGGGGTCAGCCTGGCTGGGCCTACCCTTCTAGTGGTGCTGAAATGAAGTCAAACTCTGGGGGACTGTCTTAACTGGATTTGACCAAGCACCACATAACCATCTGTAGCTGTTCTAGAGCCAAACCCTAGAACAGGAATTGAACATACAAACACATACATGCACAAACATGCATGAACACACATGCAGCCTGGCATGCGACTCATACTGGAGTATGAGGCAAGAGGAAACACTTATTAAAAAATCCTCTACAATAAAAAATGACTGTGTGTGGTACCCACTTTGCTCAATCTGTGCCCACACAACGGTCAGCCCTTGTGAACCCATCCAACAGGGACACAAGGACTGGCCACATGGACCCAGAACAGCTCTCTGGCCTCATGCATGATAATCTAGGGTCATAAAACAAAGTAGCAACAGCCTGTTTTATTTTTAAATTCAGTATTTTGTTTGTTGTGGATTTTTAACATTATTTTTTAATAATATTGTTTAAAAATACTATTTATTTTATCAATGAGTTTTTTGGCATTCAAGGTGAAGGCTTCACTCACATCACCCTAATTCTGGTCCTGTGACACACACACCACACACACACACCCACACACACAAAGGCTGGACCAGACAAGGTCTAACCTGTAGGGAGTGGGAGAGACAAGACACAAAGCACTTTCTTCAAGGCCTTCAGAATGCACTCAGCTCTATGCTTATCCGTGACCCCCAGCAGACAAGGACCAAACCCCTGGGCAGCATCAAGGAACAACAGCCAGCCTCAGACACACCGAGTTTTAGATCCTCAGGGGTCTGATCTGACTCTAGTAATTCCAAGTCCATCAGAAAGCAAGAAAGGAAGCAGCTTTCCCTTAAAACCCTTTGTTGACAAGTACATATACACTCTGGATCTTATCACCAAGAATCTTATCAAGCAAGAGTGAAGTTTTCACTTAAAAAGAGCCAGAATGATATGATTTAGAAAACGTAACATTCTAAAGGGCCAACTAAGGTCTCTGTTTTAACTCAATCACTTGGTAGTCTGTATTTGTCTATTTGTTGAGTAAACATTTGTCTAGGGGGTTGAATGACATTGCTCACATGTAGAATACCACAGAAGTGTGTCAGTAAACCCCTGAAGTTCATTACGTGATATGTAAGGGTACTGTTTAATTTCCTGAGATTCTACTCTTTGCTATGAAACATTCTAGGAACTTGGGATACGTTCAGGACCAAACAGACAAAAGTCTCTGCGTCTAAGAAAGTTACATTCTAGAACAGGCAGCCACACAATAACAAAATACATCAACTGTATAATCATATGGTATGGGTACTGTTTGAATAGTGTCCTCCCAAAATGTATGTCCACCAGGAACCTGGGAATGTGACCTTATTTGGGTCGTGGCAGATGTAATCCAGTTAAGCTGAGGTCACACTGGATTCGTGTGGGCGCTGAATCCAGTATCAACGGTGTCCTAAGAAGAAGAGGGAAATCTGTACACAGAGAGACACACAGAGGAAAGACGGCCACATGAAGACAGAGGTGGAGATTGGAGGTATACTGCCAGAGCCAAAGAATCCAAGGATTTCTGGCAAGCACCGGATGCTAGAAGAGTAGAAAAGTCAAGGAAGGATTCTTCCCAAGAGCCTGCAGAGTGCGCACGGCCCTGCTGACACCTTGATTTTGGACTTCCAGTCGCCAAAACTGTGAGAGAGTAGATTTCTGTAGTTCAATTTGTGGGACCTTGTTACAGCAGTCCTAGGAAACTAATGCAGGAGGTTAAGAGGTGGTTAAGTGTCTTGGAAAGTACTCGGGTAAGGGACTGGGCATGCTAAATGGGGGGAGAGTTTTCACCGTTAAATAGGGGATTCAACGTAGGCTTCACTGGGAAGGTGAGAGTAGAGTGAAGATTTGGAGTTGGGAGAACTGGTGATGTGGATCCTGGCTGAGGAGCCCTCCAGGCAGAAGTGGGAGTGAGCCTGGCAGACCCGAGGAAGAGCAAGGAGGCTGGTGTGGCTGGAACGAGCAAGGGTGGGGAGAGTCCAAGAAGTTTATGGAGTTGACTGGGGACACGGGACCACCACGGTAGATCGGCTGACTGCATCTCGCGGTGGGTACTCCTACAGTTTTGAGCAGAGGATTGACATCATCTAATCTGGTTCTAAAAGGATCACTGCAGAAGCTCCGGTGACTTTAGGGATAGGTCTACTGGAGAAACGCATTCGGAGACAATGGAGGCTTGGAGCACAGAGGCAGTGATCTAAGTGGAGAGATGTAGTTTAATCCTGAATGTACTTCAAAGGTAGAGTCACCAGGATTTGCCGACAGACTAGATGTTGGCGTGTGAGAGAAACAGGAGCCAGAGACAGCCTCAGATGTCAGGGTTTTGGGCCTGAGCAGCTGGAAGAATGAAAATGCAACAGCTGAGAGGGGGAGGCTGTGGGTGCAGAAGGCTCTGTTGTGGCGGGGGTGGGGGGTGGGGGGATGGGGGGCAGTGCTGGAAGTCAGAGGCTTGGTTTGCCACCTGCTAACTTTTAAGATGCCTGGTAGATATCCAAGTGGAGATGTCAGGCATGCGGCTGGGTGTATGAATCCACAGTTCAAGAGAAAGGAGTGAGCTGGAGTATAAAACTGAGTCATAGGCACGTAAATGGAATTTAAAACCATAAACCAGGTGAGATCACCAAGGGCATGCAGGCAGAGAAGAGGCCCAGCCACAGATCCCAGGCCACGTCACTCTAAGGAACCAGGAAGCCACATGCAGAAAGATGTCAAGGAGGAGGACTTCATCCAGCAGGACCGATGAGGCTGCTGGGCTACAAGAGGTGGGGACAGGGAAGGAGCCTGCAGTTAACACTGTGTGTTCAGTACCTTTGGATAAAATGTGTAGGTGAAACCTTAATGAAAGCGGGTTTGAAAGAGAATGGGAGAACTGGGTACAATGAGTACAGATAACCCTTTCATAGAGTTTTGCTGAAAAGAGGAGCAAATTATTAATTTTATTTTGCAATGATATATGTATTCCAATTGGTCAAGTTCTTCAGTGATGTATTAGTAATTAATCTATTTCTTATAAATACCAAACTATAATATATATACTATAATGTTATACACAAATAATAATACATGTTATGTAATTATGTAAATATAAGTCAGAAAGAGAAAAACAAATATTGTATATTAACGCATACATGTGGAATCTAGAAAAATGGTACAGATGAACCTATTTGTAGGGCAGGAATAGAAAGGCAGATGTAGCCAATGGACGTGTGGACATGGGGCGGGGAGGGGAGGGTGGGATGAACTGGGAGATAAGGTTTGACATAAATACACTACCACGTGTAAAATAGATAGCTAGTGGGAACCTGCTGTAGAGCACAGGGAGCTCAGCTCAGTGCTCTGTGATGGCCTAGTTGGGTGGGATGGGGGCGGTGAGGGAGGTCCAAGGCGGAGGCGATGTGTATATGTGTACGGCTGATTCACTTTGCTGTGCACGGGTCCGGGTGAGTGGCTGTTTATGGCCATTCTGATTAGCTACTGCCCATGACCCCTTGTGTCAATGCCTGTGCTGTACCAGTTGTTAAGTATCTTTAATAATGCCCTTCTTACAATGCACCACTAAGTGGGTAATAGCAGAAATCAAGTTATATTACACTATGATTACAATCATAGAGATACGTATACAAAAAAAACCCATATATGCACACACACACATAACTGACTTAACGCAGCTAGAATTACTGGTGGGTTTTCCTCTATCACACACATTTTCCACAATTTGATACTGATTTTATAATCTGAAGATCAAATATTGGAATCTTTTCTTAGAGTACATCTGTCCTGAGTCAGCCACTTTATGACCCTATCCTAGACTTTTCACTCAATTCTGCTCTTCCCACGAGGGCACAGTTTATGTGCTGAGGCAGTGAAGTGTAATTCCTGGCTGAAAGAGGAGACACAATGGCTCTACTTTGTTTTCAGATAAGATCAAATGCACTGGACTTATTTTATGTGTTTCTATTTTGCTAAGGGTACTACAAATTATATAGACATATGGAAAGACCAAATGCTATCAGCTCCTTTTAATGAAATTCTGATCCTCTTAAACCCCACAATTCTCTCAAGTCTTATTTTTCCTATTGGGATGTTACAGACACCCACACATCTCTTCAAGACTGAAAATGCATGCTTAGTGCTATCAGAGAAAGTACAGTTTCATCAAATATAGGTAAACCTTTCAAGTCTTATAAACCCTTGTGATGGTATTATATTTTATGTTTATCAACCTTCCTAACCACGAGAATTCATCCTTACAATTCAGAGGGATGAAACCGGAATTTTAAAAAATAGATCCAGGTTTTTTGTTACACATCCATATGTGTTCAGAATGCTCACTCTTGGAATTTCATTCCATCAACAGGAGCTGACATCAGTTAAACTTACCTTCTTTTCCACTTACCCTGATGAAAGGGGCTATTTTAAAGTGACTTACATCTTTATACCAATAGCTACTTTTTCTCTTTTTGAAATGATCAGTTTCTTAAGAAATTACAGATTCAAAATATAAGGGGTAGCAGTGAGGTTATGAGTTAAGAAGCAGAAACACCAAAACAGCGGAATATTTCACTATATGTAATAGTTAACACATAAAATCCAATCCAGCTCAGCCATATGAAATGATTTCAAGTTGGATAAATGTCAATTAAATATGTTATGTAAGCAAAAGCTGTAGCATATGGCAGGATGATAGGTAATTTGAATTCTTTTCATGCACTGCTTTTCCTGCAGAAGTATCTAGCAACATCCCAACACTTGGCTTTTTATCTGGTATTAGCTGTGCAGAAATCCCATTTTGCACTATCACTGCAAAAGTGTATCACTTATGAAATTGATTCCTGACACATGGTGTTGTAAGAAGGTTAATGGTTAATTAATTTAGCCAGTGGTAGGATTTGCTATGTTTAATAATGCATGAGATGATGGCCTTTTAATGCGTTTATATTTCCAGTAAGACTATAAACTTCTGCAATATTATGAGAAAGATATGTAAAATGATTGTACGGATTAGTTCATGTTTTCAAACATTGGAAGCATTTGCAAATTCAAGAGTAACCAAACAAATGAGCTCAGATATTTAACAATGATGTACTTCATGATGGAAATCCATGTTGAAAACTTAGTTCTCCATAAACCTTAAATGCTCACAACTAAGAGTTTATTTTCTATTAAGAGGGTCTACAAAACTCAGCGATATTGTTTCTCCCTAATTTTTCTAGCCAGATCCAGTGAACAATGGGAGAGCAAAGCCAGGGTTGGAAGAACACAATAAAGTCATCTGACCTCCAACATCTGACTGTGCCTCTATTTGCCATCCTTCAATGCCTTCTGAAGATTAGATTCTTTTAGGTGCCCATGGCTGGGTCTTTTTCCAGCCACCTTGATACTCTTTTTACTCTTAAAACTTCTTGACTGAGCAACCGAGAGTACAGATTGGTATTACAACCTTCTATTTTCCTTCCTACCAAATAAAACCTAGAGTCTCCAAAATGTTAAAAGGCGCAGTGTCGTCACCTGATCCTTTTCCAACTCAAGTGAAGGCTGTTAAAGACAACCAAAAAGGAAGAAGGGGAGGAGGAGGAGGAGGAGGAGGAAGTAAGCGGGAGGGAGAAGTGGGGGGATGGGTGGGCAGGGGGAGACCACGCTCACTCAGCAAGAGCCAGGGGAAAGCTAGAGAATGGGCAGGGTGGGACCAAGGCCCTGGCATCAGGGCAGCACTAGAGCTGGAGACAGTGCTGGGACGGAGGGAGCCTAGTGCCCGCCGTCTTCCCCTCCAGGAGATGGAAGCCCACAGCGGGAAAGTGCTGTGCACCGGGAGTCCCTGGTTCCCTTTCAGAGCATTTGCAGTTGTAACGTTGGGTGAGAAGAGGCTCAGGTAGGGAGGCTGAGAGATGGTGTGCCCGGCAGCCAGGATGGAACCAGGATGGGCTAAGAGTTGAACTGGCTCATTTGCTTCGGAGGGAAAGAAATGACTGTGCGTTTGAGGGCAGTTAGTTAAATTTATCAGTTAGAGTCTATCGTGCAGAACTGGAAATGTGAGTTTTTATTTTTATTTTTTTAACATCTTTATTGGAGTATAATTGCTTTACAATGGTATGTTAGTTTCTGCTTTATAACAAAGTGAATCGGTTATACATATACATATATCCCCATATCTCCTCCCTTTTGCGTCTCCCTCCCACCCTCCCTATCCCACCCCTCTAGGTGGTCACAAAGCACAGAGGTGATCTCCCTGTGCTATGCGGCTGCTTCCCACTAGCTATCTGTTTTACATTTGGTAGTGTATATATGTCCATGCCACTCTCTCACTTCGTCCCAGCTTACCCTTCCCCCTCCCCATATCCTCAAGTCCATTCTCTACATCTGCGTCTTTATTCCTGCCCTGCCCCTAGATTCATCAGAACCTTTTTTTTTTTAAGATTCCATATATGTGTGTTAGCATGCGGTATTTGTTTTTCTCTTTCTGACTTACTTCACTCTATATGACACACCTTAGGTCCATCCACCTCACTACAAATAACTCAGAAATGTGAGTTTTTAAACTATGTCTTTAGGCTGTTAATAGGTGAATGGTAATGACAAGGCAATGAGCCTGCCCTGTCTAACCAGACAGCTAAGCTTCCATTTGGCCTGCACTACTGCAGTACACTCAAGTGTCAAGACCCACTGGAACTGCCGATTGGTCCAAATCAGCCAACTTAGAAAGAACTTTGGACTATTTAAGTGCAAGGCACTATGGAGTTCATCTGATACAACTCACATTTTGTGTGTGTAAACTTGAAATGCAGAGGGTTAGGGGATTCTTCCAAGGTCACACAAATGATCAGCCTCTGACGTATATAAAGTACTTTCCCTTCACACATTAAGGCTCCCAGATAAGAAAAATGAAAGCATCTCGGTCATACTTTTAGGGAACTCCTATACTAACACCTCAGAAGTTATTTATTCTGTGGTGATTATTTAGCACTAGTCTTTAAGGAAGATTCACTGGTGACAACTGAGACATGGTGAATATCAGAATTATGCATATAAAATTCTCCTTTCACAACTAGATGACCAGGAAGACAGGAAGTGTCTGATTTCAGATTGTGGCTCTGACAGATAACTGACTGCAGAAATCACACACAATCAGCCAGCTGGTAGCCTCTATTTCATCAGCTACAGGAGTTCTCCAAGGAGAGGAGTTGATGTCTGTTGTAAGGTGACAACCGTGACTTTAACCTAAATGATACCACAGGCTTCTTAGATGAACAGTACTTCTTTCTTGAATGTACTTCATTGATGGTTAATGAGTGTGGCTTAGAATCAGCTGAGTAATAGATTCAACTTTGACCTCATGATATATAGGCTTTATTTGGATTTAACATATAATGGATATTAGCGCCACCTTGTTAAAGTTAACAAGAGTATTCAAAACAACTGTTGTTACCTGCTAGTCCTTGGTTTGCTATCTCACTGGTTTTTCCATCCTGAGTGAAAACTGCCACACAATAATAATTCATCAAGTTATTTGTTCATCCATCCATTCATTCACCAAACATGCATTGCATACTTGAAATATCCTATACAGTGCTAGGCACTCTGCATAAATGATGTTTCACCCTTAAAACAATCCTGCAACACAGAGAGTTTTGTGTTTCCCATAGTACAGACAGGAGACCAATGAACTCAGGCCTGTGTACAATCAGGGCACTTCAGTCTGCTACCCCAAGAAATGTGAACACTACAAGCCAAATACTATTAATCTCCAAATGGACATTTAGCCATATTTGCATAGGAAGTAACTAGCCTCTCTTGTTGGATAATTTATTTATCTCAAGTTTCCAAGTAAACATTTTTCTCCTGGCATGTTTACCAAACCTTAATGGTTCTTGGTTCAGAAATGGCAAACATTGTGCAATTCTAAAATAAAGACAGCTGCTAAGGTTGGATACATGATGGTCTATAATATGAATTGTCTGGTCATTTTTGTTTTAAAATATCTGTGTAAAGAGCTGAAATCTTTGGATCAAGAAATGGGAGTGTAAATCTGTTTTAAATTATAGTAACCACTTCTCAAAGATTTAATTCTCAACTTTTTTCTTAAAGTTATCTTGCTTCAAATTGAACATGCACACCATGGATGTAACTCAAGTGCCAAGAAAAGTGGGTGAATAGGCGTCTGATAACTTTTCAAATTTATTTGTCTCAGATGTGTTCTCTGCTAGGAAGCCTGTAGTGTATTACTTGGCAGACAGGTCCACGGTGTGACCTCACCCCCATAATTTCCACCTACTATTGTTTATGCCCTGTGTAATCCCTTCACCTTTGAGTGCAGGTGGTGCCTGGGACTGGCTTATAAGCCACAGAATATGGCAAAGGTGATGACATATCACTTTCAAGATTAGGTTATGTTATGTAAATCTCCATCCTTGACTGGAAGAAGAGATTCTCCTTGCTAATTTGAGGAAGTGAGTGGTCATGCTGGACAAGCCCATGTGTCAAGGAAATGCAGGTGGCCTGTAGGAAGTGCAGGAGGCATCTAGAAGCTGAAGGTGACCTCCAGACAACAGCAAGCCAAAAGCTGGGACCCTCATCAAATAGCCCCAGGAAATAAATCCTGCCAACAACCTAAGTGAGCGTGGAAATGGATTCTCCCCCCACTCCCAGTTGAGCCCCCAGATGAGGATGCAGCTAGCCAAGACCTGACTCTGAGTCTTGTGCCCAGACTCCCAAGCCATGGAAACTGAGAGAGAGGTGTGTTGTTTTAAGTCATTTCCGTGATTAGTTACACAGCAGCTAAAAAAACTAACGTAAGTACTCATTTGGTGGTTTTGCAGCCTCATGTTTACCTTTCCATCCCCCTCACTGGACTGTGAGCTAGCTTACAGAATGGGACTGGACGGTGTCTTGGTTTACTTTTGTTCCCCGCTCCCCTGGTGTTTAGCACACTTATGTGACACACAGACAGTCAGGAAGTGTGCGCTGAATGAATAATCCAGTGAACGGACAAATGAACAAACAAATGAATATGGCGCCTTAGCATTCTGGTGTCTGTATCAACCACACGCTTTTCCTCTAATATCTCTTGGTTAATCAACGTGCTGAGGAAACTGAAACTATTTCCTTTTCTAAGCAAGTCGTTTGTCTTCATTAAAATGGAGCTGCTGTCCTATTTTCTGGTCATACTGTTTGATTAGACCCTTCTGGAATACTGTGTAGAATTCTCCGTGGTTTTTAGTAGCCTACATAATTCTGTGCCATCAGCTACTTTAATGAGCTAGCTACTTTTCTCCAACTAATTATTTCAAATGCTAGGCACCAATTCCTGAGGCTCCCCATTAACTCCTTTCTATGAAGGGAATTTGCACAAATTTCCTTTCTCTGAACCAATTTAAATCCACACGACGAGAACTTGATTTCTTATTCTGTCGTTAGCAATAATAATTATACTCAGACTTTTAGATGATGAAAGCACTTTATACCAATTATTTTATCTGTGTTATACCCAGAGGTAGGCTTGCTATGTAATACCCATTTTTTGGATAAGAAAAGAGGCTGAAAATGTTTTTGGAAGTAACCTGTAAGTTATTTATTTTCTCAGTCAACAATTTATTAAGCACTGAGAATATGTGGAGAATGGTATTTAGAAAAAATGAAAGGAAAGAAGAAAGGGAGGGAGGGAGGGAGGAAAGAGGGAAGGAAGAGAGGGAGGGAGGAAAGAGGGAAGGAAGAGAGGGAGGGAGGGAGATGTGACTTGCCTGCCTTATTAAATTATAAGTTCTCCATAGTTTCATCTGTTTTTTTTTCAATTTTATTTTTTCTACTAGTAATTCCACAAGAAAAGCTGGGCATAAGCCTTCATCACCTTACAGCTAGAAAAATACAGCAGACTTCTGCTTGTCTTGGTGCTTCTGGGTTTTCCCAGCCTCTGTTTATCCAACTCAGGATTTGGAGAATATTTTGTTAAGCTCAATCTTATTGCTTCTGAGGTCCCTACAGTGATTTCCTGTGACTAATACTTAAGATACAATCATTCTTGCTTGGTTAAAGACCCTTTTAGACATTTCATTCACCCTTCCTCCCCAGTCTAATATCCTCTGTTAATGTCTTCCTTATTTCGTAACCAGGAATTCTCTATATCAACTGTGATAACTAGCTTATTGCCCCTTTAAGCAAAACTTCTCCTCCACTTCTTTTCTACACACCATCTCTTCAAGCCAACATGCCCTCCTGGCTCACGCAGGACAACCTGACTTCTCTCTCCTCCTATAAAAGCAGGTACAACATTCACCTCTGATTCACCTTTTCCTCCTCAATTAGGCCTTAACTCTTTGCCTCTCATACACCTGAACTTTTTCATTTTGCTGCATTTATACCAGTGGTCCCTGAACCAGCAGTATTAGCTTCACCTAGAAACACACATTCTTGGACCCCACCTCAAATACACTGCATCAGAAGTACTGAGGGTAGATCCCAGAAAACCATTTTAAAAAGCCCTCCATGTGATTCTGATGCCCTTTCAAGTCTGAGAGCAAATGACTGATATGTGTAAATATAAGTAAAAACACATACAAACATACACACACACACACACAAACACAAATTTCCAAAAGGGTACGTCACTGAAAAAAATTAGATCCCCATTTAGATTGTAAGCTATTTCAGATGGCAGGAAGCATATGATAAAATTTCACTATGAGTGTTCTTCTAACACCCACAGCACCTAGAGCAGTATTTTGCACGTATTTTGTACTTAACTACATGTTTAGCTAAATACCACTTGTTCCTTTATCCCACCTTGGCTTATTAACAAAGCACATTCGACCAAAAGGGTACAAAGGAAGAAAATAAATGAAGCACATTATTCTTATTAAGTATGTATTTGCAGCTCTGATTAAGTCTAGGAAAACCGAAATCAGTTCTGCACACAAAGCTCTTGCCCTGGGGCTCCTGTGTACCTTCTATAGCTATACCTTCTTCAAAAGGTTCCAGTCAAACTGAGCTATTTGTGTCTCCCCAGCAGCATCTCTAAGCTGTATCTTCTACCTGGGATGCCCTCTGTTCCTTACCTGCCTGCATAATTCCTCTGTATCCTTCAAGGTTCACCTTCAAGAAGCTTCTCTGCCCCCCATTCCATCATAGTGAGACACCCCTCCCTCGTGCTCCCGGGGTGCCCTCTATTTATCCCTACCCTGGCACTCACTACATTACAAAATCACCTCCACCTGTCTGTCTGTCTGCTCCACTACACTGAACAGTAAGCACCTTAAGACAGAGAGGTCTCACGGAGGTATTCTAGCGCTTGTCATGTAAGTTGTTGACCAGGAAAAAAAAATGGCTAAGATTTGATATTAGATGTAGTTCAGTTTTCTACACTTTAATTTCCTCAACAAGCAAACATGAATGTATTTTATGCCAGCAACCCATGTAGTTCAGAATTAGAATGCAGTTCATCTCTGCTGGTCCCTGAAGGGATCGGGGACCCCCGAGGCAGTTTCGGTTCCCCTCCTGATGTCCAGGGGACACTGACACTGCCTTTCTTCAGCAGCTACACCAGTGATCCAGAAGCATAAATGTCAGACTTGGGAGAAGCTCCAGCACAGATTGTGTTGTATTTTCAAGCACGACCTGCAGCTCCCATGGGAAAGTTTGCACATGGCTGCTTCCCATGAGGACAGCCTCCTTGACTGCGCACTGCATGGGCTCCACTCAAATCTGTGCAGATGATGGGTCACTGAGCTCAGGGGAGGAAAAGCTCATTTTCTTGTGATTGGTGCTTCCTAATCACCTAACAGGGCACTGGGGCACGCAGAAGAGAAAAGACAAATACCTTTGGGTGATCATCTTTCCAGGCCGGTGAACCCCATCCCACTGCTCAGGACAGAGAACAATTTGTTCAGGACACCACCAAGCACCAGCGACTTGGTTGCCTACAAAAGGAAACCATCCCATAATTGCTGCAGCATTTAGAGCTAATTCCTGCAGCATTTAGAGCTAATTCCTGTTCTCCTTCACAGTCTCTGGCATCCTGTCCAACAGGACACAGGGCTGCAGAGAGGGCAGCCTCATGGCAAAGCCATGTAGGCACGGGGCCCCAAGAGCTGTGCGCAATGCTAGGAAATACAGCGGCGCCGGGAACAGCCCGGAGATTCCTTAGGAGCTGTCATCCCTCTGAGAAGATGACCTTCCCATCCTGTGGGCATCCGTCTCCTCACAGCTTGTTCCTAAGCGTCTGAAGATTCCGAATTTAACATTTTTCCTCACGTATTCTTAAATGAAGATATTCTCCTCATTTAAGAAACTGCTTATCTTGATGAAATCAGGAGAGATTTTCTGCATATATTCATAAACAAATTCTGTCTCTCAGTTGTGAGGGGAGGAAAGCTAAAATGAGGGTTTAAAATGGCATCTGGTTAGCAGCCCCCAGTGCAGTTCCTCATCCGTGAAAACTCAGAGGAAGAAGAAAACCCTCCCCGCTGACAACCATGACCACAGGCACCCTAACATTTCAATGGTATGTTTGGGGAAACAGTTGCTAATTACTGGGCAGGTGATGCTTGGTGGAGAGAATCCAACCTAGGAAATGCTGGCTGATGGAAGATGGCAGAGGAAGGGGAGGATAGCTACTCCTCTGGCCCCAGACACCTCTGTCTCAGGGACCCAAGACCTGCACAAGTCAGAAATTTAACAGCACAAGAGTGAGGAAGTCATGACCCAAAAGGACTAGAGCTAAGTATCAAAACCAATGAGAATAGATATGAATCTAAATAATGGTTGTACCATTATTTGCAAAATGGGGCAGTTTTCCTTACATGGTGTAAGAAAATGAAATGATCACCTAGATCTGAAACCTCGAAGACCAAGAAGGGGAATGAAGAGAACAGGAAAATAAAAGGATAGAAAAACACCTTGTCTCAAAAGTAGGATAGGATAACTCAGTAAGAGGAACAGGGTCAATAAATTTACATCAACTGATATAAGAATCTAGCATGATAATAAACATCTCAAATCAGAGGAGGAAAGTATCTTTTTACATGTTGTTTACAAACCACTGGCCAATCATTTACAAAATGAAATCAGAGTCTTGCCTAATTGTGCCCCCAAATTAATTCTACATAGCTTAAAGATTACAGTATAAAGAATTAAAGTGCTGGAGGAAAACAGAAATGCATGATGCAGAGAACAGCTTTCTGTGCATTAACCCAACACAAAATCGCGGAGGAAAAAACATTAATGTGTGTTGGACAGCTACTTGTAGGAGAATGAAATTAGAACATTCTCTCACACCATGCACAAGAGTAAACTCAAAATGAATTAAAGACCTAAATGTAAGACTGGACACTATAAAACTCCTAGAGGAAAACACAGGCAGAACACTCTTTGACTTAAATCGCAGCAGTATCTTTTTGGATCTGTCTCCAAGAGTAATGGAAATAAAAGCAAAAATAAATAAATGCAGCCAAATTAAGCTTAAAAGCTTTTGCACAGCAAAGGAAACCATAAACAAACGAAAAGACAACCTACAGAATGGGAGAAAATATTCGCAAATGATGAGACTGACAAGGGATTAATCTCCAAAATAGACAAACAGCTCATGCAGATCAATATCAAAAAAACAAAAAACCCAATCAAAAAATGGGGGGAAGGGGCTTCCCTGGTGGCGCAGTGGTTGAGAGTCCGCCTGCCGATGCAGGGGACGCGGGTTCATGCCTCGGTCCGGGAGGATCCCGCATGCCGCGGAGCGGCTGGGCCCGTGAGCCGTGGCCGCTGGGCCTGCGCGTCCGGAGCCTGTGCTCCACAATGGGAGAGGCCACAACAGTGAGAGGCCCACGTACCGCAAAAAAAAAAATGGGGGGAAGATCTAAACAGACATTTCTCCAAAGAAGACATACAGATGGCCAAAAGGCATATGAAAAGATGCTCAACGCTGCTAATTATTAAAGAAATGCAAATCAAAACCACAATGAGGTATCCCTTCACACCAGTCAGAATGTCCATCATTAAAAAGTCTACAAATAATAAATGCTGGAGAAGGTGTGGAGAAAAAGGAACATTCCTGCACTGTTGGTGGGAATGTAAATATATTCTCCACAGCCACTATGGAGAACAGTATGGAGGTTCCTTAAAAAACTAAAAATATACCTACCATATGATCCTGCAATCCCACTCCTGGGCGTATATCCAGAGAAAACCATAATTCAAAAAGATACATGCACCCCCATGTTCACAGCAGCACTATTTACAGTAGCCAAGACATGGAAGCAACCTAACTGTCCATCGACAGAGGAATGGATAAAGATGATGTGGAACATATATACAATGGAATATTACTCAGACAAAAAAAAGAACAAAATAATGCTATTTGCAGCAACATGGATGGACCTAGAGATTGTCATACTGAGTGAAGTAAGTCAGACAAAGAAAGACAAACGTCATATGACATCGCTTATATGTGGAACCTAAAAAATGTGTACAAATGAACTTATTTACAAAACAGAAACAGAGTCACAGATGTAGAAAACAAATTTATGGTTACCAGGGGGAAAGGGCAGGGGGATAAATTGGGAGATTGGGATGAACATATATACACGACTATATATAAAATAGATAACTAATAAGGACCTACTGTAGAGCACAGGGAACTCCACTCAATACTCTGTAATGACCTATATGGGAAAAGAATCTAAAAAAGAGTGGATAAATGTATCTGTATAACTGATTCACTTTACAGCTGGAACTAACGCAACATTGTAAATCAACTATACTCCAATAAAAATTTTTTTAAAAAGACTGTGGGCTTTTGAGTCCAAATGACTCAGGTCCAAATGACAGTTACCTTCCAAAGCCTAGAGGCCTCGGCTTCCCTCAACTGTAAAATGAGGATAACAGCTACCTCCAAGACTGAAGAGTGATTAGCTCAATGCCTGGCAGGTAGTAAGAAGCCAATATTCCTATTAATTTTGCTGTGATCGTTTCTATGAATTAATCTACAAAACTGTAAGCGGGGGCCTCAAGGACTCTGAAACATCATCATGCTTTTCTGTTCATGGCGTCCCCGTGACGCGCACAAGGAATACCGTTTTTGGCAGATGGGGTAACTGACACACTGAGTCTTAGGTCAATTCATTCAACCCTTATTTGAGGGCCTACTACGTGCCACATGCTGTTTTAAGCACTCAGAATACATCAGTGAATAAAGAGGACAAGGATCCTTCCCTCCTTGGGGCAGAGGGAGATGGATAATGATCAATATATATAAAGATAAGTAAATTCTATGTATAAATTAAATACATAGAGTGAATAAGTGTGCTAGATGGGGAAAATGCTGGAGTTAAAAAAAGAAGGGTTTGGGGGACTTCTCTGGTGGTCCAGTGGTTAGGACTCTGTGCTTTCACTGCCAAGGGCACGGGTTCAATCCCTGGTCAGGGAACCAAGATCCCACAAGCCACGCAGCATGGTCAAAAAACAAACAAACAAACAAACAAAGAAGAAGAGTTTGGGTGTCCTGGGTCGGGGGGTGAATGTGGGCTGATCAGAGCAGACACTGCCGGGAAGGGAACTTTGAGCCAAGGCTGGAAAGAGGAACTGCAGGCCTGCAGGGAGGGGCTGACGTGTGGGCGGAATGAACAGCAAGGAGGCTATAGTGGCTCAGCACAGTGAGCGGGGGGTGCAGAGAGAAGAATGACCGATGACAGGGGCCACGGTGGTCTTTTCAGTGAGGACTTGGGCTTTACTCTGAGTGAGAACATCAGGGGATTTGGGAATGAGGAGACCTGGATCTGACTTCATGTCTTAAAAATGGTCACTCTGGCTGATGTGTTCCTTATCCAAGAGCTTTACATCTGCCTTTTTGTTGAAAGACAGACTGCAACTTCTCCCCCCGCCCCCCTGCCGTGATCTATAATCTGACTGCCAACTACAGCTTTACTACGACAGGACATGTGGGGAAAGTACATGCTCAAAATTTACGCGTGATCCTGCTGCCTTCAACGGGGGTCCCAAAGCAAAGGCCAAATCCTCCTCTCTTCTTGACCCTACCCTGCCCTCCTTACGATGGGGTAGAGACCCTAACCTGGTCCTCCAACCCGTGGCTAAGCAAAGCTCATGGGCAGAACGCTCCCCGGCAACATGAAGGGCAAAGCTCTCCTGACAGCAGTGACCCACCAACCAGCAGACAGGACCGTCCCAGTACCGAGAAGGGTCCTTGGGTTTCCTCTAAGTGTAAAAATAAAACCAACCCTCCTCGTTCTGACCATAATGAACCATGACTTCCCCACCCCCCAACCCCCATTTTCTTTTCTTGCTTTTACATACATCCCCAGAGCCGATTGACCTTATAACCGGAGGTTTGTGCCTTTTGATCACCTCCACCATTTCCTCCACTCCCAACCCCCTCCTCCGCTGACATCCACAAGATCTTCTTTGGGAAAGTGTCTATTCAGTTCCTCTGTCCATTGTTTATTCAGACTTTTTGGCTTTGTTTTTCCTACTGAGTTGTATGAGGTCTTTATACATTTTGGATATTAACCCCTTACTGCACACATGATTTGCAAATATTTTCTCCCGTTCCATAAGTTGTCTTTTCTCTTTTTTCTTGATGCTTTCCTTTGATGTGCAGAAGCTCTTTAGTTTGATGTAGTCTCACTTGCTTCTTTTTGTCATTGCCTTTGCTTCCGGTGTCAAATCCAAAAAAAATCATTGCCAAGACTGATGTTGAGGGAATTACCCTAGGTTTTCTCCTAGGAGTTTCATGGTTTCAGGTTTTACATTCAAGTGTTTAATCGTTTCGAGTAGATTTTTGTGTATGGTATAGGGTAGTGGTCTAGTTTCATCCTTTTGAATGTGGCTGTCTGGTTTTCCTAATACCACTTACTGCAGAGACTATCTTTTCCCCACTGTGCAGTCCTGGCTCCTTTGCTGTGAACTGCCTGACAATACTGACCCCAACACGTTCTGAGAGAGTGACCTTCTCTCTCCCAGCACCAGCACCCACACCACAGGGAAGCAAAAGGGCGACAGAGCCAGCGCTCTGGGCTCAAGCATCCTCCTTAACCAGCCACGTGAAGTTCAGGCCGTCCTCCTTTTGCTCACAGTCACATCCTGCCAGCTATCAAAACAGCAAGCTTTCCCAAAAGGATAGGGACGGGACCTGCACCAGTGGGAGGGAGCCGTGAAGGAGGAAAGGTTTCCACACAGTAGGAGCCCCTTCGTGGGCAGAGACTGCGGGTGGCGGAGGGGGAAGCTTCGGAGCCACGGAGGAGAGCACAGCCACAGGGGTGCGGAGGGCAAAGCGGAGAGATTCCCGCACAGATGATCGGGGCCGACCGGCACTCACCAGCCCGAGAGGCTTGTCTGCTCGGCCGCCGGGGCGGGCGGGGATGGGGGCTGGGAGCCGAGGCTCGGGCTTCGGTCGGAGCGCAGGGAGAGAACTGGGGTTGGCGGCGTGAACACAGCCTGAAGGGGGCTAGTGCTCCACGGCTAGCCGGGAGGGAGTCCGGGAAAAGTCTGGACCTGCCTAAGAGGGAAGAGACTTTTTCTTCCCTCTTTGTTTCCTGGTGCGCGAGGAGAGGGGACTCAGAGCGCCACTTAAAGGAGCTCCAGAGACGGGCGCGAGCCGTGACTAACAGCGCAGACCCCAGAGACGGGCATGAGACGCTAAGGCTGCTGCTGCCACCACCAAGTAGCTTGTATGCAAGCACAGATCACTGTCCACAGCTCCCCTCCCGGGAGCCTGTGCAGCCCGCCACTGCCAGGGTCCCGGGATCCAGGGACAGCTTCCCCAGGAGAACACACGGCGCGCCTCGGGCTGGTGCAACGTCACGCCGGCCTCTGCCGCAGCAGGCTCGCCCCGCACCCGTACCCCTCCCTCGCCCCGGCCTGAGTGAGCCAGAGCCCCCGAATCAGCGGCTCCTTTAACCCCATCCTGTCTGAGCAAAGAACAGACGCCCTCCAGTGACCTACACGCAGAGGCGGGGCCAAATCCAAAGCTGAACCCCGGGAGCTGTGCGAACAAAAAAGAGAAAGGGAAATCTCTCCCAGCAGCCTCAGGAGCAGCGGATTAAATCTCCACAATCAACTTGATGTACCCTGCATCTGTGGAATACCTGAATAGACAACGAATCATCCCAAATTTAGGCAGTGGACTTTGGGAGCAACTGTACGCTTGGGGTTTGCTTTCTGCATCTAACGTCCTTCTGGTTTTATGATTATCTTAGTTTAGTATTTAGCATTTAGTATCACTAATAGACTTATTTATTGATTTGGTTGCTCTCTTCCTTTTTTTAAAAAATATATACAGATACATATTTTTTTCCTTTTTCTCTTTTTGTGAGTGTGTATGTGTATGCTTCTTTGTGTAATCTTGTGTGTTACCTTTGCTTTTACCATTTGTCCTAGGGTTCTGTCTCTTTTTTTGTCTTTTAGTATAGTTTTTAGCGCTTGTTATCATTGGTGGATTTGTTTATTGGTTTCGTTGCTCTCTTCTTTCTTTCTTTCTTTTCTTTATGACTTTTTAATCTTTTTATTTTTAATAATATATTTTTTAAATTTTGGTTTTTTTTTTTTCGTTCTTTATTTTTTCTTCTCCCTCTTCTTCTGAGCCGTGTGGCTGACAGGGTCTTGGTGCTCCAGCCAGGTGTCAGGCCTGTGCCTCTGAGGTGGGAGAACCAAGTTCAAGACATTGGTCCACCAGAGACCTTGCAGCTCCACGTAATATCAAACAGAGAAAGCTCTCCCAGAGGTCTCCATCTCAACGCTAAGACCCAGCTCCACTTAATGACCAGCAAGCTACGGTACTGGACACCCTATGCCACACAACTAGCAAGAGAGGAACACAGCCCCACCCATTAGCAGAGATGCTACCTAAAATCATAATAAGGTCACAGAACCCCAAAACACACCACTAGATGCGGTCCTGCCCCCCAGAAAGACAAGATCCAGCCTCATACACCAGAACACAGGCACCAGTCCCCTCCACCAGGAAGCCACTGAACCAACCTTAGCCACTGGGGGCAGACACCAAAAACAACAGGAAATAAGAACCTGCAGCCTGTGAAAAGGAGACCCCCAAACACAGTAAGTTAAGCAAAATGAGAAGACAGAGAAACACACAGCAGATGAAGGAGCAAGTTAAAAACCCACCAAACCAAACAAATGAAGAGGAAATAGGCAGTCTACCTGAAAAAGAACTCAGAGTAATGATAGTAAAAATGATCCAAAGTATTGGAAACAGAATTGAGAAAAGACAAGAAATGTTTAACAAGAAACTAGAAGAATTAAAGAGCAAGCAAACAATGATGAACAACACAATAAATGAATTTAAAATTCTCTAGAAGAAATAAATAGCAGAATAACTGAGGAAGAAGAACGGATAAGTGAGCTGGAAGATAAAACAGTGGAAATAACTACCGTAGAGGAGAATAAAGAAAAAAGAATGAAAAGAATTGAGGACAGTCTCAGAGACCTCTGGGACAACATTAAATGCACCAACATTCAAATTATAGGGGTCCCAGAAGAAGAAGAGTAAAAGAAAGGGACTGAGAAAATATTTGAAGAGATTATAGTTGAAAACTTCCCTAATACGGGAAAGCAAATAGTCAATCAAGTCCAGGAAGTGCAGAGAGTCCCATACAGGATAAATCCAGGAAGAAACATGCCAAGACACATATTAATCAAACTATCAAAAATTAAATACAAAGAAAAAATATTAAAAGCAGCAAGGGAAAAACAACAAATAACATACAAGGGAATCCCCATAAGGTTAACAGCTGATCTTTCAGCAGAAACTCTGAAAGCCAGAAGGGAGTGGCAGGACATATTTAAACTGATGAAAGGGAAAAACCTACAACCAAGATTACTCTAGCCAGCAAGGATCTCATTCAGATTAGACAGAGAAATTAAAACCTTTACAGACAAGCAAAGGCTGACAGAGTTCAGCACCACCAAACCAGCTTTACAACAAATGCTAAAGCAATTGCTCTAGGCAGGAAACACAAGATAAGGAAAAGACCTACAATAACAAACAAAACAATTAAGAAAATAGTAACAGGAACATACATATCGATAATTACCTTAAATGTAAATGGATTAAATGCTCCCACCAAAAGAAACAGACTGGCTGAATGGATACAAAAACAAGACCCGTATATATGCTGTCTACAAGAGACAAACTTCAGACCTAGGGACATACACAGACTGAAAGTGAGGGGATGGAAAAAGATATTCCATGAAAATGGAAATCAAAAGAAAGCTGGAGTAGCAATTCTCATATCAGACAAAATAGACTTTAAAACAAAGACTATTACAAGAGACAAAGAAGGACACTACATAATGATGAAGGGATCAATCCAAGAAGAAGATATAACAACTGTAAATACTTATGCACCCAACATAGGAGCACCTCCATACATAAAGCAAACGCTAACAGCCATAAGGGGAAATCGACAGTAACACAATCACAGTAGGGGACTTTTAACACCCAACGTTCACCAATGGACAGGTCATCCAAAATGAAAATAAATAAGAAAACACAAGCTTTAAATGACACATTAAACAAGATGGACTTAATTGATATTTATAGGACATTCCATCCAAAAACAACAGAATACACTTTCCTCTCAAGTGCTCATGGAACATTCTCCAGGATAGCCCATATCTTGGATCACAAGTCAAGCCTTGGTAAATTTAAGAAAATTGAAATCGAATAAAGCATCTTTTCCGACCACAACGCTGTGAGACTAGATATCAATTACAGGAAAAATCTCTAAAAAATACAAACACATGGAGGCTAACCAATACACTACTTAATAACCAAGAGATTCTTGAGGAAATTAAAAAATACCTAGAAACAAATGACAATGAAAACACAAGGACCCTAAACCTATGGGACGCAGCAAAAGCAGTTCTAAGAGGGAAGTTTATAGCAATACAATCCTACCTCAAGAAAAAAGAATCATCCCAAATAAACAAGGTAACCTTACACCTAAAGCAATTAGAGAAAGAAGAAGAAAAAAACCCCCAAAGTTAGCAGAAGGAAAGAGATCATAAAGATCAGATCAGAAATAAATGAAAAAGAAATGAAGGAAATAGAAAAGATCAATAAAAATAAAAGCTGGTTCTTTGAGAAGATAAACAAAATTGATAAACCATTAGCCAGACTCATCAAGAAAAAGAGGGAGAGGACTCAAATCAATAAAATTAGAAATGAAAAAGGAGAAGTTACGAGAGACACCGCAGAAATACAAAGCATCATAAGAGACAACTACAAGCAACGTTATGCCAAAAAAATGGACAACTTGGAAGAAATGGACAAATTCTTAGAAAGGTATAACCTTCCAAGACTGAACCAGGAAGAAACAGAAAATATGAACAGACCAATCACAAGTAATTAAATTGAAACTGTGATTAAAAATCTTCCAACAAACAAAAGTCCAGGACCAGATTGCTTCACAGGTGAATTTTATCAAACATTTAGAGAAGAGCTAACACCCATCCTTCTCAAACTCTTCCAAAACATTGCAGAGGAAGGAACACTCCCAAACTCATTCTATGAGGCCACCATCACCCTGATACCAAAACCACACAAAGATACTACAAAAATGAAATTTACAGACCAATATCACTGATGAAAATAGATGCAAAAATCCTCAACAAAATACTAGCAAACAGAATCCAACAACACATTAAAAAGATCATACACCATGATCAAGTGGGATTTATCCCAGGGATGCAAGGATTCTTCAATATACGCAAATCAATCAATGTGATACACCATATTAACAAATTGAAGAATAAAAACCATATGATCATTTCAATAGATGCAGAAAAAGCTTTTGACAAAATTCAACACCCATTTATGAGAAAAATTCTCCAGAAAGTGGGCATAGAGGGAACATACTTCAACATAATAAAGGCCATATATGACAAACCCACAGGAAACATCATTCTCAATGACGAGAAACTGAAAGCATTTCCTCTAGGATCAGGAACAAGACAAGGATGTCCACTCTCACCACTGTTACTCAACATAGTTTTGGAAGACCTAGCCATGGCAATCAGGGAAGAAAAAGAAATAAAAGGAATACAAATTGGAAAAGAAGAAGTAAAACTGTCACTGTTTGCAGATGACATGATACTATACCTAGAGAATCCTAAAGATGCCACCAGAAAACTACTAGAGCTAATCCATGAATTTGGTAAAGTTGCAGGATACAAAATTAATGCACAGAAATCTCTGGCATTCCTATACACTAATGATGAAAACTCTGAAAGAGAAATTAAGGAAACACTCCCATTTACCACTGTAACAAAAAGAATAAAATACCTAGGAATAAACTACCTAGGGAGACAAAAGACCTGTATGCAGAAAACTATAAGACACTGGTGAAAGAAATCAAAGATGACACAAACAGATGGAGAGATATACCATGTTCTGGGATTGGAAGAATCAATATTGTGAAAATGACTATACTACCCGAAGCAATCTACAGATTCAACACAATCCCTATCAAATTACCAATGGCATTTTTTACAGAACTAGAACAAAAAATCTTAAAATCTGTATGGAGACACAAAAGACCCCGAATAGCCAAAGCAGTCTTGAGGGGAAAAAACGGAGCTGGAGGAATCAGACTCCCTGACTTCAGACTACTCTACAAAGCTACAGTAATCAAGACAATATGGTACTGGCACAAAAACAGAAATATAGATCAATGGAACAGAATAGAAAGCCCAGAAATAAACCCACGCACCTATGCTCAACTCATCTATGACAAAGGAGGCAAGGATATACAATGGAGAAAAGACAGTCTTTTCAATACGTGGTGCTGGGAAAACTGGACAGCTAATGTAAAAGAATGAAATTAGAACACTCCCTAACACCATACACAAAAATAAACTCAAAATGGATTAAAGACCTAAATTTAAGGCCAGACACTGTAAAACTCTTAGAGGAAAACATAGGCAGAACACTCTATGACATAAATCACAGCAAGATCCTTTTTGACCCACCTCCTAGAGAAATGGAAATAAAAACAAAAAAAGCAAGTGGGACCTAATGAAACTTAAAACTTTTGCACACCAAAGGAAAACATAAACAAGACGAAAAGAACCCTCAGAATGGGAGAAAATATTTGCAAATGAAGCAACTGACAAAGTATTAATCTCCAAAATTTACAAGCAGCTCATGCAGCTCAATATGCAAAAAACAAACAACCCAATCCAAAAATGGGCAGAAGACCTAAATTGACATTTCTCCAAAGAAGATATACAGACAGCCAACAAACACATGAAAGAATGCTCAACATCACTAATCATTAGAGAAATGCAAATCAAAACTACAATGAGGTATCACCTCACACCAGTCAGAATGGCCATCATCAAAAAATCTATAAACAATAAATGCTGGACAGGGTGTGGAGAAAAGAGAATCCTCTTGCACTGTTGGTATGGAGGTTCCTTCAAAAACTAAAAATAGAACTATCGTAGGACCCAGCAATTCCACTCCTGGGCATATACCCTGAGAAAACCATAATTCAAAAAGAGACATGTACCACAATATTCATTGCAACTCTATTTACAATAGCCAGGACACAGAAGCAACCTAACTGTCCATTGACAGATGAATGGATAAAGAAGATGTGGCACATATATACAATGTAATATTACTCAGCCATAAAAAGAAACGAAATTGAGTTATTTGTAATGAGGTGGATGGACCTAGAGTGTGTCATACAGAGTGAAGTAAGTCAAAAAGAGAAAAACAAATACCGTATGATAACACATATATATGGAATCTAAAAAAAAAAAATGGTTATGAAGAACCTAGGGGCAGGACAGGAAAAAAGACACAGACATAGAGAATGGACTTGAGGACACAGGGAGGGGGAAGGGTAAGCTTGGACGAAGTGAGAGAGTGGCATGGACATATATACACTACCAAATGTAAAACAGATAGCTAGTGGGAAGCAGCCACATAGCACAGGGAGATCAGCTCAGTGCTTTGTGACCACCTAGATGAGTGGGATAGGGAGGGTGGGAGGGAGACGCAAGAGGGAGGGGATATGCGGATATATGTATATGTATAGCTGATTCACTTTGTTATAAAGCAGAAACTAACACAGTATTATAAAGCAATTATACTCCAATAAAGATGTCAAAAAAAGAGAAAGAACAGTTCCCCATTACAAACCGAAATTTTCAGTGTTATAACTCCAATTGTGAAAAGAACATCAATATACTATTCCACAAATTCTGGGCCCTGGCACAAGGACAGAAAAACAGAACTACAGATCTCCCAAATAACAGAGCTAAATGACAGCCAGTCCTTTCTGAATCTTAATGTCATTCCAGATGAAAAAACAGACTGCCAGGGAAAAAAAGTTCCACGGCGATGCCCAGATTTATGAGTAATCATGGTACTAAATATTTATAAAGCAGGGGAAGTGTACAGAGTGTCCATCATTCTGTAAAATTGTGCCTGCGAAAACATTTAGAAGAGCCTAAAGAAATGCTCTACTCGGCCCCATGGTTAGGGCCATGGTTGGAATACAGTCACAATTTTATCATTTACAATTTCCTTCAAACTGGGGTCATCTTTTGATTTAGAAAATAAAGGCATCAAAGATGAAAGGTTTCCTCTTTTTCTTATTTCCCATTTAATCACCGAATATATTCAGTCCTTGTTCATTTTTATATGTGAGCAAAACATCTAGGCTCAGAAAGACTCAACGCTGTTAAGATGGTCCTTTTTGATAAACACAGATGAAGGCAACCTGGCATTCCTTTACACGTGTACTAACTGCACAAGTACTACATGGCTGTCATCAAAATTTTAAATAGTGGTAAGAAAAAACAAAACAAAATAAAACTGAAATTGCCTCAAATGCCACCATTCAGAGATATTCACTGCTGATTTGGGAAGTGATATGTTTCTTTATCCTTGCTCTTGTAGGCATCGACAGTTCTTTTTTTTTTTTTCTTTTTATTGACATATAATTCACATATAAGATAGTTCTTTTTTTTTTTTTTTTTTTTTGTGGCCACGATGCATGGCATGTGGGATCTTAGTTCCCCGACCAGGGATCGAACCCGTGCCCCCTGCATTGAAAGTGCAGAGTCTTAACCACTGGACCACCAGGGAAGTCCCAGTTCTTTTTTTAAATTAAGAGTAGTGAGATTTAATTTCCATGCACTGGTATTTGGTTTTGTCCCTACGTTTTATGGCACTCTGCAATTTGGAAAGTGAGGTCAGCCTGAAGAGCTCTCACACCCGGCCCTTCCTCTCCACGCTGCCTCTGTCCAGGTACAGGCCCCCACCATCTGTCCCTGGACCCCTCCTCCCTGGTCTCCGTGAGTTCCCCCTCTCTGCACTCCACACCCACTCTCCGCACTGCCTCTCGGGCACTCCTATTTAATTCACAAATCTGAGTCGTTCCCGGCCATGCATTTCCTTAGGCCCAAATGCTTGCCTGGCAGTGGGCCCCAGAGGACCTATTCCTGCTGGCTTCCTGCACATCAGGCCTCTGAATTCACACTGCTATTCTCTCTGTCTGTCCCCCCTCATGAACTCTGCTGTGGCTTCCGGTCTTCTCTTCCTCCACCACCTTTCTGATGTCCCAAGCAAACTTTCTCTGTACACGCCTCCATCATAGCGTCTTACAAACATCTGCTTCAGTGTTGATATTTTTTCTCACATTTTCTTCGACTCTTCATCTGTTGACGGACACACAGGTTGTTTCCGTATCTCACCTATTGTAAATAATGCTGCCACGAACGTGAGAGTGCAATCTTTCTGTGATACTCTGTTTTCATTTCCTTTGGATACATACCCAGAAGCAGAATTGCTGGATCACACGATGGTTCTGTTTTTCACTTCTTGAGGAACCGCCATACTTTTTTCTTAGTGGCTGCCCCAGTTCACATTCCCACCGACAGTGCACAAGGGTTCCCTTTACCCACAGGCTTTGGTTATTTCTTGTCTTCTCGATAAAAGATATCCTAACAGGTGTGAGGTGACACGTCGTGATCTTGATTTGCATCTCCCTGATTAGTGATGCTGAGTACATTTTCATGTGCCTGTTGGTCATTTGTACGTCTTTAAAAAAAAATGTCTATTCAGATCCTTTGCTCATTTTTAATTGGGTTATTTGGGTTTTTGTTACTGAGTTGTATGAGTTCATGTATATTTTGGATATTAATCTCCCATCAGATGTGTGGTTTGAAAATATTTTCTCCCATTCCACAAGTTGCTTTTTCATTTTCTTGATGGTTTCCTTTGCTGTGCAGAAGCTTTTTGGTTTGATGTGTGCAGTTTCACTTATTTTTCTTTTGTTGCCTGTGCTGCCTGTGCTCCAAAACAAATCATTGCCGAGACCAGTGCCAAAGACAGGACCCCCCTGTGTTTTCTTCTCGAACTTTTATAGCTTCAGTTCTTGAATTTAAGTCTTTAATACAGTTTGAGTTCATTTTGGGGTATGGTGTAAGATACTGTACAGTTCCATTCTTTTGCATGTGGCTGTCCAATTTTCCCAACACCATTTACTGAAGTGACTCTTCTTTCCCCACTGTGTATTCTTGGTTTCTTTGTCATAAATTAATTGACCACATATGCACGGATGCCTGTTCTTATGCCATTAGCATACTGTTTTGATTATTATATCTTTGTAATATAGCTTGAAATCAAGAAGCATAATGCCTCCAGTTCTGTTCCTTTCTCCATATTGTTTTAGCTAATCAGAATCTTTTGTGGTTCCACACAAATTTTAGGCTAGTTTTATTCTTTTTTTTTCAATTTTATTTATTTTTTTATACAGCAGGTTCTTATTAGTTATCTATTTTATACACGTTAGTGTATATATGTCAATCCCAGTCTCCCAATTCATCCCACCACCACCACCCCTGCCCCCCCCAGTGTTTTTCTATTTCTGACAAAAATGCCATTGAATTTTGATAGGGATTGCACTGAATCTGCAGACTGCTTTGGGTACTAAGGACATTTTCACAATATTAATTCTTCCAACCCATGAGAATGGAATAGTTCTCCATTTATTTGTGTCTTCTTCTTCAATTTCTTTCACCACTGTCTTATAGTTTTTAGCATATAGGTTTTATACACTGAAAGAATAGTGTATAGTGTACACCTCCTTGGTTAAATTTATTGGTTAAATAAATTGGTTAAATTTAATAAAAAGCTATTTTATTATTTTTTTGTAAATGGGACTGCTTTCTTAATATCTCTTTCAGATAGTTCATTGTTAGTGTACAGAAACACAACTTATTTTTGTATGTTGATTTTGCATCCTGCAATTTTACTGAATTCATTCATTAGTTCTAATCATTTTTTGGTGGAGCCTTTAGGGTTTTCTATATTTAATATCATATCATCTGCAAACAGAGACAATTTTACTTCTTCCATTTTGATTTGGATGCTTTTTATTTCTTTTTCTTTTACTATAGTTAGGACTTCCAGTACTCTCTTGAATAGAAATGGCAATTCTGAGCATCCTTGTCTTGTTCCTGATCGTAGAGAAAAGGCTTTTAACTTTTCGTCATTGTGATGTTAGCTGTGGGCTTTTCGTATATGGCCTTTATTATGTTTAGGTACCTTACTTCTATACCTAATTTGATGAGATTTTTTTAATCACAAATGGATGTTGAATTCTGTGAAGTGCTTTTTCTGCATCTATTGAAATCAGCGTATGATTTTTATCCTTCATTCAGTTAATGTGATGTATCATGCTTACGGATTTGGGCACATTGAACCATCTTTGCATCCCAGTGATGGATCCAACTTAATAATGGTGTATGATCATTTTAACATGCTCTTTTTTTTTTTTTTTTTTTTCTTTTGCGTTACGGGGGCCTCTCACTGTTGTGGCCTCCCCCGTTGCGGAGCGCAGGCTCCGGACGCGCAGGCTCAGCGGCCATGGCTCACGGGCCCAGCCGCTCCGCGGCATGTGGGATCTTCCCGGACCGGGGCACGAACCCGTGTCCCCTGCATCGGCAGGCGGACTCTCAACCACTGCGCCACCTGGAAAGCCCCTTTAACATGCTCTTGAATTCCACTTGCTAGTACTTTGTTGAGAATGTTTGCAATCTAGGTTCAACAGCAATACTGGCCTGAAATTTTCTTTCCTTGCAATGGCCATCTTTAAAGCCACACTATGCAGCAGGAAGGATGGAATTATTAATCCTATTTTACCATGTGGGGAAACTAAAGCACAGGTGATTTCACAACTTGAGTGACTTGGTTGGGGTTCACACCCACACTGTCCAGCTCTAAGTTCCCATTCTTTCTGTAAGACAAAAGGCAGTCTGTGCTGCTGCCAGGATGGGGAAACTCAGCTTAATATCCCGACTCTCTTACAGAATTTGTGTGGCAGCCACAATATCTATCCCTTGTCGACCTGCATGGAGCAATTAGCGCACAAAGCTCATCTTCTAGTGGGGACAACCTTGCTGAACGTCCCCGGCAATGACTTAAGTTCAAAATGCAGATCACCTTCCCATCCTGAGCCTCTCTTTGCCCTCATCCCTGTAGCTACAACCCCACCTCCTGCTCTCTCAGTCTGGATCGAGGCTATCGCTCCAAAGCTCTGACAAATCCCTGTGGTTCAGTCCCCACCCCCCTTTTTGGTGCTGAGCCCTTCTTTCTTAGGGCTGGGGAGGCACAAAGGCTGAACAGGATCCTTGGAGGGCACAGGACACTGACCTCCACTGTCTGATTACACTGTGGCTCCCCTGGGACTAGAACCACAGACACTGTTTCCCAAGAATCAGCAGACAGAGTGAATAGAAGTCCTTCCAAAAGGGGAAGTGCCCAATACACTTCTCTCCCTGTAAAGCTATTTTTAGTTCCTTCAAGTGTCTCTGAATCCAAACAAACCAAGGAACTGCCTGAGTTCGCAGTTTCAACGTGTTCCAACTTCGACAAAATACATTATGTCATGTGGAAAGAGAGCCAGCCAGCCTAACTGCATCACAGGCCCACAGCGCCCGCTCAGAAATAGGGTCCTCATCAATGCTGGCGGCGTCCAGAGATGATTTCTGAGGACTGGTGACCCTCTCAGCAGTATACGGAAGAAAAGCAGGGATTGGGTTTGTGCTGGGCAGATCAAGCACATGAAGAAAGAGTGGAAACAGTGATCAGTGCAGGACAGCTTCCAAACTGAAAATAAAAATGTTGCACAATAACGTTAGAGAGAAATCTGGACTTTGGAGTAAATAACGCATCACGTATCTACACCAGCATCTTCAGCCAGCCTCAGCCTGCATTTCAGAACAAACCTCTTGCCAGAACTTTCAAAGAATCCGATTATAGAAAGAGAAAAATACTAATGAAGGGTGAAGTGGGGAAAAAACGTCACCCAGCCCCGAACAGCTGTTTATGAACTATTTTCATCTAAATGCTGCATGCGTAGGAAAATGAAAGAGCTAAATCCCAAAGTGGGTCACAGAAGTGCAAACAATAAATCAATCATGACCCAAATACATGACTGATTCTATCTCTGAGGCCAGTGGGTGACGTAGAAGGTGAGGGCAACAGCCAAGCCCCTTAATGGCTGAGCCAGGGGGTAAGGGAGACAGCGTTCTGTGTGGACTCCATCTACAGGGGTGACGGGAAGTTACCTGCCAATTAGGAGAGTTATTCTTCTCTACATAATTGTTTTTATTATGCTCAAGGATATGGCACGATACATTCTGACGGACTTCCCCAGTATTCATTCATTCAGGACAAACTGAGTTGTGGGATTGGCACGTGGAGAAACGTGGGTCCTGCCTGCACGGAGCTGTCAGAGCAGAGGAGATTCAGAAAGCAAATGGGGTGTGATGCAGTGTGCGTGCAGGGAATGCCGAGCCAGGCGTCTTCTCCAGGGAAACAGAGCCAGCAGAATATGAACACGCCTACGTATGTGTGAGTGTGGGAATAAATATATTTTCATACACACACACACACACACACACACACACACACACAGAGTTATTTCAAGACACTGCCTTACACAATGATGGGGGCTGGCGAGTCCAAAATCCATACCGCAAGCCTGTGGGGAAGAAACGCCCAGGCAGGAGTCAATGTTGCAGTCTTGGGGCAGAATTTTGTCTTCTTCAGGGAAGCCTCTGTTTTGCACTTAAGGCCTTTGCAATGATTGGATGAGGCCCACCCAGATTATAGGGGATAATCAATCTCCTTTACTTAGAGTGGACTGATTACAGATGTCAACCACGTCTACCAAACGCCCCTACAGCAATGCCAGGATTGGTGTCTGACGGAAAATGGGAGACTACAGCCCAGCCACGCTGACACATAAAACTGACTGTCACGGAGCAGAGGTCCGGGGAGACCCTCACTCACACTTGGGCCCGGAGTGGGGTGGGGAGACGGGGAATCAAGTCTCCTGGAGGAAACGCTAATAAAGACTGAAAGCCTGGAAAGCAAGTAAAGAAGGGCTATGGGAGAAGCCGAACCACTGTCGGGGGCAGGCAGGCAGGAAGCTGGTGAGCACAGGAATGGGCTCCCGGGAGCCCAGGTGGAGGCCCCAGAGCCAGAATCTGTGGCAGAGAAGAGAAGATGCTGAAGCCAGGCATCACAGTGCTTCCTATGCATCACCTCCTAATCCTCATAGGTACCCTGTGACACAGGGCCCGCTAACCACAGTTTGCTGATGAGAAGCTGGTGCACAGCAAGGCCAGCTAGCTTCCCAAGGCCCCACTTCTCCTAGGCACACAGGCAGGATCTCAACCCACGCCTTCTCACCAGAGAAGGGGTCTGCAGGTTGTGGGATGAGCTGGAGTCAAGGGCACACATGGAGAAGTTACTTTAGCTTTGGACAGAAATAGGAAAGAAAGAACTCAAGGTGAGCATGGAGAGGCAGGTGGATAAGCAGAAACTCCAGAGAACCGGGGAGGTTTGGAGCAGCCACGGTGGGAAACAGGGCAGGAGGGGAAAGGGTGGGAAGGATGGAGCAGACGGGCACAGAGAGCAAAGGTGGCAGCTGTCGGCGTGGAACTGAGGTTCGCTGGAGTCACAGAGACAAGGAGCTGAGATGACCGGGTACCGGATGCCTCAGCCACGTGAGCCCCCAGGAAAGAGTAGAGTTTAGGCAAACAACAAGTCCAAGTGCCAGGACTCCCCACCGACCTGACTGGGGGCATTTGGAGAAAGCAACGGAGCGTCAGAGTAATTCACGTGCTTAACCACAGTCCTCCTTGGTCTGTCCCGGAGACAGTCAGTCAAATACGGTGAAGGCTGTAGTCCAAGTAGAACACACAGCTCTGGCTTTAGAAGGAAAAAGAATCCCCTTTCTTCCATAGGTAACCTTTGGCCAATCCAGTTGAATCACTTCAATTTTGAACGTTTCCTACTGACTCCATCTTTGTGGATCACAGGCATTAGAGCGAGAATGCTTCAAACAAAAAGCTTTCTCGGGCTTCCCTGGTGGCGCAGTGGTTGAGAATCTGCTTGGCGATGCAGGGGACACGGGTTCGTGCCCCTGTCCGGGAAGATCCCACATGCCGCGGAGCAACTAGGCCCGTGAGCCAGAACTACTGAGCCTGCGCGTCCGGAACCTGTGCTCCGCAACAAGAGAGGCCGCGATAGTGAGAGGCCCGCGCACCGCGATGAAGAGTGGCCCCCGCTTGCCACAACTAGAGAAAGCCCTCGCACAGAAACGAAGACCCAACACAGCCAAAAGTAAATAAATAAAATTTAAAAAAAAAAAAAAAAAAAGCTTTCTCGTTTAGGTCTGTTGTGATGCTCCGTGCAGGAAGTACAATGAGTAATTTAACTTCTATCTTTTTCTTTTTTCTTTTTCTTTTTTTTCCTAAGCTTAACCAAAGGAAGTCCTCTGGATTGGGGGAAAAAAATCATCATTAAAGAAAACGTTTGCCACTGTGAGGTGTTATTTTGTTGAGTGATTTCAGAACATCTCGGATGTACAAAGCTCAGCCCTCACAGTGTGAATCCGGCACCAGATACCCACTGGTGTCCCCTGGTCTCCTGGAACACACTTGGACAAAAAAGGCAAAACGCAGGAGCTGACGCATGAAACGCTGTCCTTGTGGAAACGGCATGGCGTGTGACAATCCAGGTGTTTGTATTTTTCGTTGGAGTAGGTAGAAATGAAAACATTCAGACTGAACATTTCTTCTATCATTTTAAGCGATTATAAAATTAATGTTAGATGTGCTCCTGTTGACGGCAGTCATATGTTGTTTGGCAACCCCAAGTGTCTCTCGGGTTGAACTGTGAACCACTGGGGCAGCTACTCATTTTTAAACTCATGAAGCTGCTCAAGAAGCTGAATGTGGTGCCTACCACACCCGGACCTCACGATGATGCAGGATATTTACACGTAAGACGCTCCCACAGTTGGATGTAACACCAGATGCCCCACTGGACCTCCAAGCTTTCCCGAAGTCATCAAAATGACATCCTGGCCCACTTGATCCAGTTTTCTATTTCCTTCGTGGCTACTATATCACTGGTTCTCACCAGATTCTTTTAAATTTATTTTTAAATTGTGGTCAAATATACATAACATAAAACTTATTACCATCTTAATCTTCTTCAGGTCTACAGTTCTGTGGCATCAGTACGTTCACCTGGTGCAACCATCACCACCATTCATCTCCAGAACTTTTGTCTTCTTGCAAAAATGAAACTCTACACCCATTAAACACGGACTCTCCACTCCCCCTCCCCCAGTCCCTGGCAAACAACATTCTATTCTGACTCTGATTTTTGAGTATTCTAGGTAGTCATATATATGGAATCATACAATATTTGTCCTGTCTTGTCTGGCGTATTTCATTTAGTATAATGTCCTCAAGGTTTTCCCATGTTGTAGCATATGCCAGAATTCCTTTTTAAGGCTGATTAATATTCCATTATATGTATATACCACACTTTGCTTATCCATTCATCCATCAATGGACATTTGGGTTGCTTCCACCTTTTGACTATTGTGAATAATGAATGGTGCTATGAACATGAGTACACAAATATCTCTTCAAGACCATGCTTTCAATTCTGTGGGGTATATACCCAGAAATGGACTGATGAATCATATGGTAATTCTATTTTTAATTTCTTTTGCGGAACAGCCATACTGTTTTCCCTAATGACTGCACCATTTTACATTCCTAAGAGCAATGCACAGGGATTCCAGTTTCTACACATCCCCACCAACACTTATATTATTTTTAATAGTAACCATCAGTAAATGTTGTTAATAAGAAACATAATCATTAAATCTAAGTATGGTGAAAGGAAGCTAAAGAGATACTTACCAGAGAAGCTAAATCAATGAATAGTGATTGTAAGCTTGAATAAAATGTTCCAAGAACTGATAAGAGAATATTAATATAAAATGATAGGCTTTAAAAAAAATGAGCCATCCAAAGATCAAGGATAAAGAAGAGAAAATACGTATGTTAGAACTTATAGTAATTTTTATCTTTACCAGTTTTAAAGTTATTTCCAATTTTTAAACCTTTACTTAGCACCTAAAATAGAGCAGGCACAGAACTAGGCACTGGGAACACTGCAGACCCAGCAATGAAAAAGCTGATGGTCTAGCTGGAGGACAATCAGGTACTGGCCACAAAAGCTACATTTTTTTTTATTCCTTTGCTATATGGTACGTCCCTCTGACAGAGCTTAAAGGGACTGAAGGAAAGAAACAGTGATATGAGTGGAGATAGGAATTTGTTTAAAGTCACATTGTTTAGTTTCTTTTCTCTGTTTCTGATCGTTGGGCAGATGTAAAGTTCAATTCCTGTAAGAGCCTCTACAGGTAATTAAACAGCTCTTGTTTTCAGCGTGGTTCTTTACCAACCTATCCATGTCCCTTCCTCAGCTAGACAGAGATTAACATGAGTGCAAGTACGAGAAGCCACTCTAGACAACACTGCAAAAACACGACTTTCTGTCTCTATTAACAGATGCCACTGAGGAGGGAAAGAAAAGCAACCTAGATCCTCCCAAAGGAGCTGTGAAAACGGGTGGGGAAAAGCTATGCCTTGCATGGAATAGTAGGAAAACATATTCTCCTTTTTAGTCATCAGCAAAAAGTGAGTGTGGCTGGTAGAGAAGGAAATGTAGCCCAGGCAGGGACAGGACCCACAGGGGTGAGGGCTGATCTAACAGTCCCCTTACTCATCACTCCTTCTGGGGAAATGTGCCCCTGCTCACTTCCACCAACACAAAGCCTTCTGTCCTTCAAGACCTACTGCATCTCAGCCCCTCCCTCTCCCTCCAGTGAGCCTCATCTGCTCACCTAGGATGACTGATCCACACTCAGGGGCAGGGGCTCAACCCAGGGGCAACAGTAGAGCACAAATTTCTGCCCAGCACTGGGTTACATAATAAGTAGTCCTATTCATACTACATTTTATAGCCTTTAGCCTATTGCGAGCCTCAATTACATGCTCTCATTCTCACAATACAGTGGGGAATGAGGTTTGGAGAAGTGAAAGGGTGAGTGGGGCCTTGAACTACGATCTTCTCCATGAATTTCTGTGCTCTTTCCACACCCCTGCCTTGGCCTAAATACACCTTGTACAGAACTTCACGATTACCGTAGTTCTTTAAAAAAATTCCCCATATTTATCTATATGATATCACCTGTCCAAAATCAATATATATATATAATTCCTTATATAAAATTAGTTTTATAGAGAGAAGTCATTTTTTAAAAAAAGAATAACATAAATATAAGCTCCTTAATGCCCAGACCCTCATCTTTAGCACATATTTCTCCCTTGCTCCTCCAGCGCCCGGCACAGGACAAAAGCAATGGGCTCTTAATGAATATTTCTGGAGTTTTTTCACTACTATATATAATACAGATCACCAACAAGGACCTACTGTATAGCACAGGGCACTTTACTCAGTATCCTGTAATAACCCATAATGGAAAAGAATGTAAAAAAAAGAATATCTATCTATCTATCTCTCTATCTATATATATGTATAACTGAATCACTTTGCTGTACACCTGAAACTAACACAACACTGTAAGTCAACAATATTTCAATAAAAATTTTAAAAATATTTCTGGAATTTTTTTGAATATGAGCATGATCAGAGATACACGCCTGACAACATCTGTCCAACTTATACTGACACCGTTTTCTTAAGGATGAGTGAGAGTTATTCCTTATAGCTGTCTCATAAAACATCTACATGGTTACGTCTTGAGAAGTAATAAGGAATTACGGGGAATTTTATCATCACTGAAATAACACTCCCTCGAGAAAGAGAGAAAGGTGGGAAATTTCAAATGTTCTCACACGGTTAGGGAAGTGATCGATCTGGCATTTTGTTCCATGTATTGTCTGTCCCATAACCTGACATAATTTATAAAAGAGGCTTTTTACCAAAGTCTTTTCCAAAGACAAGCAGGTTTCTGCTTTTTCTTGCTATATTAATTATTTTATACAGCCTCCTTTCATCTTTTAATTTTCATCAGAATGTTGTAGAGATTATTTCTGCCCCACATGGATCTCATTGCCAGAAGTAACTGAATTCAGTCGTGGAGGGAATTGTAATGTACACCAGACCCCAGGGGCACCAGGCCATCCTTAGGTGGTGAACTCCCCAGTCACTTCCTACTGAAATTTAAACTCCTTCTCTGGTCTCTGGTAACAATGGGACCATTAGCCATTTATTCCCTTTCCTTTTATTCTTCTCTTCTCTTAAAAATGTGATATATTTCCATCTTCTTTTTTCTTCTCTTTTTCTTTTCTTCTCACTTCGCTCCCCATGCTTAGAAAATATAAGTGAACAAACATATTCAAAAGTCTCCAATAATTCTAATTATTAACATTAATGTAGAAAGAAATCTAGGCATTTATCTTTGTTTTTTCATTGAGATATAATTGACATGTAACATTGTACAAGTTTTAGGTGTACAGCATAATAATTTGATATATGTATACACTGTGAAATGATCATCACAATAAATGTAGTTAAGATCCATCAAAGGTCTCACAGAGTTTTGTTTTGTTTTTTTACTTTAATTTTTTTATTGAAGTGTAGTTGGTTTACAATGTTGTGTTAGTTTCTGGTGTACAGCAAAGTGATTCAGTTATATATATATATATGTAGTAACTGAATATATATATATATAGTAACTGAATATATATATATAGTAACTGAATATATATATATATATATATATATACACACACACACGCACACACACACACACACATTCTTTTTCAGATTCTTTTCCGTTATAGGTTATCACAAGATATTGAGTATATTCCCTGTGCTATTCAGTAGGTCCCTGTTGTTTATCTATTTTATATATATAATACTGTGTGTATACAGAATAGTGTGTGTAATAGTGTGTGAATCCCAAACTCCTAGAGATATTTTTTCTTGTGATGAGAACCTGTAAGGTCAACTCTCTCAGCAACTTTAAAACACAGTATTGTTAACGATACTATACAGAGACAGCATAACTCGTATGTCCTTCAATCGTAACAGAGGAAAAATACATGGGAAACGGAAGGGGTCTTTCCTTACAGTTTCCAAATGAAAACGTAAGAAGGAACAAACTTGTGCCCTCGGGGCCCTGGACCCCCTGAGAACCTTCTGCTCAGGAGTCTTGGGACCAAAGACACAGGATCCACAGAAGGCGTGTTAAAAACCATGGTCCCATCCCTCACTTGAAAGGGAGGACACTGGAGGCCCACAGGGATGTGTGACTTGTCCAAGGTGACAGCCCAGGGCAGCTCTAGATCCACGTCCTCTGAACTCCCAGCTACCCTTCACTGCCCCATCCCCCCGCCTCTCCTGGCGTCTGGGAAGGAGTGCAGGGTCCTGCCAGTCTCTGTGCTCAGCACACAACACTCGCACCTCCACCCTCCCTGTCTCTGGGGATCGTCACACAGAACCGCAATCAGTACCGACCCACGGTTAACGGGCTCCGTGTACTGCGGGCAGCTGGGCTAGGCTTCCTGCAGTTCCTCAGCAAAGGGAACGTCACGGGAAACTGCTAGATTCCAGTTGCTGCCAATTTGCATCGTAGGAGCTCAGGGATGGAATCGAGCTACACGTGGAACAAGCATCCATTTCTCCAATAAACCCTGGAGTGACACTCAGTGCCTCTCACCCTGGTGTGCATCATGGGATGAGGAGTCGGATTGATGCTCCAGCCCCGGGTTCATCACTAACTCACCCTGGGGTGGTGATAAGTCACCTCGACTTTCCTTACATCCTCTCCTTTTTTGTAGAATGGTCATGATCACTTGGATAATACCTGAGGTGTCAGTGTGGACATTGTAGGCTTCTGTGATGGTAAAGCAAGGCTTCTGGCAGCAACAGACAGCTAAGGATACAGGAAGAAGGAAGCTGGTGCAAGCATGAAGATGCCCAAGGCATAGAAAGGACCAGCCAGAGGGAACTGACACTTCCTGGACAAGTAATCAGTCACCAGCCAGTGAGCACATATATTCCTCAACTGAAATAAAAACTAGGAAGAACTGGACTGTTTCTTGTGTTCCTTCAGAGCCACTGTTGGACACAAACTAATAGCACCTGCTTGAAACAACACCTGCTCCTTGACCTCCGGCTTAATTAGCATATCTATTCAGTGAAACCACTGTGACAGGTCCATCCAGGCTCATTTGCTTTCATTAGCAAACCTCACCGGTGGCAACAGAAGTCTCCTGTGTAGGCACCCACTTTAGAGGCAAACCTTGGGGTTAACGGCACCCGAGACGTGTTGGCATTTTTCATTTTCTATTCAAAGGGGTCAGAGTAAATGGGTGTTGGCAGTTAACAGCTGAAGCTGTCTGCTTGTCATCTCCCTGCCACACACAGTTTCTAATAAAGAGTGCTATAGGGAAAAGATTCGAGCCTTGGATTTCTGTGACAGGGGCCATGGTAGGAGATTCTGGGGTGGCCGTTTCCCATCACATTTATTTGTGGCAAGGGCAAGAGGTGGAGGTGGGGAGACTTCATTGTGACTTTTGGCAAAGCTGCAGTAAGGTCGTATGCATACACACATACGTCCAAAACACACACACACACACACACACACGTCACACGTACAGGAATGGAGTGAGGATCCCTGCGTTGCTGCGGTCACAATTTAGGAGCCAACCCTAAAGGCTGAGGAGAGGGTGTGGCAGGGGGACCAGCAGAGGTGAAAGAGAGCAAGGCAACCCTCTCGCGGCTCTGAGAGCTGCAGGTGGCCCTCCGTTGCCACACCAGTGGCAACAATGGTGGCCCTTGCCTGCTCAGGCCAGGGCCGCGTGTGCTCAACCCAAGTCCCTCCCGGGGCAGCAGGCAGGGAGATGCAAAATCTGTGGGTACAGCATCCAGGTCTCTGCTGGAGAAATCCACAACCCATGTTAAAGAAAACCTAAGAAAAACGGTTGTGAAGTATCTCATGCTTTGCCCTCAGGAACCCCAATACACAGAAAAAGGACAAAGCACTCCACACAGATGTAGAAAACTAACTAATGGTTACCAGGGTGGAAGCGGGGAGGGATTAATTGGGAGACTGGGATTGACGTATACACAGTACTATATATAAAATAGATAACTAATAAGGACCTACTACATAGCACAGGGAACTCTACTCAATACTCTGTAATGACCTGTATGGGAAAAGAATCTATACATATGTATATGCATAGCTGATTCACTTTGCTGTGCACCTGAAACTAATACAATATTGTAAATCAACTATACTCTGATAAAAATTTAAAAAAAAAGAACAAAGCACTCAAATTAGAGAAAACATCATGGGCACAGTGAAGAAGTGCTCTCATGTGGAAAAGAAAATGGAGTGAGGGAACTTTCCGGAACTTATGGGAAGAAGGAACCCTCCTTACCAAGACTGTGACAAAACTCTTCCCTTGGGGTCAACTTGAAATTAGCACATAAATGGAACCATAGACTAAGGCCTGTTATACGAAAGTGACATCGCAGCATCTTAGCTGTACTGGGAGAAGGTTCTCACCAGTTCCTTAGGGAGGAAGAACTAGACCTTTAGGTCAGAACCTACCACCCACAATCTAAATTGACTGGATATATTTAGGGTAAAAATAATACATAGTAAGTGCATCTAATTCTATCACATGGGTTTAATTACTCTCACGTACCCTTATTGTCTTCATGAAGTCGTGACCTGCTTGACAAGTTCAGTTCTGAACTGAACCCCAGGCAGCCCCCCACGTAGCGACACGGGGCTCAGTCGGCCAGGTGTGGAGGTGGGCTTGCAGGAGGTGGGCTCACGCTTACCTACGCCTGAGTGTGAGCTCAGCTGTTCACGTTATTCACAGATATCTACACGTTAAAACAGTAAAGACCACCCTGTGATACATGCCTGGTTGATGTGCTGAATATTATACTCTGTTATGGCCGCACAACCACTGAGTAGAATAAACACACACATTTTGTCATTGAACTTGACATTATGAGATTTTCTTTCTAGAATCATTTGGAAGGAGTGTCATATATCACCAAGTCCGAATGCTTCATTTTACCCATGAAGAAGCTGAGGCCCCAACGAGTAAAGCAGATTACCTGAGGCCACACAGCTAGTTAGTGACAGAGCAGAGAGGAGGGCCCTGCATTGCTGGCTACCAGCCCTGCTCTCCCCTTATGTTCTATTGATACTACTTTGACCATTTAAAGGGAACCCAAAGAATACATTTTCATATATAATATGAAAGATATATTAGATACAATGGTATCTAATATATATCTTTATTTATACAAACAATTTTTCCAACATTTAAATCAGTCTTCTTTTTGGTGTGTGATTTTTGGCAAGACGAACTAAATTTAAAGGAAAACAAAGCAGAACACCTAGTCTTTAGTGACTCTGGTTATTGGTGACCCTGAGCATGTGGCTGGTTGACACACAGCCTGGTCAAAGTCATTCTTCCATAACATGGCCTGGAAGGAACTTTCAGATGTCAGTGCCAAATTCCCAAGTGTATACACAGCTCAATGCTATTCAAACCCCAGTTGGCAATTCTGTTTACTGAAAGCACCAAATGAACCCAATTGGTCACATATACAATCTGCACACATTCAATTGTGCAGGAACATTCAACAAAATATGGTAGTTTAGCCTCCAGAAGTTATCACACTCACCAGACAGAATTTTTGGTGTCTCTTGGTTAAAGAGACACATGTTTTTTGGCCGTGCCATGCAGCTTAGGGGATCTTAGTTCCCTGACCAGGGATCAAACCCGTGCCCCCTGCATTGAGAGCATGGAGGGTTAACCGCGGGACCACCAGGGAAGTCCCTGAAGAGATACATATTAATAGCACTTACGGCATCAATGGGAGCTAGACATACTTAATCACAAGGTCTATAAGACTGCACTTCAGCTGGTGGAACCTGCTAGCAGATAAAAATCTACATTTCACTTCACTTATACCGTATGTTTCTCTCACATCTAGTCTTATCTTCAATTCAGGCTGCTCTTGTTCAAGAATGTACCATGCAAGCAAGGTGCCTAAAGTGATTTAACAGGTCTACTCCTTGCATAACAAATTCACGGGGTAAGATTTGAGTTTCACAGAAATGAAGTTTTCTTTTTATCTCTACACACCCATTGAAGAACTTTTTCTAACTGGCTGAACTAGTATTTCACCAGTAGTCTGGCATCGCCCTTACTTGAAAATACAAATTTCTGCATCTCAAGAGACCCAAAGATCTGCCTTGACCTTGGGCTTTGGCTTCAGCTCTTACTAGTCCTCCACCTTGGGGAGGGCCGGGCAGGAGAGTGGCTGAACACGGGAAGCAGTCTTCAAGAAAACCAGGGCTTCCCTGGTGGCGCAGTGGTTGAGAGTCCACCCGCCAATGCAGGGGACACGGGTTCGTGCCCTGGTCTGGGAAGATCCCACATGCCGCGGAGCGGCTGGGCCCGTGAGCCATGGCCGCTGAGCCTGCGCGTCCGGAGCCTGTGCTCCGCAACGGGAGAGGCCACGACAGTGAGAGGCCCGCATACCGCAAAAAAAAAAGAAAACCAGGAAGAGGCTGATGGAGCCCTCATGGCTCCTTATTCTCTTCTTGGTTACTTCCCACCACAGATACGTCACCACCTGCACCTCATTCCCCTCACTTTCCTTCCCTGCCCTCCCCCTGCAGCTTTCCTTTGATTTCATGTATTTCTCTCTCCTCCCTCCCACTTTTTCCTTCTAGTTCGGATACTGTCCAACTCTGCCTAGACAGAATGGGCTTAAGTTGTTATATTTACACCCCATGAAGGTATCTTAAACAAAACGTTCAATTACATGTACTCTGCTTTTCTTATATATGAAGAAAATGGCTCTGAGCACCATCACTCTGGATGATTTATTCCAGCTTCTATGACCTAGGCTTATGATCAATGGTATGAACTTATAAAGCAGCCAGTGAGGGAGAGAGGTAGCATCTACGGTTATAGAAAATTCTCCCCAGCCCTAACCCCTGTAACAAGACATTAAAGGGATCAATATGGGATCTTCATTAGTTCGATGTCACCAACCCAGGAGTCCAAAGCTTTAGTCTTCAAGGATTCATGTGGGATGTCTTCACACAGAGGAAAAATTACCCACCACTATGCACCTTACAGATGTTATGGTCAGTATTATTATACCTTTCAGAAATTCCAAACTGATAATAAATCTGGAATTGCGTTATCCAATAGGGTAGCCCCTGGACACATACGGCTACTCAGATTTAAAGTCATTAAAATTAAATAAAATTTAGAAGTTAGTTCCTCAGTTACACTAGCCCTGTCTCAATGGCTCAGTAGCCCCATGTGACCAGTGGTTACTTTTCCAGGAGCACAGATACGAAGCACATCATCATCCCAGAATGTTCTACTAGACAGTGATGCTCTAGAGACACACGGGACCCTATGACAAACCAGCAAGTAGGAAATGCCTTTCTCGGCAGTGGTAATTAGGACTTTGTATTTTAGAAGAGGATTTTACCCTTTCGTCCACAGCAGTGAATTCTGTCTCCAATTCTTGAGCCAACTAGAAATACTTGCCACAAAAACCAGTGATTTCCGATTGTGCTCCATGGATTTCTTAGGGGTTGGTACAGTGGGATGCAACAGGCAAGGGGAAAGGTAGAGCGGACTCGGGGCTCTCTCCTCCCCCTTCAACCAGCACCTCTGCCTCGATGGAGCTGTATTTAAATATCAGCCGATTCAAAGCTCCCGAGAAACATTATTCACTCTGAGATTTGAACTGCTCTAACTTACAGTACGATGGGGACAAGAGCAGAGAGAGTGGGACCCTCACATCACTGGGGACAGTCCTAAAATGGGGCCGACTGTCTCCCATACAAAGTCATGTTCTCCAACCTCAAGCTGGCCTTCATGCAGCTCTCTAGTTCTCTGTTACCTCTTATGACTCATTGTTTTGCTCTAGGTAACCACCGCGTGCCTTTCTACTCTATGAAATCCCAACTCCATCATGTGTGCTCTTTGCAAAAGCCCTACTTTTTAATTACCCAGGACAAATGAGGCTCCTAATGTGAGCTCTCTCAGCCTCTTTTCCTTCTCTCCAGCGTATCTCTACATTCACCCTTCATCCCTTCCTGACTGGTGCCCTTTCCACTTGTATCTGACATCACTCCTACGTGCTCCAGGAACGGCTCCATCTATTACCCTCACTTGTTTTCATCTTATCTTTGTCTTCCTCTCTCCTTCACTACTGGATACCTCCTCTCGGATCAGAAGCGTTCTTACACGTGCTAAAAAAAAAAAAACGCGAACCAAACACAAACACAAAACAACTTCCCCTGCTCCTCTGCTAAGCTACCACCCTTTCCCTTTCCTCCCTCAAATTCTTAACATTAATCTATGTTCTCTACCTTCACCTTCCTTACCCTCTTGTAACCTGATTTCTGCCTTCATGCATTTTGTTCAAACTATCTTCAAGGTGACCACTGACTTCCTAATCGTTAAGTCAGCAGACCCACCTTGCTCAGTATGGAAAGTCCGCCTCCACAGCACAGATGGCGTTGGCCACCCACCTCCTCTCCACGAATCTCTCTCCTCCCTGGGCTTTCCAGAGGTTCCCCGCCCCCCTCGCTGACCACGCCTTCTCTAGTTGTGTCTGCCCTGCCTCCCGCCTAGACGGACACGTCCTGCAGAGCCTGTCCTCATCCCTCCTCCCATCCCGTCCTACATGCACTCCCCCAGTGATGTCAGTCAGGGCTCCACCTATTTTCCATGGCTGCTCTTCCTTCGCTGCAGTCCAGCATTTCCGTACAGCTGCCGGATGTATTCATATGGATGCTTTTCTGGGACTCAACAGACCAGAGCCCCACACACCCACTCCTCCTCCTGCACCCCCAGTTCTGTGAGTGGCCCCCTCACATTTCCTGTCACCCCACCCTCTCAGGCGCTCTCGCCCTCTCGGTCCTGACACTTTTCCATCTGGTCCTTTCTTTCCGTGCCCACTGCTGACACCTACCTCAGGCTCCCACCAACCCGCGCCTCCCAGTTGCTGCCTGTTATGGGAGCCAAAGAACCCTCTGACATCACCATTAATTGATTTTCTTTCTCATCAAAAGCAAAAGGAATTATTGATCTGTGCTGCCCCATCTGCTGCCTTAAGGAAGACCCTGCAAGGATCTCTATGAACCTTCCCAGATGACAGACTGCGCGTATTACAGCAATACAAGAAAGCATGTACTGTTGGTCAAGTTCCCGGGAGAAGTCAATATGAGTCTGGAAGTCATGCACCTCCCTGTCTCTGTTCTGATGCTGGACCAATAATCCAAGATGCCCAGCATTAGGCAAAGGGCCGGAGCAAGAAGGTGACTTCTAAGAACCTCATACATCTGTATTTTAGAGGAAAAAATCAGGGCAGTAAAACCTTTGAGCTGTTCTCTGTCTGTTAGTGTCCATCTCATATGACAGGAGAAGAATAACAAAATGAGGTCAGGCCGGGCTTCCCTGGTGGCGCAGAGGTTGAGAGTCCGCCTGCCGATGCAGGGGACGCGGGTTCGTGCCCCGGTCTGGGAGGATCCCACGTGCCGCGGAGCGGCTGGGCCCGTGAGCTATGGCCGCTGAGCCTGCGCGTCCGGAGCCTGTGCTCCGCAACGGGAAAGGCCACAACAGTGAGAGGCCCACATACCACAAAAAAAAAAAAAAAAAAAAAAAAAAAATGAGGTCAGGCCAAGACGGGAAGAATCCCTAATTTTGGCAGAACTAAGACCTCTCACTCTCTGTCTCTCTTCTCCAAACTAATTAACTTACATGACCATATTAATGTTTCTCAAATACGATTCTGATTATTCACCACTTAAGAACCATAAATGATTCCATACATTTATAGAATTCAGCCACAAGATCCCAGCTCTGAGAGCCAAAAGCGGTCAATTCATTTAATTCGATACCTTCCAACTTTTATAATAAAAATCTGAGTCCACTGAGGTTAACTGGCCTTCCCAAAGATTATTCTATTACCATAAATGCTGATTTTATTACATATTATGCATGCAAGTGTGGCATATTTCTTCTCTCAGTTCATACTTCAAAGTACCCTTTCTTCATAAAATATCTTGAATGTGCTAAAACATGCAAGAATACGGCACTATTAACCTTTTGAAGGGCTATGTGATTTCTAACAGTTTTGTTCACATATCTGATTCAAAATGGATAAACTAGGTGTTACTTAAGCAATAAAGAAAATATTTTCACTTACAGGCAACACCGAATAACACCCAGAAGAACTCATTCTGATGTGAGTGTATGAAGGAAGCAAAGAAAGGAAAAAAAGAAAGAATTGAATGTGTGGGAATCACTGGGAAAATTAACAGCAAGATTCAGTGAAAATGATTCTGTTTTTTTCCTTACAAAGAATACTTTAAATTACCTAATTACAGATACCAGGGAAATAGGTATTTAAATCCACCAGTGGCATGTGTTTGACTTCCTCATTTCCAGAGAAAATCAGGAGCTTATTTTGGTTTTTGTTCTCACTATTCTCTTTTCCCCACCCACCCAAATCGGGTTGAGATATCCGACAGAGTAAAACCCTAGTACAATGGAAATTAGACTCTAGCAAAATGAGAAGCTGTGTGAAACCCTTTTCACACTGCAAAATCAAATGTTCCCGTTTTTTCCTGCAGACATTAGAGGCACAGAAATAAAAATCAGATCCAACTCTCAGTTTCTATCTTGAGCAGAGGTTTTAAAAGCCATCAGCTTAGATTAATGTGCTATGTGTTAGTCACCTTGCATAAATACATTTCATTTAAAGGGAGCCCAACTGAATGTATTCTCTTAAATGATAACATGCTAAAGGCATGGCAGAGCCCTTTTAGATAAAGAGATAAAAACATGACTTGCCCTGCCTATGTTTTATAAATATCCAAACAACCACGAGCTTAGAGACCAAAAGTAAGAGACGCCCATGAAAATCAAGAGATTAACTTCTAGAACTGCCACCTTACGGTTTCATGAATGATACATGTTTTAGTTTAACGCTCAGAAAGGCATTCACCGTACATGAGAGAGTTGATGATAACAACGGTGAAATGGAGTGAACGTGGACTCCCTGACCTAGACATTATCAATACCAGTTTCCTCACCCCGCACCAGACATGGTTAACCCACCACGGCATTTTATCATCTGAGCTTTTAAATCCCTACCAAGAGAAAACTTTCTGCATGTGGGAAATGGGTGGAAACAGCCACTGCAACATTATTATCATTATTGTGCATACATGAATTCCATTTAATGTTCTCATCAATCCTACAGTGGCTTTTGACATTATTTATTAGTAGTAATATTATTATTATTTTACAATGAGAAAGTAGAGGCACAGAGAGAGTAAGTGACTTGCCCAAAGTCACAGAACTAGCTAGTGGCAGAGGCAGAATGGAAACCCAGCAGTGCACCTCAAGAGACCACATTCTTCACCACTATATGCTATACTGACTCTTTTTTTTTTAAGGATGTCACTTAATTTTATTTATTTATATTTTTTAACATCTTTATTGGAGTATAATTGCTTTACAATGGTGTGTTAGTTTCAGCTTTATAATAAATTGAATCAGCTATACATATACATATTTCCCCATATCCCCTCCCTCTTGCGTCTCCCTCCCACCCTCCCTATCCCACCCCTCTAGGTTCGGTGCTGATCTCCCCGTGCTATGCTTGGAATGTAAAAAAAAAAAAAAAAAAAAGGTTCTGAAGAACCTAGGGGCAGGACAAGAATATACTGACTCTTAAGAAAGGAAAACCAATACAGAGAGAAGATGGGATTGTAACCTTCTTCCACGGAAGGTTAAATGAAAATGGAAATTTTCAAACATACAAAAAAAAAAAAACAAAACCCCAAACCGGGAAGTAAATAATGCAATGAACCCTCAGAGTTCCATCATCCAGCTTCAAGGATTATCAAACTTTTGCCTAACTTTCCTTATCTATACTGCCCCCCCCCCTCCAGTTTTGTTTTGTTCTTTCCTTTGCTGGATTATTTTACAGCAAATCCAGAACATCTGTCATTACCTAGAAGCAGAGTGGAATAATTAGATCTGAAGATAGAACGCAGTAGGGCTGAGACAGCCCAAGGGGACTTGAGGGGCGTGGGGTCAGGACGGGCAGGTGCTCCGCCCTTCGGGTTCCTCCTCCCTCACCCCTCCCCAACGCTGTGCCGTCTCCAGCCACAGCCCCCTCACAGCTCCCTGCAGGATGCACTTGGATACCCCACCTCCCCACCAGACACTAACTTCACAGGGTGTCCTGGCCCCAGCACTGAGTTCCATGCTCACCACGTAACAGATGTTGCAAGACTGCAGGATTGGGGAAGGGCAAGTGGACAACCCGATCTTCACAAAACAACACAAGCCCCCCAGATGAGGCAGTTCAATTAGACATTACGTTTACTACATATAAAACTATTATCACCCCAATTTCAGGTTATCTTACTTTCAACCATTTAACGGTCAGTTTTCTTCGAAACAAAACAAAACACATTTACGCTCTAATCTCATCTCTGGGTAGACATGATCGGTGTCCGAGTGTTTTGAAAAGGAATGTACAAGGACATCAATAGGCTCAATCTCAAATAGGCAATAGCTTCTCTGAAATTTAACCTCACAGGTCCCGTTCAGCTCCTTTTTCCATGAATAAAAAAGGACTCCCTCTTCGCCAATGGAACATGAGACAGGTTGATGGCTGTTTCAGTAGGAGTTATTAATAATGCTTCTTGTCGACTCTCATTTATTTATTTTTATTTATTTATTTTTGGCTGCGTCGGGTCTTTGTTGCTGCACGTGGGGGCTACTCTTCGCTGCAGTGCGCGGGCTTCTAGTTGCTGTGGCTTCTCTTGTTGCGGAGCACCGGCTCTAGGCCCGCAGGCTTCAGTAGTTGTGGCTTGCAGGCTCTAGAGTGCAGGCTCAGTAGTTGTGGCACACGGGCTTCGTTGCTCCCCAGCAGGTGGTATCCTCATGGACCAGGGCCGGAACCCGTGTCTCCTGCATTGGCAGGTGGATTCCTAACCACTGCACCACCAGGGAAGCCCTCTTATCTTATTTAGAATGCATGTCAGTTACAGAAAATCAAACATGTTATGTATGTAGAAGAATTCTATAGCGTTCATAAGCATAAACACTGAAATGAACACTGCAAAAAGCTTTCATATTCACCTTTACTTTCACTGACTAACTTCCAAAATGGTTAGTGATTTCCACTTCAGATCATTATCTCCAGAACCCAAATTTTATTCAATAATTAAAAGACCACCTACCTATTTATTTTAAGTATGAAAATAAGAACTAAAGCTCTAGAATTTAATGAGAATATCCAGTCTCTCTAAATTGAGATGTCTAATTGGAAACTAATTGGAAACTTAGAAATTCTCTCATGAACAGCTTCAACAGTTGGGTTTTAGCCTAATTCTTTTAAAATAGCTAATTACATGCAAGGAGATATATAAGATCTTAGACATCTGTGAGACTAGTAGGTCAGTCCACATAACGATTTAGCGCTGAATATAATTATACTACAAATAACCTATTATCTTTTCCATGCTTTGAGTTGTATAAATTATCTATGGGTACACCACAGTCAATGCAAGCAACATTTTAGAGATAATTGAGATAATTTAGAAAAGTGTGAGAACCACAGTGATGGAACTTCAACCATCAAGACCTGTGGAAGTCCTAATAGACTGAAAATGTGTTCCTGGTACAAAATACTTCTGAAAGTTGCCCAACTTCCTCTCTCAAAAGTCTCTCTTGGGCTTCCCTGGTGGCGCAGTGGTTGAGAGTCTGCCTGCCAATGCAGGGGACGTGGGTTCGTGCCCCGGTCTGGGAAGATCCCACATGCCGCAGAGCGGCTGGGCCCATGAGCCATGGCCGCTGAGCCTGCGTGTCCGGAGCCTGTGCTCCACAACGGGAGAGGCCACAGCTGTGAGAGGCCAGCGTACCGCAAAAAAAAAAAAAAAAAAAAAAAGTCTCTCTTGTTCTATACCCTCACATAAGAGAAAATCTTTCCACTGGGGGAGAACTTCTCTTGAAATTCTAGTAGTGGAAAGCCCACGCTAGGTAGTGTGAGGTATACTAAAATTATTAAGAGACATACCCTGTATCCTCAAAGAGCTGAGAATCCACAGGGGAGACAGGACATAAAAACAAAAAACTATACCAAGATGGTATGTGATAAGCCACAAAAGTGATACAAACAAGGGGCAGTGGGAGTTCCTAGGAGAAAGGACCACTTCAGGTTCACAGATGAAGGAAGGCTTCTTAGAGGAAATGGTATTTGAATCGCACTGAAAATGACTGAATCCACCGAGAGATCTGTGGGAGGGGAGAGCATTCTAGAAATGAATAGTTTAAACCAAGACCCAAAGGCAGGAAAGCACAAAGCCCTCAGAGAAAAATGTGAACAGCTCTCATTGTGTGGTTGAAGGTATATGTCAGGGGACTGGGTGAGGGAAAGGTGAGAAGGGGGCTAAGCAATTCACGGAGGACCTGTAACTTCTGGAAAGCAGTGGAAGTGAGTACAGGCACACATGGAGCATTCACAACAGGCTCAAAAGAAAACTGTCTAGGACCATGTGCCTTGTGGATTAGAGAGTGAGGATGTACTGGGAATCGTTTAGGTGACAGAGATTTAAACAAAGATGATGAGGAGAAAAGAAAGAGGATAGAGTAAATGTAAGAAAGAACTGATCAGATTTGATCTCTGAATACAAAGGAAGGCAAAAAAGAAAAATAAAATGGTGAGTGGTAACGGCTGATTTTAAAATTTCCAACCTCAGTAGACAGGAGATCATAGATGTCATTACATCACAGAGCAACTTTGAGAGGCGGCATCAGTTTGGAAAAGATAACGGAAGATTCATTTTGTGGGAAACGTTTAGTTTGAGGTGACTTGAGTCACCCAGCTGGAGATATGTGACAGGTCATTTGAAATGTAGATGAGAAGTTCTGGAGGGAAGTTGGGGCTGGAGATATGGACTTGGTACCACGTCTGAAGTGCTAAGAGCTGAAACTGTGGACAAGAGGACCGAGGGGAAGATGGCAGCATTGGGATAGATGCATTCTGAGGACAGACCCTGGGGAGCTCAAACACTGGACTTCAGCACCAAGGAGGCAGACCCCACCATGATGAACCAGCAGGCTTAGCTTCCGGAGGTATTCTGGATGTACCAACAGCTCCTCCCAAAGGATCTCCTAGAAAGAGCCCACCTCTACCTCCCCAAATACTGCCCAGCTGACAACCCCCTCTGAGAAACTCCCTGATCACCCTAATCAGAAATGAAGCCTCCACCCCAACTCATTTAGAAAGCTGTCGGCACATATATCCATGCATCATGATTATTTATACCAATGTCAGTCTCTCTGTCCACATCCAGCTCTATCCCTACATCTCTAAACATTCTACTACTTCCCTGCACCAGAACAAGAAACAACAGAAAACCCTTCAGATTTCTTTTTTATTTCTCCTTTCAAATTCTTTGTCTCATGATTTCTGGTCTCAGCTCACCGCACAAAGAAAACATGAGAATATCGCAGAGAGAAAAAGAGGAGGAGAAACTGGAAAGGACAGCTGCAAAGGCCACCTTCTTCATGTTATTTTCTGATAGATATTTTCTGCTTCTTGAGCGCCAGTAGGTTAGGTGTTATTCAGAGTCCACAATGAGAGATCGTCCTCCACATAAATTATTCTATCCTTGTGTGATATGATCTATTTTCACTAATGATTAATTCATGAAACCCTAAGTCCTCCTATTTCCCTTCCCACACACACCCCCCACAAAGGTTTTAACTTTAAGTTATACCTCCTTACCCACCAGAAAAATCAAGTCTATAAACCTAACTGCTGGTAAATTTGACAACTAGGTATACTTTGGGCTATAGTTTGTTACCAGCACTAAATTACACTGTAATTGTTTTTCTCCAAATTTCTATTGCCTGAAGCATATTGGAGAATTTTTAAAACGATGAGCTACATGTTGGGTCAGACCTGCTCAAATACTGTGATTTTAAGCTTAAATTTAAGTTTTAAGGTAGAGAATTACTGTTTTCCTGTTCACTTTCAATCTTAAAAAAGCTGTGGGTCACGACCTAATGTCATTTGAAGTTTTATTTGAGGTTCGAAATGGGCCAACCTCATGATCTCCACGTGATGACCCTGTACAGGAGTGAAGGGAGGGTGATCTCCTGCGGCACGGTGAGGGTAAAGGTTGTGTGTTAATCCAGAGAAACTGAGCTGCTAGCAAGAAATTACAGGGAGGCAGCCTGAACCCACAAGGAGCACGGCCTCACCATGCGAGCTGCTCACCAAACAGCTGGCTTCTTCACATGATGGAAGGGTCCCCATCACCTGAAGCGAGTACACACACACCTGAGAAGGGGTGGTGCGGGGACAGGTGAGTTGGGCCTGAGGGGCCTCTCAAGGCAGCTCAACTCTAAGATTTGCTTCACTAATAGAAAGAAATGACTTCACGTCATGGGTGTGTCTTTACCATACATGGCAGCTTTGAGAACTAAACTGAGGAAGAGGAATACCATCCCAGGATGGGAGCATGTCATTCTGATCTCAGTTTGCTCAGCTATAAAATGCAGGGGTGGACAGGATGCTAAAATACCCTCAGGTTCTAAGGACCTACAGACGATTCCTTTCCCTGTGTCGGCCCCATCTGCCAAAGCCTCGTGGAGAAGGTCAGAAAACACAGCAGGGCACTCGCCTTGGGAAGCCCTTGCCCAGCGGGGTTGAATGAATCGTGCAGAGCCTGAGCCTGGAGTGGAGGGCAGACTCCAAATGGAACAGCCGAGACGCGCACTCAGGGGGCTCCCAGGCCCCCCTCTACAGTCAGCATCACTTGCCCATCAGGACCCAGGAAAGCAACACAGGAAAGTCGCAGCTAAGCCAAGGTAGCCCACAAAACACTAGTAGGTTCATACTGAATCACTTAAAAGTGTCCCCCATACAGCATTCACAGTCACATGGATGCTGTCAGACTGTTTATAGGCACGTGAGTAACTAAAATCATCAGTCACACATTTGCAAATAGTTCCTCATTGTAATCATGTTTCAGATTTTGAGACATCTACTTACTGTGGTGCAAACCCTTTTTATAGTAATATTCCTAAAATGAACCCTAAGTAGTGTCTAAAGAAAGACAAGACAAGGAACAAAAAAAGGAACCAACTCTGATATCATGTTAGCTGTTTCCATGAGCTAAACTGGCAACATTTGCTCCTAGGATTTGTCTAAGGACTTTCAGCTCTTCCAAGAGCTTTGTATTTTACTTAATCTTTGTCATCAAAGCATCATTTCTTTGCTAAAGAACAGGAACAGAAGTTTTCTTGACCTTAACTCTGATAACAAGCATAAGCATCATGGTTAACGACACTAAGACATCAATTCAAATACGGGCGAAGTTTTTCTGTGATTTACTGGTGAAGGACAAATTTTATATACAGTTAGGCGGCAAATAATTACAGACCGATTCTAACATATTGCATTTTAGAAACAGAAAGCAGTTATAAATAGAGTAAATATTTCTTTTACTATAAAATCTTTAAACCAGGAGTTATTTTCTCTGGCATGTAACAGCTCTTATCTCCGGTTGCTCAGGGAGTCCCTAGCTAGTATGCTTTGCAGCACAGGTGAGAAGAAATGCCCTAAGCACACCTGGAATTATTCCATCCACACCTGTCAGCTCTCCTTTTGAAAAAGTGGCTGCCATGGGGACATGCTTCAGGTCACCTTGAGGTTAATTTTTTTTAAGAAATCAAAATCTTAACTCCTTCCTTGGAAAGATACATACCATATGAGATTTTTTATCATTCATGCTCCATCTAAAACAGAAACATGCCACTGAGAATTTCACTCCTAAAAATGATGACAAATCGTCACTCCTCTATCTCAAAACCTTCAGACTGTTAACACACACACACATATCGAAAAATAAGAGTTACGCATTTGCAAATTTGAGACTGGCACTGTGCCATGACGCCATCCCTAATTCCAGTGGGGTTTCTAAAATGATTCCCATATGAAAGTAGGTCTGAGACACAGCACCTGCAGGAAATCAAGTGAACCAAGAACCTCTCAGAAATGCTTACAAACACGTCGAGATGCATTACTTTTAGGAATAACCAGGTAGACTAAAATTTAGAGCTACAGAGGTACAAATGTTCCACCCATGAGCTCTATAAAGCCGAGAAAGGATAGGGAAAAAACAAGCTTGGAGAGGGGAAATTGAAAAAAATAATACAAAATCAATCTTATTCTCAATCTCTCTTCCCCTTCCCCCTCCCCGTCTTTCACCCTGTCTCTATCTCTTATTCCAACTTGATTCAACTACTATAATCCCTTCAAAACAGCTTTCCACATGAAAACCGCTTAGATTTCCCTGGCAAATTCTTACTACCCAACATCTGAGGTGTCATGGCTTCAGATCCAGTAACAATGACTTTGAAGTCGATGAGGCCGAGATGGGGTTTGGCCCTCAAAGGCTCAGCCAAATGGGGCAGCCTTGGGTCTTCTTTAGGGACAGCAGCTGATGTGACCTGCTTGGACGCTATTAATTCATACTTTAAAATGCAGCTTACAACACCAGTGTCAGGTAGCAGGCCTGGAGTGACACCATCTCAGCTAACAGGGACCTTCCTGGGCACAGACCAGAAGAAGCTCCGCTGGGCTTCCCTATTTTTAACATCATTTAATTAACTTTTAGAAATCAAGTGCTCCACCAATATGAAGGCATGACGGGTAATCACAGGTGACTAAAATGATTTTCCCACTAATATTTCATGTCTTTTTCTGGCACATTAACTCCCCATAACTTAGAAAATGGTAGTGCCAAACAGGCTTTTATTTTTCTTCAGCAGATTATTTTTAAAGTCCCAACAACGGTAGATTAAGGTAGTCAACCCAAATTCTTAGTTAAACGCAAAGAAAATGCAACCCTGTTGTACCCACACGCCGATTCGCCCTCTGCTGGTCCTGCCTGTCTGGGATGCAAGCCTGCCCACCCGTCCGCCCCACTTACGGTTGGCCAGCCGGCTGGGCTCGGGCTGGGCGCTGTCCGCTGACTGGGTGCTGGACACTGAGGACACACTGGAGCTCCGGACGAAGCCAAAGGCCGCCAGCTTGGCTGCCGGGAGACGCGAGTAGCCAGGAGGACGAAGTCCAGATTTGGGTAGGTTGGATTTTGCAGCATTTGAACCGGAAGGTTTCTTTAAATCTGCTAAAATGAACCCAAACCAGAAAAAAAATCTCAGTTGATAGCAAGATAGAGAAGACACAGATTGTGAATATTAACCCAGCTCCAGCATAAACAGACCACAATTACTCTGGCACGGTCTGATTCAACACATTCACAAAGGCATCTTTATGAGAAAGGGCCCTCACTGCGGGCTGGTGCTAAGAGGAGGAGAGACAGCAGGCAGACGAGACCAGAACAGACAACGCACCCTATCATATGGCCATAAAGAAAGGCATAAAGTGCTTAGGGGGCTGAATGGAATGAGGACACATACTGTTGCAGGTCACCCTAGAATTGTGAAGCTGAGATACACCTTGCTTCTGACATACGATGGGTGAAGAATCCTTGAGGCCAAACACTCATCAGCAATTATAAGCTGTATGTAATAAGTCATAGAAACACACACAAAGAATCATTTAGTGGTGGTAGGAACGAGGTGAAAGAGCACAAACTGTGTAGCTGGCTGAAATCTAGTCTCTACCAATTACTACTGTGTAATCTCAGGCACTTGACCTAACACTAAGAACCACAGTTTCCTCCCGTGGAAGGAACAGGGTTGATAAAACTGGCCTGGAAGTGTTAGTGTAAGTACTACTGCTTGTAACACACAACTTGATAGGTGCTTAAACTGAGGCTAGGTTTCATTCTCTCCTTTTTCCATTATCTGTTTTTATGTTAGTCTAAACTTCAAAATTAGTTCCCAGGTATGTGCAAAGCCAGCTAATTTGAAATAATAAAACATTATTATAAATGCACGATCTCAGCGCTCCTGTGTCTGAGCCGGGCTCCACGCACAGCTACTGTGACAATCGTCCCAACCCTATGAGAATTCTCTCAATACCAGATAGAACCAGAACATTATCAGCACGCAAATGCTCGTTTTTTAATAAATTCATTTATTTTATTTATTTATTTTTGGCTGTGTTGGGTCTTCACTGCTGCACGTGGGCTTTCTCTAGTTGCGGCGAGCGGGGGCTACTTTCCGTTGCAGTGAGCGGGCTTCTCATTGCGGTGGCTTCTCTTGTTGCGGAGCACAGGCTCTAGGCACGCGGGCTTCATTAGTTGTGGTGCACGGGCTCAGTAGTTGTGGCTCGCAGGCTGTACAGTGCAGGCTCAGTAGTTGTGGCGCATGGGCTTAGTTGCTCTGTGGCATGTGGGATCTTCATGGACCAGGGCTCGAACCCATGTCCCCTGCATTGGCAGGTGGATTCTTAACCACTGTGCCACCAGGGAAGCCCACAAATGTTCTTTTTTGCCAAGCGTCCTGCTATTCTGTATAATTGTCCTAGTCAAGCCATTTAACAACTTTCACTCTAGCCATATTTACTGTGAGTGCTTGTTCTTACACTACAGTCAGGCAACTCTTCATTATCTACTGAAAGCTCCACCAGGTTGCAGATTAAAATTAAAATGGGCTATTTGTAAAAAACAATTCAAGGTCTAAAAAATCAATGAAGAGTCTACATATTAGAAAGCATCTATGTGTGGAAATACATCAAGAACCAACAGATGCCAGGCTGGGCCTGCAGTGCCCTTTCCTCTAGCAGCAGCTCCCCTGAGAGTGAGACCATGGTCACTCATATGTCCAGGTGACGGCAGAATCTGTATAACTGTGGTTTCCCGACTTCTAGGTCAGGACTAGGAAGGGGAGGAATCAGGTGAGTGCAAAGGGAAGAGGGGACAAGGAGCTGGTGCTGCAAATATTCCCAACTCAGGTCTGTTCTAACGCTTGGAAAAATATGTTCAACTAGGACAAAGAAGAAATAATCATTGTTTAATGTGTAATATTGGCCCCCTTTGTATCAGAAAGTAAATGTCATGTCAATGCCTTAGAATTATTGTCTCTGCTTCTCTAAAAGACATAAAGTTATATGAAGTAATAACTAAAAATATGTATTACTGGGTTTGTAACAGACATAGATGTAAAAAGGAGAAAGATGGAATAGAGCTAAATAGGAGTAACATTTCTGTATCTCACTGACATTAGTATAAATATTAAGTAGATTCTGATAATTTAAGATGATATGGTAAGCCCTAGAGCAATCAGTAAGAAGATAACTCAAAAAAATATAGTGAAAAAAATCACTAAAGGAATTAAAATGCTACCTTAGAAAATACTCACTCAGTGCAAGAGAAAGCAGTAATGAGTAGAGAAACAAAAAAGACATGAGGCAGACAGAAAACAAATAGCAAAATAGCACATGTAAATACAACTATATCAACAGTAACATTAAACGTGAATGTATCAACCAATCCAGTCATAAGGCACAGACTAACAGACTGGATGAAAAACAAGACTGAAACATATGCTGTCTGCTGGACAGACATTTTAGATTCAAACAAACAATCAGTTTAAAAGCAAAAGGATGGGAAAAGACATATCATGCAAAGAACAACCACCAGAAAGCTGGAGTGGCTATATTGATGGCAGAAAAAACACATTTTAAAACAAGAAAGAGATAAAGAGGGATATTTTTATCATGATCAAAAGTCAGTAAATCAGGCAGATACAGCAGCTGTAAATATATATACATCTAAAACAGGGTCCCAAAATACACAAAGCAAAAGCTTACAGAATTGACAGGAGAAATAAACAATTCAAAATAATATTTGGAGACTTTAATACCCCACTTTCAATAATGGAACAACTAAGCAGAAGATCAACAAGGCCATAGAAGACAAACACTATCAACCAACAAGACCTACAGACATCTATAAAACACTCCATCCAACAGCAGCAGAATATACATGCTTCTCAAGTGTACACAGACCCTTCTCCAGGATAAACTAAATATTAGGCTATAAAATAAGCATCACTAAATTTAAAAAGATTGAAATGATACAAGTGCATTCCTTTCCTGTTTTTTTTCTGTTTTTTGCTTGTTTCTGTTTTTTCATCTAACGTCCCAACAAACGTTCAGCCCTGCAATACACACAGATTCAGTACTTTCATTGCTGAGACAGTTTATGGTCATTGCCAATCTACCATTGTCCAACGTACCCTCCCTGACCTTTAATAGCAAAATTAGGGCCCAGCAATACCTTGGCAGAGACAGGCGCTGGTGACGTAATCGAGTAGCATCAAGGTGTGAATATACAGGAGGTGAGACTCTGTAACAAAGTAATGACACCATTTTTCTTGTACCTGGTTTTGGAACACATTTCTGTTGACTGTACTGTTTATTTGAAACCAAAATTGTCCATCACAACTCTGCTCCTCTGAGCTAGTCCTATCCACTCACATTCATTATGCACAGCAACTGGAAAGAAAGGCCATAAGAAATTCACCTCCATTTTGACAAGAGATGAAGATCCTTGTGGTTGCACTACCATCAACTACATTTGGCAAATTCCTGCTCCCTGGATTTCTGCCCATGTTTGAATCCTGCCCCTGTCTCCTTAAACGTCACCCGTGATTCCCTGATACTCCCTATCCCTTCTCAAAGGACTATGGTTGACTCAGCTCTGTAGACCCCCTTCTCTGTAGATGCCTGAGATCAAGCCTGTTCAGCCTAGTCAAGTTGACTTTAGCCTTACAAGGGTTATCTATGATTTATTTCCATGCTTGGGTTGCACAGGACTGAATTAGTTTCTAAGTACAAGCTCTAACTCTCTCCAGAAGTGAAATGTTAATGGATTTAAGTGGTGTTAACACAATTCTGAACACATGATATAATTTCATAGAACTAAATATACATGTACAAACACACACACACACACACACACACAGGAGTGCATGTAAAAATGAGTGAAATCAGAGTAAGTTCTGTAGTCTAGTTAAGAGTATTGTCCCAATATTAATCTCCTGGGTTTTTTTTTCCTTTTTTTAAAATTTTCATTGCTTATGGGAAGCAACTAAAGCAGTATTTAGAAGGAAAGTTGTATCTATAAATGCCTACATTAAAAAAGGAGAAAGATGTCAAATCAATAAAGCAAACTTCCACCTAAAGACACTGAAGAAAGAAAAGAGCAAACTAAACCTAAACCAAGCAGAAAGCAGGAAATAATAAATAAGACAATGGAAATAAATGAAACTGAATGGAAAAACAATAGAGAGAATCAATGAAGTCAAAAGTTGGTTCTTAGAAAGATCAACAAAGTTGACAAACCTCTAGCTAGACTACACAAGAGAAAGGGAAGACAAATCTTTAAATTAGGAATGGAAGAGGGGACATCACAACTCGTTCTTCAGAAATAAAAACAATTATAAGGAAATATGAATGAACAACTATATCTCAACACATTAGATGATCTAGTGAGACTGGAAAGTTCCAGAAAGACACAAACTATGAAAACTTACTCCAGAAGAAACAGAAAATACACCTATAACAAAAAGATTGAATTCATAATTCAAAAACTTCCCAGAAAGAAAAGTCCAGGCCCAAATGTCTTCACTAGTGAATCATATCAGACATTTAAAGAAAAATTTATACCAATTCTTCACAAATTATCCAAAAATAGGGGAAGGGGTGAAGAGAACACTTCCAAACTCATTCTGTGAAGTCAGTATTACCTTGATACCAAAACCAGACAAAAATACCATGAGAAAAGAAAACTACAGACTGATATCTATTGTAGATGCAAAATTCTCACCAAAATATACAGCAAACTGAAACCAGCCACCTATAGAAAGGATTATATGCCATGACCAAGTGAGATTTATCCCCAAAATGAAAGACTGGTTTAATATGGAAATCAGTCAATGTACTTATATTAATAGAATTAAAAAAAAACCCACACAACTATCTCAATAGATGCAGAAAAATCACTTGACAAATTCCAACAGCACTTCATGATAAAACACCTAACAAGCTAGGAAAAAATGAAAATGATCTCAACCTAATAAGGGCATCTAGGAAAAACCCACAGCTAACATCATACTGAAGGAAAACAGACTGAATGCTTCCCCACAAATCAGGAACAAGACAAGGATGTCTGCTCTCACTTCTATTCAACATTTTATGGAAGGTTCTAGCCAAGGCAATTGGGCAAGAAAATAAAAGGCACACAGATGGGAAACAAAAAGCAAAACTTTCTCTAGCTATAGACGACACGATCTTGTATATTAAAAAAAATCCCATAAAATCTACTAAAAAACTATTAGAACTAATACATGATTCAATACATGAAAATCAATTGTATTTCTATACACTTGCAATGAATAATCCAAAAATGAAGTTAAGAAAATTCCACTTACTATAGTAACAAAAAGAATAAAATACTCAGGAACTGTAATAAAGGGTCAGACTCTATTTTTTCAATGTTTGATTGATCACAGCTGTCAACTTTCAAACTCTGCACCCTCTTCTGTACTCCCCACATCTGAGAAAGCTGATAAGAACTTAAGCCCAGTGCTCCCTCCTTTGCCGCTGGGAGCAAATTCAAACTACGCAGGCCCCTACCACTTCCACTGAACCCTTCCCCGTCCCACCTCTAACCTCTGACAACAGTAAAAAAGAGCTGAGCCAGTGTCCTTTCCTGGCTCTCTCAAGCCATGTCAGCCATGTTTGAGAGGCCTGCCGATCTCTCCCCAGAGACCTCAATTATGTGACTAATGAACTTCCTCATACTCTCTTGCTTTGTGTATGGCATCATCAGCCTTGACTTCCAAAACAAATTGGGGGTGGGGGTCCCTCCTACTGAGACAGGCTGGGACCTGGGGCCCTCTGCTGCAGGGCTTGCACCCGGACACACATTCCTCGAGTAACAGAATACAAAGAAATGATAAGGGACTAAAAATAACTGCATGCGTGTGCACTTGGGGCAAATCATAGACAAGAAGACACAGAAAGACCCAAAAAACCCTACTGTCACTTCTGAAGAGCTGGGAGCAAAAACAGGGGACTGCACATGCCCTCCTGCACTCGACACCACCAAAGGGGTGGGCAAAACACCTAAGCCACCCCTCCAGCCTGACACACCCCTACTCTCACCCCATATAAGGAACCAGCTATCCCCCCTTCAGGGAGCGAGCAAGGGAACCTGTTGCTTGTTCTTGCACCCCTCTGCTGCAGCAGGGGCCCCAATAAAGCCTTGCCTGAATTTCTTGTCTGGGCTCTAGTCAATTTCTACTGATTGTGGAAGGTCAAGGACCCTGGTCGGTATCACTGCCTCTTCAGGGCGGCCACAACAATAGGTGCTGTGATCAGGATACTGAGACAGTGACCACCATCACAGGGAGTCTTTCTTCTTGCCTTGCTTTTATTAACTAGCTCTGCTGACTAAAAGCAAGCATGCACTTCAAGCTGCTGCTGGCTGGTTAGCTGGTGCTTTGAGCCGTGGGGCTCTGTGCTGCATTAATGAGTCCTACAGAACCTCTGTTATATAGACTTCCCCGACCTAAGTTGGAAGTGTCAGTAATCAATTGGCTTTTAGGAACAGGATTATGGGATTGGAGTGGGCCTTGGGTCACATATCTTTGCCTGGACCTATGTGTATGTCTTGGAATGGAGTTGTGACTGATCCTTGGTTCACGGGAAAGACTACCTTGTCCTATATGCAGGCCCACTGGGTGGCCACTCATGAAAAAGCAGTCATTAGGGGGAAAACAAGACCAAAAACAAAAGAAGCCGTCATGTGAGCACTGAGGTCTACATTCCTAAGAGCAGATGTCTCAGCAGGACCCTGAAATGTCTCTGCTGCCGCCTGTGCCTCTGTCAGAAATCCTGATCTCAGGGTTATACAGAAAAACACCCACTGCATCTCTGCGGACAGCAAAGGAGTTAATTCAAACCCTACTGAAGCCCAGGGTCCTGAAATCTTATAAAGCAACCACTGCCACAGGGAGGCCCCACCCCAGACGATGCTGAGCTGAAGCTCTCTGGAAGAACGTTATCAATACAAGCAGATTAGAGAGACACTCCCCCAGTAAAAACAACAAAGAAAAAAAGACTGGGGGTGGGTGGAGGGAGTGAGAGAGAGAGAAAGAAACTGGCATTATTCATAAGAGCCACAAGGTAGAAACAACACAAACGTGCATCAACTGATGAATAGATAAACAAGATGTGGAAGGTCAATACACTGCAATATTTTTCAGCTACAAAAAGAACGGAACTACTGATACATGTTAAAATATGGATGAACCTTGAAAACACTAAGGCAAGTGAAAGAAGCCAGACACAAAAGGCTGCACCTTGTATGATTCAATTATATGAAATGTCCAGAATAGGCAAATCTAGAGAGACAGAAAGTAGGTTAGTGGTTGCCAGGGGCTGGAGTTTGAGGAAACGGGGAGGGCCTGATAACAGGCATAGGGTTTCTATAAAAATGTTCTAAAATTGATAGTGGTGATGGTTACACAATTGTGTGAATAGACTAAAAACCACTGAACTGTATCCTTTAAAAGGGTGAATTCTATCTAGTATATGAATTGTGTCAATACAGCTGTTATATTAAAACAAAACTTTTTTTAAAAAGAATAAATCTTGTCTTCAGTTGAGTAACAAGCTTACACTGAGCTGGAGCAATGATGACTTTCCCAATCTCTATCAGTATCTTCAACTTCCAAAGGGCCTGTGACAGATAGAGTGGACTTGGTCTGTCGTTGTGAGTCCTCCAAAAAACCCCTTCTAACCGGCAGATGGAAGAAATGTTCTATACAGCAGATCAAAGACCCTTCCAAATGAATATGACCATAATGGGGAAATTAAATAACTTCAAAAATTAATGAATATTTTAACAAAAAACCTCTAGGATCAAATATTCAAATCCCATGCAAAGGAGCTTAAGTGGGCTCACTTCTTTTATTTTTATCAAGGCTCTGTATTCTGTCAAGATTTTGCCAAAAAAAAGACACAAATTCCTGTGTGAACAACAAAAGGGATTTTGCTGCTATTAAGTGCTTAAAAGATGTGTTGCTCTTTCAAAGTAATACTGTTTTTCTTTTGAAAGATGAATCCTTTGAACAATGCAAATCCTCACATTTAGAGGAAACATGAAAAGCTGTATTTATTCTCACCATTTTTCCTTTTGTATTGATTCTCCTTTAAATATGACTTTGTCATGCTAGAATATCTCAATCATCTAAAATCAGATTACAGTGCTCTATGGTTCAGTACTGTATTGATAAAGGTCCATCCATCACTGTCTAACATTCTTGACATCTGAGGCAGTAAAATAAAAACTTTAAGAATGTAAATGGGGAGTCAAGATGGCGTACGAGGAGGACACAGAATTCACGTCTCCTCACAACGAGGGCACCTACCAGGCACCGGGGGGGACCACGGACACCTAAGGGGACGGGAGAAAGCCCCAGTGACCAGTGATCTCTCCTTTTGGCTTGTTCCCCACCCGTCCTTTTTTTATTTTTCTTTTTTCTGTTGTGGTTTTATTTTACCTTGTTGCAGTTGTTTCAAATAGTTTTATTTTTCCTGATCTTTCTAATTTTATTTTGTTTTTTTATTCTTTCATATCATACTGCTACTTATTTTCTTTTTTTCTTCCTTTTTTTTTTAACGCGCCACAAAGCTTGTGGGATCTTGGTTCCCAGGCCAGAGGTTCGACCTGAGCTCCTGTGGTGGGAGCTCTGAGTCCAAACCACTGGACTAACAGAGAGCCTCAGACCCCAGGGAATATCAGTCGGACTGAGGCCTCCTGGAGGTCCTCATCTCAGCATCAAGACCTAACTCTATCCAACTACCTGCAAACTCCACTGCTGGACGTCTCAGGCCAAACAACCAGTAAGACAGGAATACAGCACCACCCATTAAAAAAAAAAAAAGAAAAGAAACAAAAAAGAACTTTGTTACAGATGAAGGAGCAAAGTAAAAACCTACAAGACCAAATAAATGAAGATGAAATAGGCAACCTACCTGAAAAAGAATTCAGAATAATGATAGTAAAGATGATCCAAAATCTTGGAAACACAATGGGGAAAATACAAGAAACATTTAACAAGGATCTAGAGGAACTAAAGAGCAAACAGTGATGAACAGCACAATTACTGAAATCAAAAATACTCTAAAAGGAAACAATAGCAGAATAACTGAGGCAGAAGAATGGATAAGTGAGTTGGAAGACAAAATGGCGGAAATAACTGCCAGGGAGCAGAATAAAGAACAAAGAATGAAAAGAATTGAGGACAGACTCAGAGACCACTGGGACAACACTAAACACACCAGTATTCGAATTACAGGCGTTCCAGAAGAAGAAGAGAAAACAAAAGGGTCTGAGAAAATATTTGAAGAGATTATAGTTGAAAACTTCCCTAAGATGGGTAGGGAAATAGTCAATCAAGTCCAGGAAGCACAGAGAGTACCATTCAGGATAAAACTAAAAAGAAACATGCAGAGACACATATTAATCAAACTATCAAAAATTAAATACAAAGAAAAAATACTGAAAGCACCAATGGAAAAGCAACAAATAACATACAACGGAATCCCCATAAGGTTAACAGCTGATCTTTCAGCAGAAACTCTGCAAGCCAGAAGGGAGTGGCAGGACATATTTAAAGTGATGAAAGGGAAAAATCTACAACCAAGATTACCCAGCAAGGATCTCATTCAGATTCAACAAAGAAATTAAAACCATTACAGAAAAGCAAAAGTTAACATAATTCAGCACCACCAAACCACCTTTACAACAAACGCTAAAGGAACTTCTCTAGGCAAGAAACACAAGAGAAGGAAAAGACCTACAATAACAAACACAAAACAATTAAGAAAATGGTAATAGGAACATACATATTGATAATTACCTTAAATGTAAGTGAATTAAATGCTCCAACCAAAAGAAACAGACTGGCTCAATGGATACAAAAACAAGACCCATACATATGCTGTCTACAAGAGACCCACTTCAGACCTAGGGACACATACAGACTGAAAGTGAGGAGATGTAAAAAGTAATTCCATGCAAATGGAAATCAAAAGAAAGCTGGAGTAGCAATTCTCATATCAGACAAAATAGACTTTAAAATAAAGACTATTACAAGAGACAAAGAAGGACACTACATAATGATCAAGGGATCAATCCAAGATGCAGATATAACAATTGTAAATATTGTTTACCTAACAGAGGAGCACCTCAATGCGTAAGGCAAATGCTAACAGCCATAAAAGGGAAAATCGACAATAACACAATAATAGTAGGGGACTTTTAACACCCCACTTTCACCAATGGACAGATCATTGAAAATGAAAATAAATAAGCAAACACAAGCTTTAAATGACACATTAAACAAGATGGACTTAATTGATATTTACAGGACATTCCATCCAAAAACAACAGAACACACTTTCTTCTCAAGTGCTCATGGAACATTCTCCAGGATAGCCCATATCTTGGATCACAAATCAAGCCTCAGTAAATTTAAGAAAATTGAAATCGTATCAAGCATCTTTTCTGACCACAACGCTATGAGACTGGAAATCAATTACAGGAAATAACTGTAAAAAAACACAAATACATGGAGGCTAAACAGTGCGCTACTAAATAACCAAGAGATCACTGAAGAAATCAAACTAGAAATAACAAAATACATAGAAACAAATGACAACAAAAACATGACGATCTAAAACCTATGGGATGCAGCAAAAGCAGTTCTAAGAGGAAAGCTTATAGTAATTCAATCTCACCTCAAGAAACAAGAAAAGTCTCAAATAAACAATCTAACCCTACACTTAAAACAACTACAGAAAGAAGAACGAAGAAAACCAAACGTCAGTAGAAGGAAGGAAATCATAAAGATCAGAGCAGAAATGAATGAAACAGAAATGAAGAAAACATAGCAAAGATCAATAAAACTAAAAGCTGGTTCTTCGAGAAGAAAAACAAAATTGCTAAACCCTTAGCCAGACTCATCAAGAAAAAAAGGGAGAGGATGCAAATCAATAAAATTAGAAATGAACAAGGAGAAATCACCACTGAAACTGCAGAAATACAAAGGATTATGAGAGATTACTACAAACAACTATATGCCAATAAAATGGACAACCATGAAGAATGGACGAATTCTTGGAAGGGTACAATTTTCCAAGACTGAACCAAAAGAATTAGAAAATATAAACAGACCTATCACAAGTAATGAAATTGAAACCATAATTAAAAATCTTCCAACAAACAAAAGTCCAGGACCAGATGGCTTCACAGGCAAAGTCTATTAAACATTTTGAGAAGAGCTGACACCCATCCTTCTCAAACTCTTGCAAAAAATTGCAGAGGGAGAAACACTCCCAAATTCATTCTACGAAGCCACCATCACCCTGACACCAAAACCAGAAAAATACATCACAAAAAAAGAAAATTATAAACCAATATCACTGATGAACATAGATGCAAAAATCCTGAACAAAATACTAGCAAACAGAATCCAACAACATATTAAAAGGATCATATTAAACACCATGATCAAGTGGGATTTATCCCAGGGATGCAAGGATTCTTCAATATACGCAAATCAATCAATGTGATACACCACATTAACAAATTAAGGAATAAAAACCATATGATCATCTCAGTAGATGCAGAAAAAGATTTTCATAAAATTCAACACCCATTTATGATAAAAACTCTCCAGAAAATAGGCATAGAGGGAACCTACCTCAACATAATAAAGGCCATATATGACAAACCCACAGCAAGCATCATACTCAACGGTGAAAAACCGAAAGCATTTCCACTAAGATCAGGAACAAGACAAGGATGTCCACTCTCACTACTCTTATTCTACATAGTTTTGGTAGTCCTACCCACAGCAATCAGAGAAGAAAAAGAAATAAAAGGAATACAAATTGCAAAAGAAGAAGTAAAACTGTCACTGTTTGCCAATGACATGATACTATACAAAGAAAATCCTAAAGATGCCACCAGAAAACTACTGGAACTAATCAATGAATTTGGTAAGGTTGCAGGATAGAAAATTAATGCACAGATCTCTGGCACTGCTATACACCAACAACGAAAAATCAGAAAGAGAAATTAAGGAAACATTCCTATTTACCAAACCAACAAAAAGAAGAAAATACCTAGGGATAAACCTGCCTAAGGAGGCAAAAGACTTGTACTCAGAAAACTATAAAACATGGATGAAAGAAATCAAAGATGACACAAACAGATGGAGAAATATACCATGTTCCTGGATTGGAAGAATCAATATTGTGAAAACGACTATAATACCCAAAGCAATTTACAGATTCAATGCAATCCCTATCAAACTACCAGTGGCATTCTTTACAGAATTAGAGCAGAAAATTTTACGATTTGTATGGAAACACAAAATACCCCAAATAGCCAAAGCAATCTTGAGAAAGAAAAACGGAGTTGGAGGAATCAGGCTCCCTGACTTAAAACTATACCACAAAGCTACAGTAATCAAGACAGTATGGCACTTGCACAAAAACAGAAATATAGATCAATGGTACAGGATAGAATGCCCAGAGATAAACCCACACACATACAGTCACCTAATTTATGACAAAGGAGGCAAGAACATACAATGGAGAAAAGACAGCCTCTTCATTAAGTGGTGCTGGGAAAACTGGACAGCTACATGTAAAAGAATGAAATTAGAACACTCCCTAACACCATACACAAAAATAAACTCAAAATGGATTAAAGACCTAAATGTAAGACCAGACGCTGTAGAACTCTTAGAGGAAAACATAGGTAGAACACTCTTTGACATAAATCACAGCAAGATCATCTTTTTTTACCCACTTTCTAAAGTAATGAAAATAAAAACAAAAATAAACAAATGGGACCTAATGAAACTTAGAAGCTTTTGCACAGCAAAGGAAACCATAAACAAGAGAAAAAGACAACCCTAAGAATGGGAGAAAATATTTGCAAATGAAACAACAGTCAAATGATTAATCTCCAAAATATACAAACAGCTCATGGAGCTCAATATCAAAAAAAAAAAAAAAAAAACAATCCAATTAAAAAAATGGGTGGAAGACCTAAATAGACATTTTACCAAGGAAGACATACAGATGGCCAAGAGGCACATGAAAAGATGCTCAATATCACTAATGATTAGAGAAATGCAAATCAAAACTACAATGAGGTATTACCTCATGCCAGTCAGAATGGCTATTATCAAAAAATCTAGAAACAATAAATGTTGGAGAGGGTGTGGAGAAAAGGGAACCCTCTTGCACTGTTGGTGGGAATGTAAATTGATACAGCCACTATGGAGAACAGTATGGAAGTTCCTTAAAAAACTAAAAATAGAACTACCATATGGCCCAGCAATCCCACTACTGGGCATATACCCTGAGAAAACCATAATTCAAAAAGAGTCATGTACCACAGTGTTCACTGCAGCACTACTTACAATAGCCAGGACATGGAAGCAACCTAAGTGTCCATCAACAGATGAATGGATAAAGAAGATGTGGCACACATATACAATGGAATATTACTCAGCCATGAAAAGAAACGAAATTGAGTTATTTGTAGTGAGGTGGATGGACCTAGAGTCTGTCATACAGAGTGAAGTAAGTCAGAAAGAGAAAAACAAATACCGTATGCTAACACATATATATGGAATCTATGGAAAAAAAAAGGTCATGAAGAACCTAAGGGTAAGACGGGAATAAAGACACAGATCTACTAGAGCATGGACTTGAGGATATGGGGAGGGGGAAGGGTAAGCTGTGACAAAGTGAGAGAGTGGCATGGACATATATACACTACCAAACGTAAAATAGATAGCTAGTGGGAAGCAGCCGCATAGCACAGGGAGATCAGCTCGGTGCTCTGTGACCACCTAGAGGTGTGGGATAGGGAGGGTGAGAGGGAGGGAGACACAGGAGGGAAGAGATATGGGAACATATGTATATGTATAACTGATTCACTTTGTTATAAAGCAGAAACTAATACACCACTGTAAAGCAATTATACTCCAATAAAGATGTTAAAAACAAAAAAAAGACTGTTAAAGGAAGGAGGACAGGGACTGATCTGCTGAGAGGAGGATGAGTTGGGACATGTCAAGACTAGAGGTATGGAAATCAGCTGGGGGGCAGCAGATCAGGAGAGAAGTCCTGACATTCTAGGAGCAGGGATGGAGTAGGTGTATTCAAGTTACAAACTCAGCAGGTCTGGCTGACTGATTATCTGGAGGAGTGGGAGGGAAGGTGGGACGGTGAGTAAAGAGAAATCTTCTTTGTTGTAGGAATAAGAAAAGGCCGACATCCCTGAAAAACTTCCAAGGGAACCACTGTGGTTAAGCCTTGCCCCACTGAGGTCATGTACACCTGAAAACACAGCAATGTGTAGGAACTCTAGGAAAATCCTTCTCACTGAAAAAACAATAGAAACAAGCTGTGGTCAGAAGAGCCCCGTGGAAGGCTCTCCTGCAGAGCGGCTGGACAGCCTGTAGGGTCACTCCCTGTGAGCAGCAAAGCAAACCCCAGAAAGGCCCAGGGTGGATGCGCGGTACCTCAACAGGTGAGACTGCAGAGGGATGCAGGGGGCTTAGACCCCGTGCTTTTGCTCACTTCATTACAGGTGTGTCTGTCCACAATCCGGGAATGATGATCAGGAGAAAAACTTAACTGAGATTGCTGGCTCACTGGCATTATTTAATATCCAGGCTGGAAAGGGAACTAGTGAAAGTTTTTTGTTTTGGTTTCGTTTTGTTAATGTTTCTGGAGTTGCAAAGAGATGGGCCTAAAGGTAAAAACAGAACACTGTGCTAAATGAGCAATAAATAATCTGTAAAACCAAATAAACCTATTTGCAGTGTGTCTTTAACTGAGGCCCAAATCTTGAGTTTTACTTCCTTATAATTATCTAAAAATTTGAGACTAAGCATTTTTGCATTATCGGAGTATAACTGGGATCTGAGCATCTGCATTTGCATTTCTGTTTAGATCTTGTTATCTCACCTAAAGCAACTGGATTTAATCCAGAGATTCACAAATATCCAGTGACATATTTTCCACTGTATTAGAGTAAAACCCCCCCTAGGGAGAGTTGGCCTCTCTATACATAGTTGGTCGGTGAATAAATTAGTCAAAGCCTTTGTGTAAGAGAAGGGAACTGGAAAGGGTCGGGTGGGGAGCAGGCATGAGAGAGTGCTACAAACAGAAGGACATTCACAGCAGGGACAAGTAATGTAAATACTGCAAATGTCATACTTCTGCTGGACAGATCTGCTTATAAATAGAAGCTGTTTAAAAAGAGACGTCAAATACAGGTGACCTTGTACTAGTACATCTTACAGAATTAGAAGTGTTAGTCAATTACTTTTAACTGACTCTAAACCTACCAATGCTTCTAAACTGCTGTGGGTATACGTGAGGATGGAGAAAGTCCTTGGATCCTATTTGTACTTGTAGTTCTCGGGGAAATCATCAGAGGCTCAAAGCTCATCGAAAGGAACAATATCTTTATGAGCAAATGCACTTGAATCATCTGTTTTCTGATAATTGGCTTTAGCACTGCAAAATAGAGGAAAAGCAAAGCACTTGCTCTCTTTGCTAAGGAAAAGACTCAGAAGATTCTGATGACATAGCATGTCTTTTCCATGGAGTGCGTTTAAAGCACAGTTCTCACACTGCTTTTGCAATACTGACGGAACAATCATTTTACACTACTGAGCAGCACCCTAAGAGGTGCTGGTGACTAGATTTAAGTAGGAAAGGAGACCGCCAGCTCGTGGTGGTGGACAGAACGCAGGCATTTTGTCCCTTTCTTACCAAAGATGCCTTAAGGTGAGAATAGTTCAATTTTAAGAGGCACAATTAATAATAACAGCTAATATTTATTGACTCCTTCTATTAAGCACTTTACCTATTTAAACCTAGAACAAGAGACAGGCAAGAGACAGGTACTTACCAAGCCAGATATTTCAACAGTTTCTGGAACAGAGACGGAGGCCCCTGACTGGCAGGCAGAGGAAAGCGCAGCCTGCAGCAGACGGGAGAGCAGCGCTGCCCTGGAAAAAGCAAGTGCTGACCTCCAGCTGGACAGCCAGGGCCGCAGAGCCTCAGATCCCGGGAAGGAGGAGGGAGAGGCTGAAATGGTTAGGGAGACACTATAACCTCCACCCCACTGTCTCCCTCATCAGGTCCTGCAGTGTCCAGCACCCAGGAATTTACCCCTACCTGGCCACCCCGTGCCAAGCCCCAGGGTTAGGGAAACAGATTCCTAAAGAGTCCGAACAAATGGACTTGATGTCCATCCAACTCAATAGTAAGCATGAATGATCACAAAGACTTCGAGAAAAGCTGCCGGCATAACACAAACGACAAAAAAACTGAGAAAAACAAAGAGAAAATCTGCCCCTGAGCATATAGAGAGAATTCAGGAAACAAAAGCTATCTTTAGGATGGGAGGGAGATGCAAGAGGGAGAGGATATGGGGATATATGTATACGTATAGCTGATTCACTCTGTTATACAGCAGAAACTACATGCTATTGTAAAGCAATTATACTCCAATAAAGACGTTAAAAAAAAAAAGCTATCTTTAAAAAAATCTAATTATCCCTAGAGAAATTTGGGAAGATATGGCAACAATTAAAGAAAGTACAATCTGCTACGAAAAGACACAATCAGAAACCAAGACGGCATCCTTGGAAATTAAAAATACCCAAACAACAATTCAAGAGAAGTGTTAGAAAATAAAGTCCAGTCAGATGGTCTAAAATGAAAAAGGAAAGCATGAGGTAAGAGAAAACGTGAGAAAAACTAGACACAAGTAATCACTTTGGGAGGTCCAAAAACCAAATAATAGAAATTTCAGGAAGACAGAGAAAACAGAGAATTAAAACACCAAGGATAGAGACGATTCTAAAGCTTCCAGAGAGAAACAAAAGCAGGTCTCCTACCAAAAAAAAAAAAAAATATATATATATATATGTTTCTCAGACTGGCACCAGGTTTCTTTAGAGCAACACTGGAAGTCTGCATGTTTTGAAAGAAAATCAGTTTCAACCTAGAAAATGATATTTGATCTAGTGAATGCAGACTAAAGGCTGTCTCAGAAAGGCAAAAACTCTGTGAGTTTGCTTTCCCTGAACCCTCTCTTAGAAAATTACCGAGGATGTACTCCAGCAAAACAAACCAGGAAACACATGGATCCATCCCAGGAGAAAGACGAAGGGAAGTTCCAGAAGAACAACATCTAGCTGAGAAGGCAAACAGAAGCTGTAGGACCGAAAGTCCCAGAGGCAGGCACCAGGAGAAAGAAAAAGGCATCTTGAAACAAAAAGCCCAGGACACAGTGGGTGTCCAGTAAATACGTACTGCATGATTCCATCCCTCACTTCGGTTTGAGACTTTACCTGCCCAACCACTCAATACTCTCCAACTTCTGAACCTCTGCTTTGAAATCATGTTTTTATATGGTTTTGGATTAAGGAAGGACAAGAACGTATAAAGACAAGGATACAGCCCCTTTCCATAGTACAGAAAAATCCGGGAAGACAAGCTTTGTGATGAGTGCTCATATACAAGGATAAATCAGACAGAAGTCTTGAGAGTCCATATCAAACAAGGTCAAAATGGCAAAACAAAAAATCTAGATGATTCATCCTCATCCTTACTATCACTTTAAAAAGCAAATAGATGGAGCAGCTAATGGCAAGGTCCGTACCCTTCAGCTGTGTCCCATTAGAATTAGTAGCGGATTTTTGCCTGTAGAGTTGAGTTAGGGCTGCCATTACTCTTCCTTGCTTTTTGTCCTTGAATGATTTTCCCACAATCTATTCTGATGTGAACTTGACGCACAGGGTTGGGGGTTAGTCAAATCCACCCCCTAGAGACTATCTACTTCTCTCTATACCCTACCACCGCCTTGGCTATCATTTAGGGTATCCTGCATCGGTCTCTTGAAAGGTCCCTGTCTCCATCCTTGTTACCCCACCCCACTCCTGTCCCTCAATCCATTCTCCAAACTTCAGTCTAACAGATATTTTTTAAATGAAATATGATCCTATCAGTCCCTTGCTTAATATCCTTTAATGGCACCATCTTGTTCTTAGGAGAAAAGGCCAATTCCTTAACACAGCTTACCACGTCACAACAATCTTCTTTTTTCTCATCCC